>NC_139345.1:108819845-109179845 GCF_055883805.1 Amblyomma maculatum | reverse complement strand
TGCGTTTCGTTTCCAGGCACAAAGGAAGCTCTGTAAACAGCAACAGGTGTTTTGACAGTCGCCTCTGGCCGGGGAAACGCCAGGTCTAGCGATGAAATGTAAGGCAGTTACACGCAATACAGAAGAAAAGAATACTGGCTCGAATTGCGCTGGTCAAGCACCAGCAAGAAGAAATTAGGGGGGGGGGGGGGGGGAGTCACTTAAGATCCGCCTTTCAGGATATTACGGGATGGCGTTAATAGAGAGATTTAGCATACCGTGAACCGCAATCCGCCACCGTGACTCTCTACCGCTCGTGGGCGGGGCGCACAAGCTGATGGTTCCGATGCGGCAGGTCTATGTGCCGACATCTAGTATGTGGCGCCATTTACTGACATCAAAGTGATCTGGGCATGCGCAGTGGAACGCGCGGTGGTGGATCACGGTAGCGGATCGCGGATCACGGTGTGCTAAATCTCTCTAATGGCTGCCGTCAACATCTGCGCTCACGGTTCCTCGCTCGCTGGCATTACAAATCAATTTGTGCCTCCAATACCTGGCACGTTCTTATTAGCATGTATAGCTCTATAAGCTGCCATGCTACCCACCTATTGGTTGTAAGCGACAACCTGGCAGATATAAATATTAAATATCAGTATAATAATTTTATTTTATGGTAATAATAAAATAATAATAATAACAATAATAAAATAACAATAACAACAAAAAGCCCCGCATTAACAAAGTGATGCGAACGTGCCTGCATGGCGTAGAACATTAGCGTGCCTGTCTCGGCATTCAAGAGCCTAGGAAGGTATACTCATATGCCCCTCTCCCACATCAAATGAGCAAACTGTGTTGGCTGCTCCTCCGAACATTGTGACGGAGCGTGATGTCGTTACGTCATCCAATAGATCGACGAATCAGTGCCCTGACATGTCACCTCTAAGCTACCGCCTGTCAGAGACACGCCCATGATTTTTGGCTCACAACGTCCGCGATAGTATCTGCAGAGCGGGGCTTTTGCCGCTATAGCAATAAATCATGTAAACCTCAATGATCCACCTGTGCACATTAAAGCCTTTTAATCTAATTAAAAAGAACTTCTGAATGTGGCACGGATAATGCGGGAATTCCGCATTTTAGGTACAACTCCGCGAAATGAGCGAAGTTCCTGCGTCTTCTGCAGTGTGGCTTTACTAGTGAACCGTTACATTTTACCAAATTTTTTACCATATTTTTGATGATATCTAGGTAACAGGTCGGCATTATTAGTTGCACGGGCGCCGAAACCTATAAAAATGCCAATCAGAATACACATTTCGACGTATATAAGCTCGCCCAGTTATTGCATTTGTGCTCCATGCGTCAATATCCGATCCCGCAATTATATTAGCGAAGAGAAAGGAAAAAGTGCAGTAAAACATCACCGGCTAATTAAAACAGGAATGGAGTTTTATACGCGATGCGGACGTTACAATTGCTATAGAAAAAAAAAGCAAAGATTTGTTAGCGAGCAAAAATGGAGATGAGCCGAGAAAATAACTACAAGCGCATAGCCAGGGCCACGCAAGATCTATTGCGTCTTAGGACATCGTAATGCGTCCTTTCAATATTTTTTGTCTTGACCCATTGTTGCTGTCGGCTGAGCTCTCTTTCGGGGCCCACGAGCCTTGTAAGGTCCGGCGCGTTGCCGTTTGTATTTTTGGCATCCTTGACTGGGAAGGAATGTCTGGGCGGGGCGCCATAGTGTGAACTGCGCGTCTGGTCTCTTTTCAAACACTTACTTCCTAGAAGAAGACCATTAGTTCAAGAGCGCAGGCTCTTCGTTCGGACCCCCGCCACACGTGTCCCTTTGTTACCGGAGACGGGAGAGACCCTACGCTTCCCTCGAGCCGGACCTCATAAACGCGGCCCCCCGCGGTCCCGTCGCCCGAGTGAGAACGGCCGGGGGCCATAAATCCCGCGGAGGGGTCTGGCTTTCGTCCCGCTGCATAACGTGTAGCTTGCTAGTGCACGACTGTCAGTAAGCGAAACGGTCGGACAGGCTGCGACGAGTGGCCCACATACGCGGGAAAGAGCTACAGTTACTGTGTTTTTATGTTTTTACGTGTGGAAAGGGGCGCTCTCTCGGCTCATCTCTGGAGCACGGTACGGGCCCCGAGTGTCTTTTGCTGGAGCTACTCCTGGCGTTAGGACGCTCGCGCTGGCGAGCGCCTGGAGTAGCTAGTGGTTGCTTTGGAGCTGGGGCAAGAGGCGCCAGCTCGACTGCGGGGACGCGGAGTCCCTTGTCACTCTGTTTAGCGGTCGGCGCGGCCGACCACGGCTAGTTTTCCTTTGTGAATATAACTCTTGTACCTCTTATTCTGTTCTATAAAGTTCCCCGGTTGTTTACCAAGTTGCTCCACCAACTTACTGGCTTGCTCCACCATCCAGTCACCCATCAACATCCGAACCAAAAACTTTACTGGCGCAGTCGCGACAGGATTGGTGTGCTGCAGCTCAACCGAGAGACAAGGTGCGTGAAGCATCGGGCGTCGATACGCCGAAGACAACGAGCAGGTACAAGAGGGTGCGTCAGGCACTGGGCGTCAAGGCGCCGAAGACGAGGACGTCAACGAGCAGCGATACGAGCGACACAGAAGCTTGCAAGCGCAAGTGGACGCGGCCGTCGACGGACGCGAGCGGAGTCCTCGAGTAGCGACAACAGCGGAAGACTTCATGCGGCGCCACTCTGACGATCGACGCCAATCCAGTCCGAAAAGAGGACCCGGCGGGCAGCACAGAGTGAGTTCCCTGTTCCCTTTGGTTTTCTTGGCGTTCACTGTTTGATGTGGCTGGTGTAGTTAATGCTGACCAGATTTAGGCATCTTAACCCCGACAAGGCACTGACAATGGATAGTGACGGTGACGGGGGAGACGGTGGCGACAAGGGCAGCACTGAGGCGCCGAGACCTCAGTGTGGCCGAAACATTGAAAAGGAGCTAATTGTATGAAAAGAAGATAAGGGCTTTAGAGCTCCAGATGCAACTCATGCTGGCTAACGGGCAAAGTGCGGCGCCTTCGAAGAACGATCGTCTGAGGCAGTACGCTAAGCTACTCGCCGGCGCGTTTCCCAAATTACCAGCGGATGGTGAAGTGCCGGTCTGGTTTGAGTCGGTGGAATGCTCGCTCGAAGCTTACAGCGTTCCGAAGGAACACTGGGCGCAGCTCGTGTTCCCGATGCTGGCCGAGCGAGTGACCTACTTGTCAACTCCGTTCACCGCCGAGCAGCACCGGGACTACGACAAGCTGATGCCGATGGTCCTAGAGGAGCTAAAACTTTCAGCCGCAGAGTACAAAAGGCGGTTTTCTGGGGCCACCAAGCGCCGCGAAGAAACCTGGAAGGCATTTGTCGCCCGCCTCCAGAGTTATCTAAATTTTTATTTAAAGTCTCGATGCGTGTCATCATTCGATGAACTTGTAAGGCTATTGGTAGCCAATCAGCTCAAGGCGGGGCTGTCACAGGAAGCCAACAAATATGCAAAGCTGCGCGAAGGAGAGAAGTGGCGGAATGCGGACGAGATAGCCGCGCTGCTACAAACATATGAGGAAGCCGCTGGAATGGGCAGCGCTCAGAGGAAAGACGACAGCTTTAAAGCCCCTGACACGCGTCCAAGGGCCAGAACCGATTCCGCACCTTTGCAGAATTCAAGGTCGGAGCGAGCAGAGAGAACTGGAGGCAGGACAGGGGGAGAAAGGAAAAGGCCATCGCGATCGAGTGGCTGTTTCCGATGCGGGAGCTGGAGACATTTTGTTGCGAATTGTCCATACAGTGGTGAGAACCCACCCGACAAGCGAGATGATCCGCCACGCGAGGATAAGTTAACGGCACGCGTGTCGACCCACGATGAGCAAACCACGCGTCCTGCGCTCAGGGACATTAAACTCAGCTGTCGGGAAGCTGTTATCAGCGCCATGGTAGACACTGGCGCTGACATCACTGTCTTGCGTGAGAGCATGGTGCCTGAGGAGTTTGTAACCTCACAGGGGACAATCGATCTCATTTCTGCTTTCGGAGAGGAGGTAGAGGCGAAGCTGGCCATCTTCTCGTTAAGTTTGTATCGTGGTAATTCGTTAATCGAAGCCGGGGAATATTCGACACTGGTGAAGTGCGCGCTCACCGACAAGCTCACGCGTACAGACTGCCTAATCTCCGCAGATGCCTGGGAACAGCTGCAGGACTCGGGCGAAATTGGCAGCGAGAGTCGCGTGCAGGCAGTGGTAACGATGCCGACACCGGATGAAATACCAGATGAATCTGGGCTAGATGCTGGCGCGGAGCCCGTCTTGGTGTCAGAGAATGAAATGCTGCCGGATCAGACAGTTGTCATTAATGCGGTGGAGAAATCACAAGATTACAACGTGATTACTGAGCGTAGCGGGGTCCAGAGGTTTCGGGAGGAGCAGCACGAGATTAAGACTCTGCGTCAGGCCTGGCAGAATGCTAGGCAAGAGAAGGCTGGCATGTCAATTGTAGAGGAAGCCTTGTACTATAGAGACAAGGTGTTAAGTCAGGGGGTGCAGCAGTTAGTACTGCCAAAATCACGATGCGAGGTCGCACTGAGCCTGGCACATGAGTCCTACTGGGGCGGACACATTGGCTTTCGAAAGACTAAAGCTCGCCTAAAGTTAAGTTTCTATTGGCCTGGCATGGAGGCGGACAAACACTGCGACAGCTGCCACAGTTGTAAAGTTCGGTCCGACCGCCGGCAAACCGACAGGGTACCGATAGCGCCTCCCCCACGCAAACAGATCTGGACAGGAGATATCGAGGAACCTGCGGAGCTAGCGGAAGCCCCCCATGACTACTTGAAAAACGGCCGACATCGCGGAGCTAAGGAGCAGCAAACAGCAGGAGGCGCACGCGTTTCACTACAACAGGCACGCGATGGTGAAAACCTTTCGTGAAGGTGAGGCGGTTCTCGTCTTTGATGACAAAAGACCAAGGAAATTGTACCCGAAGTGGCTCGAGCCGGCGGTAGTGAAAAAGAGATACCGCGAGCACTCGTACTATGTACAAATGAGTGACGGTCGCCGCATGCTAGTGCATGCAAATAAGTTATGTCCCTACATCGGCAGGGTAGACTCAGTGAGAGTCATATTTCAGGATGACAGCGACTTTGGTGAAGTCGAGCATACTCCGCAGGGGTATGTTCTGAATTTTGCAGATATCGCTCTGCCACTGACACGCCTAACGGGAAAAGGCTCATCGAATAAGATACCGTGGCCAGATGATGCGGACAAAGCCTTCAGCGCCTTAAAGAGGGCTCTATGCGAGGCTGTTTTGGTGACTACTCCGGACCCGCGAAAGCCGTATCTGCTTTTAACGGACGCGTCGGCAGTGGCTGCCGGTGCCTGTTTGGCGCAGCTTTCTGACGACGACACGGAGGCGCCCATAGCCTTCGACAGTCATACGTTCGCTCTAATGCGATGGGCTGCAATCGAAAGGGAGGTTTACGCCTTAATATGGGCGCTGAAGAAATTTGAGATGTGGGTGTTTGCTGCCACCGTACCCGTTGTCACCGATAGCATCCTCTCTCATTCCTTACGAGTAGTATGCCCCAAAGCTCGAAGCTTACTCGCAGATGCCTTGTCTGAAACCCCCAACGCTTGTTGGAACAGGCCACCGGCTGACATCCCGCAGTGACCGCTGGGGACAGTGGGCCAGGGAATGGTGCGCGAGCAACAAACTGGAATCATTGAATTCGAAGTGTGCACGCCAAGGCCGAAATCAGTAATCCTGTGGCCCATCTGTGTGTGTTTATTTTTTTTCTCACATCATGTGTTTGTCGATGTATGTGATGAAGGGTCGCGCAGCCATGCTCACCGGCTTCCATAGCTGGCGTGAGCTTCAGGACTTAACCGCCACTTGCCGAACCTTTTTCTTGTTGTTTTGTTTCGGCTTATCTTTCAATAGATTATCCGAGTCTTGGGGGGAAGGTGTAAGGTCCGGCGCGTTGCCGTTTGTATTTTTGGCATCCTTGACTGGGAAGGAATGTCTGGGCGGGGCGCCATAGTGTAAACTGCGCGTCTGGTCTCTTTTCAAACACTTATTTCCTAGAAGAAGACCATTAGTTCAAGAGCGCAGGCTCTTCGTTCGGACCCCCGCCACACGTGTCCCTTTGTTACCGGAGACGGCAGAAACCCTACGCTTCCCTCGAGCCGGACCTAATAAACGCGGCCCCCCGCGGTCCCGTCGCCCGAGTGAGAACGGCCGGGGGCCATAAATCCCGCGGAGGGGTCTGGCTTTTGTCCCGCTGAATAACGTGTAGCTTGCTAGTGCACGACTGTCAGTAAGCGAAACGGTCGGACAGGCTGCGACGAGTGGCCCACATACGCGGGAAAGAGCTACAGTTACTGTGTTTTTATGTTTTTACGTGTGGAAAGGGGCGCGCTCTCGGCTCATCTCTGGAGCGCGGGACGGGCCCCGAGTGTCTTTTGCTGGAGCTACTCCTTGCGTTAGGACGCTCGCGCTGGCGAGCGCCTGGAGTAGCTAGTGGTTGCGTTGGAGCTGGGGCAAGAGGCGCCAGCTCGAATGCGGGGACGCGGAGTCCCTTTTCACTCTGTTTAGCGGTCGGCGCGGCCTACCACGGCTAGTTTTCCTTTGTGAATATAACTCATGTACCTCTTATTCTGTTGTATAAAGATATCCGGTTGTTTAGCGAGTTGCTCCACCAACTTACTGGCGTGCTCCACCATCTAGACACCCATCAACGTCCGAACCCAAAACTTTACTAGCCTTCTTCCGTTAGCGAGTACACAATACTTCTCGTGTCAAGATAATTACGTGCTCACTCGCCATACATTTCAATAGGGAAGTCCTAATTGGACCATGCTAATTCTTTTTTCTATGCAGCCGTGTTGCTGCAGCGTCAAGGACGGGAAACTGACATTTTTATTCTAGCACGTCGCACAGATTGTAGTATTTCATTGGCCGCTCGCATTTTATAACAACTCTTGCCTGGAACAAGAAACGGGAATATTTTCGGTTTGGTATAAAGTGGTTTTTCGATGTCAAACATGCCAGAGTTTGCGCTGGACCCCCTCCAAGTTTCTCAATTAAATTGGTGGCTCTTTGCAAACCGTGATAACGGGATTACCCTTAATAGCTATGGCGAAAAATGTCCTTGGCCATGTGACCATCCTTCCAATTATTAAGACGAGCGCAAAAAATTGTATCACTAAAATCAAGAAAAATTCAATACTTTGTTTTTTGCGACTGAACGTTCTTTTTTTTTTAAGATGATGATAGTGTCGCATAGCGAGCTATGCCTATGTCGCGCGCCGTTTTGCGGACCCGTGCACCGCCGAGGAGCGGTCCTTTTTTTCTTACCTGCACGGCATGGGTGCTTTCCCCTTCTTCTTGGGGGGTATTCGCTATCTACGCCGTTCGGAAAATGGTTAACGGCTGTTAAGGAGGCGAGCTGTTGAAAGCTCGCGTCCCAGCGGGTTAACGCCTGAGGGCTTGGGGGCGACGGCTGAGAGCACGGACGGAGCTTTGTGTTTTGTGCCGTCTGCGTCCTTGCTGCCCATGTGTTTTTGGTTTACCTTTTGTGTGTTTGGGTGCCAGGCGGAGATGCGCCGCGTCTTCTAGAAATTCACGCGGTGCTCGCCAGGAAACAACCTCGCGGGCACCGGCGTCCTATTGGTTCCTCAGCTGTAAAAAAAGTCGTCTCATTGGCTCCGATAAGCGCATTTCCGCCTGGTAACAAACACTGCCTGGAGAATCCTGAACAATGTTGGACAGAGGGGTTTTGGCGGCAAGTAAGGGAGGACGGCGACCATGCGAGCTGCTGCTCGGGACCCCTGCTCAGAAGATGTCGCGTATGCCTAACTGAGGTGTTGTTAATTTGAGTTTGTTGTTTATTTGGTACTACTGGATTCGCTTTAATTATTGTTTGAGTTCATCTTTATTAAATTCAGTTAATTTGTGTCATCAATCGAAATCGCCTGGTCCCTTTCTTCAATGCGGCGGAGCCGTCGTGCCGTCACGAAAGTCCAACTGGCAAACACTTCGTTACAAGTGGTGGAAGGCGCGTGGTAACGACGACACCGCTCTACCGGAGATGCGCCCCATCTCAGGAGTGATCCGGACATGCAGGCGACAGCTGACTTCGCTACGATGACGAGCTCTCAACCGAGGATGTCCATCCCCCATCCTGTTTTTAAGGGAACCCCTGAGGAGTCCATGGCGGAATGGCTGACCTGCTACGAGCACGTATCATCGTTGAACGCTTGGGACGACGACACAAAGGTGAAATTTTTGTACCTTGCCCTTGATGGCGATGCGAAGAAGTGGCACACCACACAGCTGCTTACCGGTGCGCCGATTTCGTGGAGTGACTGGGCGGCGAAGCTCAAGACCTGCTTCAGCAGCCGCCACGCGACGGAAATCGCTCACCTTCGGCTGCAGAATCGAATACACCTGCCGTCGGAGTCTCCGGAGCAATACTTTTATGATGTGCTGCAGCTGTGCGCCAGGGTCGACCGCAAAATGCCGGACGAAGACAAATTGCGTCATCTGCTGCGGGGCCTGCAACCGGCGACAATGGAGAAGATGATAATATCCGATCCGTCCAGCTGCGCCGACTTCCTGCAGACACTGCAACGCCTCAGTCAGGCCGCGCTGATGGGTTTCACTTCCCGGGTGCTGCCGGCCACTGCAGCAAACACCACCTACCTGGCAACGGGACCCTGTGTTTGCAATTCTAACATCTTGCCAACAGCTGGCAGCGCTAACAACGAGCCTCGTCCGTTGACAGTGCCGGGATCTGGGCAGCCCCACCTACTTCCCACCTACACTGCTGCCTCTCATGGTCAACAACAAAGGCTCGCAGGTGAGCAAGATTTCAAGGCGATCGCCGCCTCTCTAGAGTCATTATCCGGACGTCTAAAGGCAATGGAAGAAGAAATTTTTCGTAGGCGCGCGCCATGGCCCCAGAGAACCTCGCGTGACGACGACGGACGGCCGCGATGCCACTACTGTAACCGAAGCGGTCACATAGCTCGAAATTGTCGCCAGCGATGGAGAGACGAGGACCGCGAACAGAGAAATACGCGCGACGAGCAGGCTCCCAATCCGGGAAACGGGAACGGTCGGGCTTAGGTGGTCATCCTGGCCGACCTGTGAGCGTGATGACCGAAGACCAACTCCTCACGGTCCATGTCGAGGCAAATAATTTGAAGACCACCCTTCTCATCGACACTGGCGCCTCCGTAAACATCATTTCGTCCAGCTTCGCGGTTAAAATTGCTTCAAAAGTCGAACTAACAGGGCACTGCTTTTATCAAAGGAATCAGCGGAGACTTGTTAGCACCTGTAGGAGAAACAGAAGTAGTGCTTCAATTCGGATCAACCAGATTCAGCGTAAAATTCATTGTCCTCAAGGACTGCCCTTATGAGTTGATAGGGGGGCTCCCATTTTCCCGGCAGGCAAACCTGCTGATTGACTTCCTCCGTAAACAACTAAAAATAGGGAGTGAAGTCTACCAGCTGCACCTCGATGCTAGCGTGCAATCGCAGTCAAATGTGGTCACTGCACGTAGTAAAGACCAAGTTTCCATCGAGCCTCGTACGGAAGCCATTTTAAGGGTACACATACCGAGAGACGGAATTCAGCTTGTCGAGCCAAAGTCAACCCTTAGAAGTGGACTGCAGGTGGCGCGGACCGTCGTGAACGTGGTTGGTGGGATCGGAATCGTCCGTGTGGCAAACCCTACCTTGCTGCCGGTAGTGGTACATCGCGACGCGAAGATCGGCTGGGCCACATCACTTCATGAGGCGCAACTCGGACTCGCCGTGCCACACGACCCCACTGCGACAGAGGACTTTGACGTCCAAACTGGGCCACACCTGACGCCACCTGAGAGGGATGAGCTCTTGTCCGTTATTCATAAGTTTCGTCACCTGTTTACCGACGAGCACAATCCGATTCAGCGCACTCACGTAACGGAGCATACTATAAACACGGGCAGCTCAGCACCCATTTGTCAACATCCGTACCGCCACTCACCCTTCGAGAGGGAAGTCATTAAAGCGCAAGTGGAAGAAATGCTTCGTGACGGAGGGATCAGAGAGTTACACAGCCCCTGGTCATCGCCCGTCGTTCTCGTGAAAAAGCCGCAGGGAGGTTGGCGTTTCTGCATTGATTTCCGAAGGGTGAACGCGGTTACCGAGAAAGACGTGCACCCATTACCGCGAATCGATGACATTCTGGATCTGCTGCAGGGTTCTCGATATTTCACGACGCGCGACCTCACTTCAGGCTATTGGCAGGTAGGAATCCGCGAAGAGGACAAGTCAAAGACAGCATTCGCATGCGGCTCCGGTCTGTACGAGTTCAATATCGTTCCTTTCGGTCTGTGCAATGCCCCCGCGACATTCCAGAGGATGATCAACAAAGTTTTGAGTGGTCTTCTCTGGAGAGTGTGTTTGGCCTATTTGGATGACATCGTCATTTTCTCGAAGACCATGAAAACTCACCTAGAGGACTTGGAAAAGGTGTTAAGCGCTCTTGATGAAAACTTGCGTCTGAAGCCGGAAAAATGCAGCTTTGCACAACAAGAAATCAGGTATCTCGGGCACGTGCTGACTGGAGAGAACATCAGACCAGATCCGGACAAAATAGCCGCGATCGAAAAGCTCCCAGTGCCAAAAAACAAGAAAGGAGTTCAGAGTTTCCTGGGAATCTGCAATTATTATCGGCGTTTCATCAAGGATTTCTCCCTAATCTCCCGACCTTTGACTAATTTGACAAGAAAGAATGTTTCGTTTGAGTGGGACACGGCATGCGAGGCGGCAATGCAAGCGCTCAAAGAGAAGCTGACTACAGCGCCAGTTTTGCGTCAATTCGAGCCAGGCAAGCCCATCGAAATCCATACGGATGCCTGTGACTACGGTGTTGGTGCTGTGCTGGTTCAAAAAGACGAGGGTCGGGAGCATGTCATCGCCTACGCCAGCCGTCATCTCAACAAAGCGGAAGCTAATTACAGCACCACAGAAAAGGAATGTCTGGCTGTCGTTTACGCCTGTAGGCAGTTTCGACCTTATATATTCGGCAGTAACTTCACCGTGATCACAGATCAAGCCAGCCTCGCATGGCTGATGAATGTCAAGAATCCGAATGGACGCTTCGTGAGATGGTTCCTGCTGTTGCAAGAGTTTGACCTGTCTCTCAAACACCGCCCAGGTTTGAAGAACGCAGATGCAGACACCCTTTCTCGCCTGCCACGCGAGCCGGCACCGGTTAGTGAAGATAACTTTGCACCGCTGCTTGTGCTAGGTCGCGTGGATGTTCTCATGAAGCAGAGGGAAGACCCTTGGATGAGGGAAGTGATAGGACACCTGGAGAACCAAGATTCATCCGTTGCAAGAACACTGAAAAGAACGGCACGGTGTTTTCGAATGATCAACGGTGTGTTGCACAGGCGAGCAAAAGGTTTCGAGTCAGACTACGACGCACTGGCTGTACCAAAATGTTTGCGGTCAGAGGTGCTAAGGGGCTGCCACGATGATCTCACGGCGGGACACCTCGGGGTCAAGCGCACATGGGAGAAGATACGTAGGCGTTACTTCTGGCCTAAGATGTTCGCGCAGGTGTCAAACTACGTGCTGTCTTGCCCTGACTGCCAGACGCGCAAAGCCCCACCGGGCAAACCAATCGGCTTTCTCCAGCCTCTTCCACCGGTGGGAATGCCTTTTAAACAGGTTGGAATGGACTTTTTGGGACCATTTACGAAGAGTCAATCCGGAAACCGCTACATCCTCGTGATGACTGATTACCACACGAAGTGGGTCAAAGCAGTGGCATGCCCGGCGGCTACAGCTGCTGAGGCCGCGCAGGGCTTTGTGCGAGAGATCGTCCTACGCCACGGGGCACCAGGCCGCATCATTACGGACCGCGGACAACATTTTGTTGCTTCCTTGATTGAGGAAATATTTAAAGCCATGGGTACAGACCACGTGAAAACAACATCGTACCACCCGCAAACCAATGGCTCGTGCGAACGTTTCAACCGCACGCTTGCCGACATGCTCAGCATGTATGTCTCCTCGCATCATCGAGACTGGGACGAATTCCTGCCTTATGTTCTTTTCGCCTATAATTCGTCGCAACACAAAACGACAGGTTTTTCACCGTTTTTTCTTCTTCACGGACACGAGCCAACACTTCCTGTTGAGGTGGCCCTCGGTATCGCGCAAGACGACTGTGACGAAGTGGATGCTCACAAGGTGGTGCACCGGCTTCGCCAGGCGCGCCAAGTCGTAGCTCAGCGTGAGAAAGACCGGCAAGAAAAGAACAAAAGGGCATGCGACTCCAAACGATGGGATGCTGTTTTCTATCCGGGAGACCTTGTGTACCTGTGGACGCCTTCTCGATCGAAAGGAAAGACCACCAAACTGCTCCACAGATACCACGGGCCGTTCCGTCTGCTCCGGAAGGTATCAGAAAATAACTGGGAGGTCGTCGATCGCACCGGCCGAAAGCGGGATGTCGTCAACGCTGAACGTCTGAAACAATACTTCCCACGGCTTGCTTCTGATGAGGACGCCGACGACGAGTCAGCAAACGGTGATCGTGATGACGGTGTGCATGCGTTTGAGCGCTGTGTTCGTGTCTCCGCAAGGACAAAACGTGCAGCGGCCTCGACCGTCAAAAACAGTGATCGCGGTACCTCTGCTGGAAGTGCGACTGAGACATATTCATACTCCGAATCGACATTTCAGTGTAGACCCACGGGAACTCGCACCAACCCTAAAGGAGTAAGGACCAATTATGACAGTGAGACCGAGATGTATTACAGCGCGGACGGAAGTGTTAATTAATTCGCCGTGACTTTTCTTTGTATATACTCCCGAATGTTTGTGTTTTATGTGAATACGTGCAAGTGGACATTTTGAGTGTGCCCTGTAACATTTTGACTGATATGCCAATGTTTTATTGCGTGTAAGTGTTCTTCTCTACCTTCCTGGTTGTAATCTGTTTCGCCTGACATTTATATTTTCTCGTTTTTTCGACAGTGCGTATAATTTATTCAATTTTGGTATTGTTGTGTGGTCCTATCCAGTAGACGTAATTTCATTTTTGAACCTTGTACATAGTTATTCATAGCATTTCCTTGCGGTTGATTTGTACGGGCATGATTGTGACAGAGTGGGACACTCTTTTTCATAGGGGGGAGGTGTCGCATAGCGAGCTATGCCTATGTCGCGCGCCGTTTTCCGGATCCGTGCACCGCCGAGGAGAGAGAGAGAGAGAACAACTTTTATTTAAAATGCCTACAGAATCGGTTAGGCTCCCTCCAAGCAGGGAGGACAAGCTTTAACCGCGACGAGGCCACTACGTCAGTCTCGTGCGTTGTGCTCCTTGAGGTCTTGTTACGTCCCTCGCTACTTCCGCGGGTTCGAGAGGGCCGCCGCCCCCTTCTTGGGGGTGCTGCCCCCCCTCTCCTCGGTTTCGCTCGGTCGCTGCCTCTCTAGAGCTGCCGAGACCTGTTGGACGGCCTTGAGTTGTGTCTCTTGATCACAGCTCCTCGTTGCAGCCTCTAGCTGCGGCGGGATCGTCGTCTTCTCGCTGGCTTCGCGCGGATTTACGCTACAGTCCCAAAGGATGTGAGCCGCGGTGGCTCTCTCCTTCGCGCACAGTCTACACATGTCGCTCGCGTGCACACTCGGACACATGTGCTTAGCTAGCACCGGGGTGAGCAGGGACCCCGTCTGTAACTGTCTGTATAACACTGCCTCCTTCCGGGTAAGCCCCGGGTGAGGTGGCGGCATAGTCTGTCTGTTCAGTCTGTACCATTTCACTATTTCGTTGAAGGTGGTCATCTTGTCCTTGGCACTGCGCCGCGACCAAGACTCCGAGTCGGCCGTGCTTGCAGCCGCGCGGTTGGTTAGTCCTCGCGCGGCCGAGTTGGCCGTCTCGTTGTGGTTCACGTTTCCGCGTTCCGACACGTCACTGCCCATGTGGGCCGGAAACCACTTGATCACCACAGGACTTTTGCGTCCGATGTCTTCGGCCTTGCGCAGTATGCGCGCGGCCTCACTACATACCCTACCCTTCGCGTAGTTCTTCACTGCCGTTCTAGAGTCACACAACACTGTAGTGCATCCGGGGTCGGAAACGGCCAAGGCGATGGCCACCTCCTCCGCCCGGTGCGCTTCTCGAGTCCGGACGCTCACCGCGGTCTTCGTTGCACCCGTCGATGCCCCGACAACCACCGCCGCGTATGCGTCGGTGTTATACGCGGCGGCGTTCCCTCGATACTCCGCCGCGTCCACGTAGGCGGCGCCTTCTTCTCTGGCGTGGAGGTCTACGAGAGCCCTGGCCCTCGCCAACCTCCGCTCCCTGTTGTGCTCGGGGTTCACGTTCTTCGGGATCGGGAAGACCCTGAGCTTTCTGTTGATGCTATCTGGTATAGGTACGTCTTTCTGCTGCTTGCCTTCCCTCGGTTCGAGGCCAAGGTCCCGCAGTATCTGTCTTCCGGTTCTCGTTTCAGAGAGACGCTCGAGTTGCGCCGTTCTCTGTGCTTCGGCTATTTCGTCCAGCGTGTTGTGGACTCCCAGCGCCATGAATTTTTCGGTGCTCGTGCCCCCGAGGAGACCGAGTGCCGCCTCATATGCCTTGCGTATGGTGGCGTCTATCTTGTTACGTTCACTCGGCCTCCAGTTGTGGAAGGCGGCCACGCACGTTATGTGGCTAACTGCGAAGGATTGAACGAGCCTAGTCAGGCTCTCCTCCTTCATCCCCGCTTTTCTGTTGGACACCCGCTTGATGAGTCTCATTGCCGCAGCCGCTTTGCCCGCGAGCTTGTTGACCGTTTCACCGTTGGCTCGGTTTCGCTGGATGAGCAGCCCGAGTACTCGAATCTTCTCGACCTCCGGTATTACTTGTCCTCCCGCCGTCTTGACCGTGATCTTGGGACGCTCGTACTTGACTTCCATATTCTTTCTTTACCTGCCCGATCCTTTCGGGGGAATCACCAGCAGTTCTGACTTGGCCGGAGAGCAAACGAGTCCAGACCCGTCCAGCTGCTCCTCGATGGCGTTGACCGCTTCTTGCAGCGTTGTCTCGATGTGTCCGTCGCTTCCTCCCGGTACCCATAGCGTAACGTCGTCGGCGTAGATGGTGTGCCGGACTCCCGCTACTCTTTCTAGCCGGGTGGCCACCCCGATCATCACGAGGTTGAAGAGTAGCGGGGAGATTACCGACCCCTGCGGAGTTCCGACGCTGCCCAGCTTCTTCTCTTCGAGCTGCAGGTCTCCCGCACAGATTTCGGTGGTCCGTTCCGTCAGGAAGTCTTTCATGTACTGGTATGTCCTCCTGCCCATGTTTAGCCTGGATACTTGGGCCAGGATAGCCGAGTGCCTCACTTTATCAAAGGCGCTCTGCAAGTCCAGCCCGAGTACGGCTCTGTTGTCCTTGGTGCCCGTCGTATCGTCGATGATCTCGTTCTTCAGTAAGATCATGGCGTCTTGCGTCCCGAGTTTGTTCCGAAACCCGATGATGGAATTTGGGTAAAACTCCGATTCTTCCAGGTAACGCTGCCACCTGTTCATGAGAACGTGCTCGAGGACCTTTCCCACGCACGAAGTGAGCGAGATCGGCCTGAGGTTCTCTATGTTGGGCGGCCTGCCAGGCTTGGGGATGAGGATCGTCTTGGCTGCTTTCCATTGCTTGGGTAGCCTTCCTTCTTGCCAGCACTTGTTGTAGAAGTTCGTGAGCGTTTCGATGGCCGCTTCGTTGAGGTTCTTGAGCGCTCTGTTGGTCACTCGATCGGGACCCGCGGCAGACCTTCCATTGAGATCCTGCAGGGCAACTCTGACTTCCCAGGTCTGGATGTCGCGATCTAGCGTCTCGTTCTCTTTGCCTTGGTAATCCGGGTGTCTTTCCGTGGGGGTGGTCGGCAGGTACTTGGCGTCCAAGCGCCGCTTGACCTCGTCTTCCCCGTGTTCGCAGATTGCCTTGTGTAGGATCCTGGCCAGGTTGTTGTGTTGGTGGCCCTTGGTCTTGGTTTCGTCGAGGAGGTGCCGCAGCATGTTCCACGTCTTGCCCTTGTGCATCTGTCCTTCGGCTTCGTTGCAGGCCTCGTTCCACTGTTGGGTGCATAGCACGCTGCAGTGGACCTCGATCTGCCTGTTGAGCTCGGCGATCTTCTTCCTTAAACTTCGGTTGGTTCGTCGCTTCTGCCACCTCGCCTTTATGGACTGCTTGGCTTCTATCAGGTGGGCCAGCCGACTGTCCATCTTGTCTATCCGTTCGTCCGTCTCTAGCTCTTTGGTGGCTCCTTCCGTCGTCTCAACGACTTTGGCCGCCCATTGCTCGATGTCCGTAATGTCCCCTTGCACCGCGGATAGCGCCTTTCGAAAGGCGTCCCAGTCCGTAATGCGATGCTTCCTTATGTTGGTGTTGCCTTGGCCTTCGAGCGGTACGACGACCTCCACGATGTAGTGATCGCTGCCCAGCTCTTGGCCCGTGTTTCTCCATTTCGCTTCTCTTGATCCTCCGTCAGTTTTGACGAAGGTAAGGTCCGGAGTTGTGTCTCTCGTAACAGATGTGCCGATCCTGGTGGGAAAGGCCGGATCCGTGATTAGGTTCAGTCCGACGTCGGTGGCATCTTGCATCAGCTCTCTCCCCTTGACCGTCGTTCTGTGGTAGCCCCAGTCTTGGCTCGGAGCGTTAAAGTCTCCGCACACTACGAGCGTATTGCTCCCCGCGACTGAAGTTGCCTTGTGGAGCAGTGCCTTGAATTTCTGTTGTCCGTGGGACGGATTGCTGTAGACGTTCACCAGGAAAGTGCTCTCCTTCCTCTTCTTGCCCGTGATTACTTCCACCGTGCAGTGTTCGATGGCGCTTCTGCCGATCATTTCGTGTTCCACGAAGGTGATCCCTTTCCTCACGAAGGTGCAGACCCCTCTGCCCTTGCCCTTGGACGTGTCCCTTTTGCTCGGCGGGCTGTCGTGCGACCGGTAGCCCGGCAGTCTCGGCGTCTCTTCGCTGTGTGTTTCTTGAATCATTATGACGTCTGGTTTCCTCGTTAGTTGCTGCAAGTGTTGCTGCAGCACCGCTCTCTTGCCGGTAAAGCCGTTGCAGTTCCAGTGCCAGACCAAAAGGTCTCTCACTGGTGGTGTGGATGTGGCTGTACGTGCTGTCCCGTCCATGATTGCTACAGTTTGGCGATGATCTGTGCTTCCATACCTTGTATTTCTGCCTGTATCTGCGTCTGCAGCTGTGCTTGCGTTTGCGCCATCATGTTCTGGATCGTGCTCTGTATGTTCGTTGTCATCTGCTGAACCGTTTGCGCGAGCGCAGTAAGGCTTTCGTTGGTTACCTTGCTGATCGCCTCGAGACGGTCGAGTCTGTCGTCCTGTTTTTCGATTCTCTCCATTGTCTTTCGTTCCTTGGCGCCCTCTATGGCTCTCCTCTTGGGAGCCGGTCCCGCCGCTTTCGTGGCTCTCGGGTCCTTCTCGACCTCTGGTTCGTCCTCGGTTATCTCTTCTTGTTTCCTCTCTTGTGCGGGCTTCGGCAGCAGCTGCTGCTTTTGCTGCATCGCAATTAATGTCGTTAGCGTCGCGTTGATTTCCTTGATGGTTGCGTCCTGTTCGGCGATTCTCTGCTTTAGCTTCTCGTTCTCGTCTCTTAGGGCTTTTATTACCACCCCGTTCTCTTCTTGGAACTTCTTCGTGGCGTTTTGCGCCGGTGATTGCCTCTTCTCTGCCATGTTTGCCTTGACTGTTTCGGCCCAGGCGATTCTTTCCCCCGATTGCGACGGTCTGTGGCGGCTGGCGCTCCTGCCTCCCTTGCTGTTGTCCCTCTTGCGGCTGCTGTCGCGCTGCCTCGAATCTCCGCGGGGTCTCTCGGCAGACGGCTCTCGCAGCGGCGGAAGGCTTTTCGGATCCAGTTGTTGCTGCATGGCTTCCATCTTGCGTTTCCATTTCCGTTTTTTGAGCACATATGGCATCTTGTACTTGTTCTTGCATTCCCTCTCGCCCGTTGGATGCTGTCCCCCGCAGAGCCTGCACTTGGGCTTTCATTCGCGTTTGTGATCCTCGCTGGGGTTCGCGATTCCGCAGCCGAAGCATACTCTGGTGTTGGGATTCGGGCATACGTCTCTTCTATGGCCGATCTTGCCGCATTGCCTGCACACGTCAAAGTGCTTGCGGTAAAGCCCGCACCTGACTAATATCGAGCCATACTTGACGTAGTTCGGTACTTTCTCTCCTGCGAAGAGTACTATCACTGTGGTTGTATTGCCGATTCTGTGCGCCTCCACCGCTAGGGGGTTGCACGGGTTCACGATGTTTTCGGCTATCTCCTCCGGGGTGTCGTCTACGGCTATGCCTCGGATGACTCCCTTGACCGTGCCGTCCGGCGCCGTTCGGTAGGCGCTGACTTCGTATGTCCTGTCTCCTACGTTAAGGGTTTTGACCTTAGAGTACAGCGTGGCACGCCTCTCGTCCGGGGTGCTGACCACGATGATGTTTTGCTGCGCGTTCGTGCAGATGGTGTCTGCTTTGGCTTCTTCCTTCGTTACTCGAGCCGCCGTCATGACGACCGACATAATTATTGAAACTTCAGTTCTCGCTACGTTGAGACCTCCCCGTGGTCTCATGACTATCTTAGTGTCTTCCTTCGGCATATCCATCGGCATCCTCGCCGCTTTCGTTACCGAGGCTGCAACTCTCTTAGCAAAGCTGGCCCTAGTCTTGGGTTTAGACTGGCGAGTAATGGCGGCGGACTCACCGTTTTCCTTGCTGGCCATGATCTGCTTGACGCGCTTGCCAGAGGCCGACCAGCCTTCGACTTCTTCCGGTGTAATGTCCTCTCCTTGAACTTCAATGCACGTACGCCCGCCGAGACTGCCGATGCTCCGTGCTGACGTCATGTTGTCTCCCATCGACGTGGCCACTTCCATTTCGGACGCCATCTTGGTCGTACTCGTCGCCGGGTTAGGCCTAGCGGCCGGGCCCGTCGCCACCGGTGGCCGTACTCGTGGTAGGCCGACGTTAGGCTTAGAGAAAAGTCCGCACCGCACCAGAGAAAAGTCCTCGTAAATCGGAAGAATCACGTACCGCTTGGTCAAAACTGGTACCGGTCGATGCCCCGCACCTTCGCGCACACTTTGATACCAAATATATCGCGGTAACTGTAAATTAACACTGCGTTAATTTGCATAATAGCAGGGGCCGATGAGAAGCACGTCTCCTCCCGTCGGCGACCTACCGGTCGATGCCCCGCACCTTCGCGCACACTTTGATACCAAATATATCGCGGTAACTGTAAATTAACACTGCGTTAATTTGCATAATAGCAGGGGCCGATGAGAAGCACGTCCCCTCCCGTCGGCGACCGCAGCGCCCCCCCCCCCCCCCCACCGCCGAGGAGCGGTCCTTTTTTTCTTGCCTGCACGGCATGGGTGCTTTCCCCTTCTTCTTGGGGGGTATTCGCTATCTACGCCTTCGCGCACACTTTGATACCAAATATATCGCGGTAACTGTAAATTAACACTGCGTTAATTTGCATAATAGCAGGGGCCGATGAGAAGCACGTCCCCTCCCGTCGGCGACCGCAGCGCCCCCCCCCCCCCCCCCCCCCCCGCCGAGGAGCGGTCCTTTTTTTCTTGCCTGCACGGCATGGGTGCTTTCCCCTTCTTCTTGGGGGGTATTCGCTATCTACGCCGTTCGGAAAATGGTTAACGGCTGTGAAGGAGGCGAGCTGTTGAAAGCTCGCGTCCCAGCGGGTTAACGCCTGAGGGCTTGGGGGCGACGGCTGAGAGCACGGACGGAGCTTTGTGTTTCGTGCCGTCTGCGTCCTTGCTGCCCATGTATTTTTGGTTTACCTTTTGTGTGTTTGGGTGCCAGGCGGAGATGCGCCGCGTCTTCTAGAAATTCACGCGGTGCTCGCCAGGAAACAACCTCGCGGGCACCGGCGTCCTATTGGTTCCTCAGCTGTAAAGAAAGTCGTCTCATTGGCTCCGATAAGCGCATTTCCGCCTGGTAACAAACACTGCCTGGAGAATCCTGAACAACGTTGGACAGAGGGGTTTTGGCGGCAAGTAAGGGAGGACGGCGACCATCCGAGCTGCTGCTCGGGACCCCTGCTCAGAAGATGTCGTGTATGCCTAACTGAGGTGTTGTTAATTTGAGTTTGTTGTTTATTTGGTACTACGGGATTCGCTTTAATTATTGTTTGAGTTCATCTTTATTAAATTCAGTTAATTTGTGTCATCAATCGAAATCGCCTGGTCCCTTTCTTCAATGCGGCGGAGCCGTCGTGCCGTCACGAAAGTCCAACTGGCGAACACTTCGTTACAATAGTGTCCTTCACCGAGATAGCGCCGTGGATTACAAAGTTATTCCTGAAAAAACTGTCCACTCGTCGCACGGTGCACTTTAGTCTGACATTTTGCATCTAAGCAGAATGAAACCTTACCACTAGCTTTAAGTGCAGTGTTTGTGCTTGGCGCTGTTTTGCTGCTTTGTACCCTGTCTGCTCTACCGTCACCTTTTGTTTACAGCTTTACAGGAATGTTTCTGTCGCATATTTAGGGGTGTTCGCTTTCGGTCCATCTCTGCCTTTTCCTTGTAATTAGAATGACGAATTAGTTTATGATTCGGTAAAATTGAAGTTATTCAACAAATGGTGTTATTTTCAGGCCATCTCGTATTATTTCTTTCTGCAAATTTATTATGAATACTAACGGCAGTAGCAATATTAATGTTTTGAGTCTTCGCCCCAAAGTTATGGTGGTGGGTTGCCTACTATTGTAGCTGCCTTCTGAATGGCTGATCTCCGCTATTAACACCTAGCCGCTAACTGTGGTAGCAAAGCAGTGAGGTACTCTGAGAGATAACAGTTCTTATGTTTTGTACAATGGTAAACAGATGCTTCGCTTAAGTAACAAAAACAAGCCAATTGCGTGCATGCAGCATCAGAGTAAAAAACCGAGCTGCTTTGCTTTACAAAGTCAACTGGAATAAAGTTGAAAGTTGGCGCCCGTGTCAAGTAGTTCAGTGCAATCCCTTTTCTTTTTTTTTCTTTTTTACTTTGTTATAAACATTAGACTGACAGCCAGTAGCGAATATCCTAAGTTTCCTGTATAATGCGGTTTATGATATATTATTATTGAACTTTAAGTATCTGACATGCGTTGTAGTATGTTTTCGAATGGATAGCACCCATACGTTTTCTGTATACCTTTAATTATGCAACCGATCGACGCCCAAACCTAACCGTTATTAGAGGAATTGCCACAAGTGATGTCTGTTGTGTGGCGCAGGAAAAACTCTGTGTTTAACGACAATTGTGTTTAGCATTTCGGAACGACGACATCTACAAAAACATATTGCACTAAACAGGCAGTTCACCTGTTTCTCTCAGTTACAGCTGTTTTGCCAAAGCCAGCCACCTCAACTGCACCTCTTGTTTCACCTGCTTGCCCTTTTCTTTGGCGCTGCAAAAGTCCACGTCAAGCATACAAGAAGGGTTTTCAAGCGCGCAACATCCTTATAGAGAATCTGCGCCATTTCGCATCGTTTCAAAGCCATGGAGCAAGACGTCATGACCGCATGCAGTGCTCAAGCGCGGTTCCAGTAAGACACTCCCACAGCTCCCCTGTTCTTGCCATAGCGCTTCAAAAAGTTAGCATTTCGTGAAGGAACGCCAAGAATAAACACTTCAGCTTTTAAATAACTCCCGAAATATAAATGACAGAAAGAGTCATCCCGAGAGTCATTCGCCTTTTTTTTCTTAGAGACTTGCCTTGGGTACAAGCACCAAGACTCACCGGGTATTTAGGAGTGAACGAAAGGCCCTACGTTTATCATATGGAATTATTATATGCGATTCACTGCTCACGATGACAGAAGCCATTGGTGTTTCGGTGCTGCCTATGGGGTTCAGGCACTGTGCTGATTGTAACGGTGTCATGCAGTTTTTAAGCAATTGGCCCACCTCTAATGCTTCCAATAGGTCTCTATGCTCATCGAAGAAATTGAGTAAAACCATTTTCCTGAAGAGGTTTAAGCCGTGAAAGAAGTTGTTTTAAACGTCAGGGTCTGCGAAAATTAATATTTCTTTGATACCAGTCCAGTTTTCTGGGACTACATTTAACTATGCAAACAATGTGGCATATTTTAACGCATTAAGTTGACGATGAGTATCAAAAATTTGCTTTTAAATATTTTGTACTCTTACTGCGTACATCCAACTGCCATAGAAAGCAATTGTCTGCCCCTTGGAAGCAACTATAGAATATTTCAAGATACTTTTATGAAAACGTAAGAAAATGGATCCAAGTTTCCGATGCGTGGAAAAGTTTATTTTGAAGTATGCTGCCCTCATAATAAACAACCGAGAAGAATACAGAAAGCAATGGGGTGAGATCATGAAAATAAATAGACAAAGATGCTAAGAACGACCTCGATATTCCCTTATGCGAAAGTGCAGCGCAGTCAGTTGAGCGTTTTTGTATGTATGTATGTATGTATGTATGTATGTATGTATGTATGTATGTATGTATGTATGTATGTATGCATGTATGTATGTATGTATGTATGTATGTATGTATGTATGTATGTATGTATGTATGTATGTATGTATGTATGTATGTATGTATGTATGTATGTATGTATGTATGTATGTATGTATGTATGTATGTGTGTATGTATGTATGTATGTATGTATGTATGTATGTACGTACGTACGTACGTACGTACGTATGTATGTATGTATGTATGTATGTATGTATGTATGTATGTATGTATGTATGTATGTATGTATGTATGTATGTATGTATGTATGTATGTATGTACGTATGTATGTATGTATGTATGTATGTATGTATGTATGTATGTATGTATGTATGTATGTATGTATGTATGTATGTATGTATGTATGTATGTATGTATGTATGTATGTATGTATGTATGTATGTATGTATGTATGTATGTATGTATGTATGTATGTATGTATGTATTGCAGTTACAGAGCAGTCTATTTTTCACATGAGGCATTTCTTTCAAGGGAATTTCTCAGAAGTGTAAGAGCTACGAGCGAACAGTCAACAGTAGAACTATATTCTACATCGAAAAGTTACCCGCAGGAAAGAAATCTTGCGTTAATTGCACCAAACATCAATTAAGTACGCTGCGGCATAATTCACGTCTTAGCGTGCCATAACACGATTACTTACGTAGTCCACTCATTTTTTCTGTAAACGGCAGCACTCAACTTCGGTTTCTTGAGTATGGAAAATTTCCCTGATTGCGTTCAAAAAACACGTACTCCAGGAGTGCAAATAACCACTTGCCGGTTGTTTGCGACCATCATTGGTGGATCGTACCAGACACACACACACACACGCACGCAAGCACGCACAAACACAATTGCACACACGCGCATGCAGACTGACACAACAAGCTCGCTTGTGCAGTCGCATGCACGCACACAGAGCACTGAGAACATCTTTGAAATGAATTATATTTGCATTGTGGCAGGTATCATTGAGCCATCCGAAGAGATCAAAATTTTAACTCCTCAAACCACCCTTCTCATTGTTCAAGTATATGTTTCTTCCTTTCTTGTAACAAAGCAATGAGAGTTCGGAGACAAAGGAGGTACTAGCGCGCTTGCTCTTCGGGCATCATTTGGGCCCTCGGTGACGTTATTGAAGGCGTCCAGGAAGCTCTTTTAGAATGTATTGCAGAGTGGGGCATTTGTGAAGGCAGTAAAAGCCGCCGGCTCCATTGGCTTCACTGCCAGAAGCGAAAGAACGCGCACAATAGCTGCTTTCATCACTCCGCTGAAACAGATGCAAGAGCATCGCTATAGAATTGCTCAACCCGGTTGTTTGGGTGCTAGAACGGAAAGCGGACGTGAGCAGTTCTCCGGAACCATTGGGATAGTTGTTTATGGGAAGCTGCGAGGTATCGCAATCTGCCATCGTTTCTTGCTTTTGTCTCCGTGTTAACTTTTTCCAGTACAGAATTAAGAAGCCCGGTGTTTATCAGGAGCGAATTCCGTACGTGATCGTCTTCAGTGTCGCCAGGTCACAGTGTAACTTCTGCCGCACCAAGAGAAACAACAACGACTGCAAAAAATCAAGTAAATTGGCCTTGATCTGAGAAATTTCATAGTACACATTTTTTGAGAACCGAGCTACATAATGAAAACTTAACGCATGCCGAACTTAAGCGCATAGCGCTATTTTCTACAGGACCCCAAAAAAGAAGCTCTAAAACTAGCAGTGTTTAATGCATCAACTCCATTTTCGGTTTTATTTGACTTAACCTCTTATGCCTTTTTTTTATTAAGGAAAGAAATCGTAAACTTACGAAATAACTTTCGAAGGTTATAACTTTTATTGGTGTCGTTGTGCTTATTTCAGTGCTGGAAATAAAAAATAGCCTAACGCTGTGACGCCGTCATAGACTGTTCCATGGTGAGGTCAGTACGACTCATACGGAAGAAGAGCGGAACCTAAGAAAAGGTGGCAGTATCATGACGACAAGGGGCATAAAGCAGATATTTGTATGTGGCACGTAAAGGTTTCTTTCAGCACAGCACAGCCACACTCGTCACGCTTCTCGCAGTGGTATCCTTCTTGACTCACAAAGAGCTCCCACAATACAGCTCGCTCGAATTACGTGTAGAGATCATTTTTCGCGCACTTTATGCAAAACTTTAGTGCATCGATAATAGCATTGGGTCAGCTCTGTTAAGTAATTCGTGGTGCTTTCTTCAGGCTGTTCATCATTATCTGTCAACACCACAAATGATCTGCACAAGCATTCATTGCAAAGAATACTTGAAATAGAGGCTCTAGTAAAGCCCACGGTCACCCAGTACAATAAGGTATTCACCACAGTAGGAGAGATTTCTGGGAAAATTAATAAGCTAAGCAAATGAGGTCCGCAGTTCAAAAAAGTAGATTAGCCTAAAAAGAAACAAAATCTGAAACCTTCGTTCTTGATATGTAATTAAAGGTCTTGCCCGTAAATTAAAATTTACCAACCTTTTCTCCAATCCCGAGCAAATGTGTTCATTTATGTTTTAGTAATATAGCAACAGTAACAGTGGCGCCATTTATCTTCTGTTCTCCCGACTGCATAATATATCACTCTAACGAAAAAGGTCTGTGTTGTCAGAAATAGTAGTCCGCATAAAAACTGCTATGCAAATGAGAACTGCACGCTGGCTTTCGTCTTGTTTCCTTGTGCGGGAACTACCACAGAGAGCACGTATGCTTCGCTGTGCTTGATACGTCTTAAGCTTCGTTATGCTATCTCAACGCTCGCAGTAAGGTCAAACTTATTATAACAATTGCGACCCTCCACTTGAGGCTATGCAGCGCCCTTATATCTAAACAGCGCCCGATTTTTCCAAAAATTCTTATACTTGCAAACGCTCTCCGGGCTCACTTTGCGAGGACGCAAAAGCGAGAGCGTTTTTCTTTTATTTTTTTCATTGTAGTTGCTTGCCCACTATTTCTATGCAACGTTCTTTCTTTCCGTATGGTGATGAGAAGAAAATGCAGATTTCAAAATAAAGGCTCTCCACAGCAAACGCAGTCACGTAGAGCGGCAAACTTAAGGCAAAAATGCACGAGACGGTCTTGGAATTTGAGGAGCTTGTGTGCGATACAAGCGATATAAGACGCAATAATAGAGATAAGGAAATCGCAGTGCCTGCTTTTTAAAATTTATCAAGCGTTATTTTGTCTTGCTTTCTGCCAAACTATCTGAAGGATGCGTACAAGAATAGCAGGAAAAGCTGCAGCAAGTGAAAAGGACCATTCAGCCAGATGTTCTCCATTTCCCTAATGTAGTAAGCATTTAAAATGAAGGTGAGCGGGAGAAATACAGCTGAGCGGGAGAAAGACAGCTTTTTTTAATAGATATCGATCCGTCCTTGGGGATGTTGGTGACAGGACTGACTTGAAGAAAGAGTACAATGTCCGTTGAAAACACCCACGCGGCTCTCGAGCAAACAGTTCAGAAATTTTGCCAGACATGGTGGTGCAAATCTGAGTTGGAAAATGGACATGCTATCGTGTAATTAATGGAGAAAAAGTAAGACCGCTTTTAGCATAGATTTTTTATTTTCAAACTAAAGCGCGATTTAATTTTTTTTTATTTACATGAACAGCGCAGGAAAGTTTGGTGCCGCGTAACGATTCTGGCTACTCCTTCTTACCAAATTTATAAGAAGCATTTGGTCTGACGATATACAGATTAACATAACATATACGCTACTAAATAAGTTTACACAAACAGTAGACATCAGATGAATCAAAGTGCAAGCGTCAAGAGAAGTAACACTTATAGATTATATAAACTCTTTAAAAGTGTGTGGATGTGCATAAATGCGTGACTCAGTACATATACTATATTATAAATGCCGCTTCATGGATCACTGCCTTGTCGTGGCGGAGGGGCTTGCGAAACTCAATGAAGTCGTGAGCTCTGCTGTGTAGGGCCACCCAAGATAGACAGGTCACGGCAGAGAGTTCTGACAAAATGTGATTCACTGGAGAAGGTAATGGCAACCCACTCCAGTATTTCCTGCCAAGAAAACCCTAAGGCCAGTCACAATACCATTAATGATATTGTAGCGTGTGCAACCGCAGCCGCTAGGCGGCTGCTCATCGAAAGTCTAGTGCGCGGACTCGAAGAAGTGCCCCGTGGCGTTCGAGAAGAAGCTGAAGTTAGCTGCCGTCACTCGGTGCTCCGAACCTGCTCTTCTGCGCCTGCTAGCTCAACCCCCCATTAAAACCCAACCTTCTGGTTACGAGCCTAAACGGCTACGTGACACTGGTGGAGGTGAAGCCTTGAACTACATGTCTCGGGCCTCTCGCAGCCACTCATCGAGTCCCAACCGGCTTCCGCTCGTATCTACACCCGTTCATCGCTGCAGCCGTCGTCTCCGGGGTCTGTCGCCGGAATTCACTCCTCTACCTGAACCGACGCCAGCTGACCAGCAGTTAGAGAGTTCTGCAATGGCCCAGGCAAGTCAGCATCAGTTGCTGCTTCAGCAGCCTCGTACGCCCCCCAGTTTCCATGGCGGTACTGGGGAAGATGTCGACGACTGGATCGACCAGTTCGAGCGAGTTGCGCAATTTAATCAGTGGAACCCGGCTCAGAACCTGCACAATGTATATTTCGAGCTTGAGGACTGTGCTAAAACATGGTATGAGAATAGGGAGGTCAGTCTTCAAAACTGATATTCCTTTCGCCAGCAGCTGCGGGAAACCTTTGCCAGCCACGACCGCCGTGATCGCGCACGCCGCCTCCTACACTCTAAAAAAAAAAAAAAGGTGTGATCTTAGTCTTTTTGGGGGGTAAACTGCTTGCCGCTGAGCTAACACCTTTTTGGGGTAAGGTTACGCTGTGTCTTGAAGACTAAGTATTTATACCATTGCATGTAGTGTAACATTACGCTTCTGGTAGAAAACTTGCACCTTCACAAGCAGTGTAACTGTATTCTACCTAGGCATAACGTTGCACCTTTCATAAAGGCCTATGTTTTAGTCTGTCGATGGCATAAGCATACCCTTGCATCAAAGGTGCAAATTTGCACCTTGACAACGTAAACTTATCCTGTATGTACAGGTGCAAAGTTACCATTTTAGAGTATAAATTTATATTACGACAAAGAGCGCAAAGTTTTGCACCTTTATGGCGCAAGCTTATACCACCAGGAGAAGGATAACGTTGCCCTCCAAGCAGTTTAAAGTAATGCCATATTACATAGGGTATCTAAGCATCATCTTGTGGTATATATATGCTATCCACACAAGAGTACTATTACCAATCTGCATCGTAAACTTGGTCACTGGAAGCAGGAATAAAGCTAACCAATACATTTCAAGATTTTCTGGAAGGAAAGATTATGTTGAAACATTGAAATATCTTTGTGTCGTCTGGAGTGTGACAGTGAGCAATGTTTCAGGTGAGGTAGGCTGGGTCATGTTGTGTTCAAGCCGTAAGTTATGTTGCAGAGTGAAAAAAAAGAATTTACAGAACAATCGGTTAAGATAACATACCATGGTGTTTATTTCACCTCATTATACACCGAAGTTGCAGCAAGGGACTGGATAATCTTCTCCGCACAGTCAGGGCAGGGATGTACCACGTATTCGACCTACATAGAAAAGAGGACTTGTAATCGGTTACTCACGAAGAAAGTCTCACAAAACATGCTTATGGAGTAATTAATTCACATATAAAAATAACACCGCACAAAGGGCAAGTAAAAAGGAAGACAGATGGAAATAGTGCACCAGTACAGGCTTCCAAGTGTTTATATAATGAGAATTGTGAACTCACACAGTATATAGATCAATGAAAATTCTCCAAATCTGAGCTTTACCTGTGCCACTAACACACACATAGACAACTAGCACATTGCAATCTCAGAAAAAAATTGACAATATGCTCAATAAGACACAATATACAATGAGACATATTCTTGTTAGGAGCAGGGTCAAGCCATAGGCATCACTGATGTTGCACTACCCAGAGGGTCATTTAAAGAAATATGAATGAAAACATATTGATAAAATAGAAGCTAGCCTAATAAAGGCAAAAGATGTGATTTAATAAACCCCTCCCTCTACTCGTTCATATGTGCAGTTCTCCTTATTTTATTATTAGCTTTTTATGTTAAACTTTGTTTTATCACCTTCACCTTTGTTGTTTGCTGGTTTCCACTCCAACACCCAAACATTATAGTTTACTTTCACACCTGACCATACCAGTGGTCTTGTTTCTAGTCACTATGGTCTCACCCTCCTAGAAAACACTGTCTCTTGTCCTTCATGACATTATCTTATGTTGCCTATAGTATTAATGTTTTCCTGAGACTACACTGTCTTTAGTCATCTGATCATCCATCACAAGTGACAACTGCAAATCTCTTCTTTTTTTTTTCTCTGGGGAGGGGGGGACGGGGGGAGGTTCTTTTGTTCTTGCATTCGTTGTCATTTCTCATGAATATAACGAATGAAGCTTGTTCCTGCAGAGCTTGCTCCTGCAGGGGTATGTCTAAGGCCATTCTATTGTTTCTGCCTTTAGTGCAGTTTACATTCCTGGAAAAAGGCATGAATATACCACAGAGGCTATGCCTTATAAAATGCGGGATACCACTTCTGAAAGATGGAACATTTCATGCTAAAAAGGCAATGATAGCAAGGCACATCCAAAGCACCTTCTGCACATGTGCATTACTGCAGTGATGTCACAGATGCAGAATTATGTAAAGCATGGCAATAAAATGCAACTTTTACATAAGTTCATTGCTAGTTTCACACCACACATCAGCTTATGCCGATGCCAAAAACTTCTCAAGACTGCCGTTTCACTTCAAAACTACATTATCTTGCTCAGGAAGCAAAAAACAGTAGACTTCAATACCCCTATAATTCCTTGAACAAACCACAAAGGTTGAGAATCTATGTATTGCTGCTTCATGTAATGCTCGCAGCACATGCAGCAGGAATAAAATTTCTCATAAACTGCAATTTACCAGAACTGTCCACTGCTTATCTCTTTAGATGCCTAACTAATGAAATTGTAAATGCTGACCAATATTATACAAGAATGATTATTAAAAAGTGTTTACAACAAATTTCTCGAAGATTATGTTCTTTACCTTTACAGATTGCAAATCATAAACTATGAAGAGACACCCGTGCAGTCTCTGCCGGTGGGTTGTGCAGCAATGTGGACTTTGGGTACCTGGTACAGCTTCAGGATTAGACTTAATTATCTATTCTTTTTGTTTTTAAGAGGTAATATGAAAACTGCAAAATTGAAGGCTATTAATGAGTGAGCCTAGGCCTAAAACCCTCCTAATCATCTATGTGGTCTAACATAATGAGCATCAAAAATATTCCTTTAAAAGCTTTGTAAATTGGTTTTTCCACATTACATAACTCAAAAAGGGTGTTGCTGACATTTCTTATTCAGATAATATAGACATATTTTGTGTTTTTGATGATGCAGGAGAAGCTAACATGATACTGGCAACAATACCAAGTGCAGCAACATTTTTTACATGCAATGTGGGAAAGCAAGACAATAGTTTTCAAATATGCCTTTCCTTGTTCAATATTCTGAACTACATTGCTCTTTAAGATAATTTAAGAACTGGGCTCACCTATAATATTGGGGACCCTCATTTCTGGTATATAATACTGTCCCCTAAAATTAAAATGCAAAAGTTAATTTTGGTTGATTAGCCATTCAACCATTATCTTCTACCACAGAGATGTCCACTGTGCTGCACAATCCAGTTCTAATTGTACTCCAAATTTCATTTCATTCATTCTCCCTTTATAGGCCCATAGACATGACATAAGGGGTGGGGGCATATATATATATATATATATATATATATATATATATATATATATATATATATATATATATATATATATTTGTTAAATGGTAGTGGTAGAACACAAGGAAAATACGCTGAGTACAAATGGCACAAAACAATATAAAGAACACAAAAGAAACAATAAAGCTGAAAGTGCTAAAATACCGTCCATTACATATCACCTGCAGTACTTCATTTTTAGTTTCATTCTATTGTGGACATACCTAGCAACATAAGAGCATGTGAGTTGTTGAAAATTACACCCATCAGAGAACATAACCTTACTGCTGAGAACCAAGTGCAAACAATTTAAATATTAGGTTTTGAAGAAAAAAGGAAAAGAGGCATACATTAACAGCTCACTCAATAAAAAGAAGTCAACATGTTCAGATCGATTACATACTGAAAAAATTCCTCCCTTGCTAACTTGCTCAATAGCACTGAATGGTTCCAAAATCAATGTAATGCCATGGCTATTGCTCCTCAGCATAGAAAAATATGCTCTTTGATAGACATAAAGCAACAATGAACAGACCACAATGCCACAGCTATGTCGAAAAATACATACCACACAAACCTTGCTGTAAGTAGTCGTCCAGGGCTGAAGAAAGCAGGCTGATCTTTAGAAGCAGGGGTAACAGCACTTCTACACCGTATTCCTCCTACTGGCAGGTACGCTGCAGCAAAGGTATCATTCATAACATTAGCATGATACTCGTAACTAGTACATACATAACTATAGTACAAAAAATAATGGCACCACACATGCCAAAACAATGACTCAAATATTTTGACAATGAGCTTAAAAGCTACAACTTCTGTTCCTAGATATATCTAACAATATCTGCCACCTCTTTACAGTCGAAATAACTGCTCAAATAAACCAGAATAGCAGATTTATGACAAACTGCTAGCACAATGGCAATACACATTAACTTCAATGAGGGAATGTCTCAGTACCAGTGAATTGTAGTAATGAGTATAACACAATGTCTGACAACAGAAACTACAGAAGGAAAAGAATGTGTTGTTATTGGTCAGGCATAGCCTCCTTTCTATGGGTCAGGAGGCTGAAAAGTTCAGAATGGAAATAGCTGAGTAGAAACTATAGCAAATCCCCAAATGAAAAATATTAGTGATATAAAAATTTTCCTTAGCTCGCTAACGAAAATTAGCACATTTAATCAAAATAGCTGTTTGGGCCAGTTGGTTCATACTTACACCCTAAAAGACCAGCGCAAAAAAAAAAAGAAGAAGAAAACAGGTACAAAGGAACACAAAACGTATTTCAGTGCCCGTCCTGTCATTTTTTGTTCCTTTGTCCCCATAATTATTTTTTTTTGCGCTGGTCTTTTTATGTACCGATTACAAAAAGAAAGTCAGTCTTAAAGCAGAGAAGGGGTGACACATGGTTTGCTTTAATGCTGAAGACATCTGATCACCAGCTAACCCAAATTTTTCACTTGTTAAGTGATTTGATCGAGTCCAATATTTATTATCAGTTCTTAACATAAGTGATCAGCAAGTTAAATAACACTATTTACTCGCACACGCCCTCAAACACAATGAAACTCAATTGATAGGTCACTGTCTGGGCGTGCACCATATTGCACGGCATGAGCGAAAATGGCAACACGCAAGGAGACACACACATGGCACGCGACATAAATATTCTCCGACGAGAATCCCAAGCAGTATACATTGAGGCAGATGTCAGTGATCAGCAATATGTGCCACAAAAGTGCGCGTGTCAATTTAAACGCCCCTTTCTGGACGGAAACAATGCTTTGAACTTACCAGCATGGATAGAGACCAGTTTCAAATTCTTTGAAGAAACGACAGTCTACGTTCTTGCGCAGACGAGACAAAGGACTTGAGCCTGCAGCGAAAAAAAAAAAAGCGTGAGAAATGTCTTTCCTGCACATTGCGTCACTGCGACAGTATGTACACGATTCGGCTCGATCCCACCTCTGGTCTCGACGCCATCAGCTCAAAACTGCGGGGTTAAATCGGCGTTCTGAAAGCGTGACTTTAGGATATCAAGCGCGCTGCCTTCGAACGTACAGGTTGCTGGCAAAATAACCGTAAACTTAAACCATCACCCTGCATGCTCTCCCACATTTATGGCAACGTTCCCGTAAAGCAGCAACAACAGACGATCAAAATCGATTGTAGGCAGCGAGCAAAAATAATGCGGCATGCAAACACGTCAATGCGTATCACCGGGACTGCATTAGCGCTCGTCGACGCATACTTTCGACCGCGGGATATGCTTGTGAGCGTCGTAGACGACTAAAAATGCACCATTAACATCCCGCAAAAAGGACGTACACATCTGAAAAATTTGGGATGCGCCGCTCCTCCAGTCTGAACTGAGGGAGTGGTATGCTCAGGTTGGGATCCAAGACGTCGTGCTCAGAGGCCGTTTCACAGACAAACAAGCAGCGTCGCGGACGTAAGCAATAACAAAACATGTTCAGGCCAAGTTAAATAGCAGAGAAAAACACGTAAAACGAAATGTAAAACGTCACTTACATGCGCGGCTGAAATTTGGCGCCAAGGATCCGTTGGAACACCACCACCGCGACGACCAGCCATCCGCCGTTTCATTCCGAAGTTCACACTTTCACGAAGTCGTTTCATAGTGAGGCATCGATGAGCGCACTCGATGAAATAATCGCTGAGAGCAACCGAACTTCTCTAAAAACACAGATGAGTACCAACAACAAAGAGCACGAACGCTGACTCGTGCGGCAATCGCCGTCGCCGTCTTCTCGGACTCGCAGAGTCGCAGGGAACGCAGGCAGGCTCAAGCAACTACGAACACGTGACGCTGTGCTGAGAATAAAAGCAACAAAACTGAAAGGCAACTGCTTCGCTTCTCGCCTCACCACCACTCCCCCCTCACCTCCCCTTTCTCCCTGTTTTGCAGCCTACACACTTGTCTGTTCGCCCTTGTTCTGAGTTCGGCCTTGCTCCCTCCACGGTCAAGCTCGCGTAGGAGTCAAAAGACGGGACGACCAAGGGGTGTCCGGGGGGGGGTGAAGGGGGGAGGCACCGTTTTTTGTAAGAAGATAAGATGCTCCCAACTTTCGACGGTTCCCCACCTCCTCCGGGGAAAAACGGGGGGGTCCTTTTGTGGTTGCTCTTGAAAGGACATCGGACGGGAAGTAGAAACACAGCCGCACCCAGCTTGAAACCGGTTACCATCATAAAAAAAAAGAAGAAGCAAGCGACAAACTTTTTTTTACTTGAGCTGCAGGGACGAAATGGTGTAAAGTCATGCAAAAGAGACTAACGTCTTCCGTGCGGGTGATTGCGCAGGGTATATTTAAGCCATGCGGTTTCAGATAGCATAAATCCCGTAGTTACCCTCCTTTTATACTCTTTTTTTAGAGTGTAGAAGCCCGTGTGCAACTACCTAACGAAAGTGTGGCCATGTTCGCCGAGGACATGACGCGTCTTTGCCGACGGGCTGATCCCGACATGACGGAATCAGCGAAGTTGCGCCACCTGATGCAGGGCGTAAAAGAACCCCTCTTCGCTGGTCTGGTTCGCAGTCCACCTCAAACCGTCGCGGACTTCACCAATGAAGCTACCCTCATTGAGCGAGCCCTGCAGCAAAGATACCGGCGCACGGAGTCTTCCTGTGGTCAGCCCTTCAGCAGTGTGGTCACATTGAACGGGTCCACTGACGATCACTCTCTGCGTGAGCTGATCCACGAGGTAGTTCGCTGGGAGCTCCTCAAGTTCAATCTTGGATCGCCTAACCCGACTGCCGCGGCTGTCGCCGAAGCCGTGCGGGAAGAAATACGTCAAACATTGTCACCGCCTGAGTCACTGTCGGAGCCACGTTCTATGAACTACGCAGCGACTCTTCGTCGGCCGGTAGTGCCTCCTGCGCAACAGCTTCGTTTCGAAGCACAGCAGCCGCCCACTTTTCAGCCACCGTTCTACCAACCGTCCTACCAGCCGCCATCCCAGCAGAGCCTCGTCATGCAGCCGTCCGCTCCTCAGCCACTGTTCTACCAGCCGCCATCCCAGCAGAGCCCCGTCATGCAGCAACCGGTTCGGAAGGCAGACGTCTGGCGCACTCCTCGCCAACGGCCGCTGTGCTACCACTGCGGAGAACCCGGCCACTTGTACCGTCGTTGTCCATACCGTGAACTCGGTCTTCGGGGCTTTGCTCGTGATTCCCCGCGTCCCCGGGTCGGCGAACGCCCTCCAGACATCGAAGGATATCTGGCAACTCGTGCAACCTCTTCGAGCGACAGTACACATTCTCCCGTGCGCTACTCGTCACCCGGCCGCGTGAGTTTAATCATGTGCCGAGGCGCCGGTCGCCAAGCCCACACCGGGGAAACTGAAGGCGGCGACCTCAGGGGGCAGGTTGCTGACGAACGGAATCAATGTCCCGAAGACCCTCCCTTGACGACTCAGCCCGATGCTGTAACTACGATACCTCCGCCGCCGCATGAACCCGAAACTCCAAATTAACCTCAATCCGATCACGTTGTCAGCGCCGACCTTTCCGTTCTCATCGACGGATACCCAGTAACCGCTTTGTTGGACACCGGAGCAGACTTTTCAATAATAAGCAAGAATTTCGCAGATCGGCTCTCCAAGGTTAAAACTGAATGGCTGGGGCCGCAAATTCGTACTGCTGGCCTACTCCTGGCGGCAACCTTATGACGCCGATCGGATGATGCACTGCCCGAGTAACCATCGCCGATTCAGCCTTTGTAGCCGTTTTTGTTATCCTGCCGCACTGCTGCAAGGACCTCATACTCGGCATGGACGTTTTACGTGAGCATGGGGCCATTATTAATGTTCCTCGCCGTACTGTCACGTTTCCGACGCCTGCAACGACGACCGCTCACTCCGAACGACGCCATGCACCTTTACGCATCGTTGACTCGGATGTATACATGCCACCACGTTCGTCAGGTGCGACGACCAGTCCTGTGCTTTCGGTGTTGCCGAACAGAACACAGAGCTTCTGTTACATCATGGAGTCTGTGTTGCACGCGGTATAGTTCATCTGACTAATGGTCTAGCTCACGTGCTGATTACGAACTTCGGGAACGAACGGCAACTCATCGCTAAAGGCACCACGGTAGCCTACTTTGAAGGTGTTGCATAGGCAGCCCACGACTGCTTTGTTCTTGAGACCAACACGTCTGCCAGCCAAACGCCCAACTTCGACCCTGATGTGAATCCCGCTCTATCACCGGCAGAGAAGTACAGACTCGTCGGGCTACTCTTCCGGTTTCAAGACTGCTTCTCATCCGCCTCCGCGGTTAAACAGACGCCCTTGACCAAGCACCGCATAATAACCGACGACCGCACCCGACCAGTCCGACAGAACCCCTACCGAGTGTCACCGCGGGAACGCGAAGTCATTGCTCAACAGGTAGACGAGATGTTAAATGACGGTGTCATACAACCATCGAGGAGTCCCTGGGTTTCGCCTGTTGTCCTCGTTAAGAAGACGGAAGTTTAAGGTTCTGTGTGGACTACCGTAAGCTCAATCAGGTCACAAAAAAGACGTCTACCCGCTGCCACGCATTGATGACTGATTAGACCGGTTGCGCCACGCGCGCTACTTTTCATCACTTGATCTTAAGAGCGGTTACTGGCAGATCGAAGTCGATGAACGTGATCGCGAGAAGACAGTGTTTGTCACGCCCGACGGACTTTATGAATTCAAAGTCCTACCTTTCGGATTGTGCTCCGCTCCAGCGACATTCCAGCGAATGATGGACGCAGTTCTATCTGGTCTTAAATGGCAGATGTGTCTAGTCTACCTGGACGACGTTGTTGTGTTTTACCAACGTTCGAGGAACACCTCCAACGTCTCTCCGCTGTACTACGGGCTATCAGATCTGCCGGCCTCACGTTAAAACCACAAAAGTGCCACTTTGGCTATGAAGAGCTCCTGTTCTTAGGCCACGTCGTCAGCCATCGAGGAGTTCGTCCCGATCCCGCTAAAACAACAGCCGTCACCAAATTCCCTATTCATGTAACAAGAAGACAGTTCGCCGTTTCTTGGGCCTCTGCGCCTATTACCGCAGGTTTGTTGAAAACTTTTCGCGCATTGCCGCTCCGTTGACACGTCTCACCCGGGATGACGTCACCTTCACCTGGACGGACGAAGAGCAAAAGGCATTCGACGAGTTACGGCACCGCTTGCAGACAACACCTGTGCTTGCCCATTTCGATGCGAATGCCGAGACTCTGGTCCACACAGATGCCAGCAACGTGGGTGTAGGCGCTGTACTCGTCCAGTGGCAAGACGGTGCCGAGCGAGTTATCGCATACGCCAGCCGGACTTTGTCCCGTGCCGAATCGAATTATTCCACCACCGAAAAAGAATGCCTGGCTGTTGTATGGGCGATGATGAAATTTCGACCCTACCTTTATGGCCGGCACTTTCGAGTTGTGAGTGACCATCATTCTTTGTGCTGGTTAACGAACTTGCGAGACCCCTCCGGACGCCTTGCACGATGGAGTTTACGGCTACAGGAGTTCAACATGACCATGGTGTATAAGTCTGGTCGTCAGCACAACGACGCCGACTGCTTGTCCCGTTCACCTGTCGAGGCTGCGCGGGAAGACGAAGAACCAGACTTCCCCCTTATCGCACCCGTCGACGCGCTCACTGTTTCGCAGCAGCAACGTGACGACCCGGCTCTCGCACCACTTATCAATTTTCTGGAAGCGCGCTCTACAGAAGTTTCCCGTCTCTTCGCCAGAACGCATTCATCGTTTTGCATGCGAAACAATGTTTTATACAAGATCAACTTCGCTCCGAAGGGAAGAGATTACCTCCTCGTCGTACCAGAGTCTCTTCGCGAAGAAATCTTACAGGCATGTCATGACGAGCCCACCGCGGGTAACCTGGGGTATGCTCGAACTCTGGCCCGAATTAAGAAGAGTTATTACTGGCCAAACCTTGCGGCCGCAGTACGACATTACGTGAGGACATGCCATGATTGCCAGCGACGGAAAACACCGCCTGTGAAACCGGCCGGTTTAGTGCATCCTGTTCAAGTGCCAAGATACCCATTCGAACAAGTTGGCATGAATCTGTTGGGTTCTTTTCCAATTTCTGATTCGGGCAATAGGTGGATAATTGTCGCTACAGATTACCTCCCGCGTTACGCTAAAATGAAGGCTCTCCAGCGCGGTACAGCAATCGAGGCAGCGAAATTTTTCATCGAACGCATCGTCCTGAGGCACGGCGCCCCGACAGTTATAATAACGGACCGAGGCACTGCTTTCACTGCCAAGCTACTGGAATCTGTCATGCAACTAAGCGGCACTACCCATCGCAGGTCGACCGCCTACCATCCACAAACTAATGGCTTGACAGAACGTCTGAACAAAACTCTCGCCGACGTGATGTCCATGTACGTGGATGTTGAACATCGGTCTTGGGATGACGTCCTGCCGTACGTCACGTTTGCGTACAACACGGCGCAGCAGAAAACAACGCAAATGACGCCGTTCTCCTTATTGTATGGCCGCGAAGTTTCGACAATGCTCAAAGCCATGTTGCCCCACGACGGCCGTGACCTCGACGTTGGCGCCGAGGAGTTCCCTCAACGCGCAGAAGAAGCGCGACAGCTGGCGAGCGCACGCATCCGGAACCAGCAAGGTCGAGACGCCCAGCGTCACGATCACCGCCACCGTGTAGTGACTTTCGAACCGGGCGATAGAGTGTGGTTTTGGACTCCGATTCGACGTCGGGGACTATCCGAAAAACTTCTGAAGCTGTACTTTGGCCCATACAAAGTGCTCCGTCAGCTGAGCGACGTTACGTACGAAGTGCTTCCGGACGGCTTTTCTTCTACTCGTCGCCAGCAGAAATCCGAGGTTGCCCATGTCGTACGCATGAAGCCGTACTTTTCGCAAGGAAATTAGTGCACCGCCTACCGCATGTTTCTTGTTTTATTTTTTTATCTCTGCTTTCGAATTCATCAAGTTGGCATTTTTTTTAGAGAGAGGGGGGGGGGGGGGAGGGTAATGTAGCGCGTGCAACAGCAGCCGCTAGGCGGCTGCTCATCGAGAGTCTCGTGCGCGGACTCGAAGAAGTGCCCCGTGGCGTTCGAGAAGAAGCTGAAGTTAGCTGCCGTCTCTCGGTGCACCGACCTGCTCTTCTGCGCCTGCTAGCTCAACCCCCCATTAAAACCCAACCTTCTGGTTACGGGCCTAAACGGCTACGTGACAATATGGCGCCGGAAGATGAGCCCCCCAGGTTGGAAGGCGTCCCACATGTTACTGTGGGTTAACAAAGGGCGATTCCTAGTAGCTCCAGGACGAATGAAGCGGCTGGGCTAAAGCCAAACGGACGCTCAGTTGTGGATGTGTCGGGAAGCGACCGGAAAGTCCGATGTTGCAAGGAGATATATCACATAGCAACATGGAATGTAAGATCTATGACGCAAGGTAAATTGGATGTCGTCAAGCGAGAAATGGACAGATTGAACATTGATATCTTGGGTATCAGCGAGCTCAAGTGGACCGGAATGGGAGCATTTAATTCCGGCGACCATTATGTATTTTATTGTGGGCACGAATCCAAGAGAAGGAATGGGGTCGCTCTCATAGTAAACAGAAGAATGTGCAAAGCAGTGCTAGGGTACAACCCCAAAAATGACCGAATGATTTCACTTCGGATCCAAGGTCACCCTTTCAACATAACAGTTATCCAAGTCTATGCACCGACCACTACTGCTGAAGAAGCTGACGTTGAGAGTTTTTATGTGGACCTACAATGCCTTTTAGACCGCACCCCATCATCAGACGTCGTTTTTCTCATAGGAAACTGGAATGCTAAGGTCGGGAGTGAAGAAATATCCGGAATTACAAGCAAGTTCGGTCTTGGTGAGCCAAATGAAGCTGGGCAGAGGCCAGTAGAGTTTTGTCAAGAAAACAACCTGACCATAGCGAATACTCATTTTCAACAGCACAAGAGGCGCCTGTACACATGGACTTCACCGGACGGTCTGTAAAGGAATGAGATCGATTATATTCTTTGCCGGCAGAGATGGAGAAGCGCTATACGAGCAGTAAAAACAAGGCCTGGGACCGATTGTGGAACCGATCATCAGCTTCTTGTTGCCAAAATTAAGCTTCAATTGAGGAAAACGCAGAAAACTAGAAGGCATTTAAGGTATTATCTGGATCAAATTCCATCAGAATATGCTGTGGAAGTGAGGAATCGATTTCAAGAATTAGATCTAGAAGACATAGAGCCCGAAGAGATGTGGACTGATGTTCGTGATATAATACAAAAAGTTGCTACTAAGGTAGTTCCAAACCAAAATAAATGCAAGAAAGCAAACTTGTTATCTGAAGAGGCTTTGCAAATAGCTGAGGAAAGGAGGATGGCAAAAGTTATGGGGGAAAGAGAAAGATACAAGGTTCTCAATGCAGATTTTCAGAAAATAGCAAGGAGTGATAAGAATGCCTTCCTGAACATACAGTGCCAAGCAGTTGAGGACAACAGCCAATTATGGAACACAAGAGATCTGTATAAGACAATCAAAGATATCAAAGGAAGCTTCTGTGCTAAGCTGGGCGTGATAAAGGACAAACGAGGCAAGGACCTCACTGAAGCCTCAGAGATAAAGAAGAGGTGGCTGGAATCACAGAAGAACTGTACAAGAAGGACCCGAATGTGCAAACCCAACATAAGACGGTTGTGATTACTGATCTCGAACCGGGCATCCTGAAGAGTGAAGTTGAATGGGCCTTAGCCAGCCTTGCTGAGAACAAAGCTAGCGGAATTGATGGCATTCCAGCTGAGTTGCTTCAAAACCTCAACCATGACGCTGTTAACATTCTGCATACATTATGTCAGAAGATTTGGACAACCCTGCAGTGGCCACAGGATTGGAGGAGGTCAGTTTACATCCCCATTCCAAAGAAAGGCAGTGTCAAAGATTGTTCCAACTACCGCACGATCGCGCTTATTTCGCATGCTAGCCAGGTGATGTTGAAAATCCTTCAAGGTAGGCTGCAGCAGTATGTGGATCGGGAGCTTCCGGACGTGCAAGCTGGGTTTCGCAAGGGCAGAGGAACTAGAGACCAAATTGCCAACCTTCGCTGGATCATGGAAAACGCAAGAGAGTTCCAGAAACCCATCTACTTCTGCTTTATTGATTATGCGAAAGCGTTTGACTGCGTAGATCACAGCAGATTGTGGCAAGCTCTCCAAGAGATGGGAGTTCCAATTCACCTCATCTGTCTCCTCAGGAACCTGTATGAAGGGCAAGAGGCCATAGTCAGAACTGGGCATGGTCTTACTTATTGGTTTCCGATTGAGAAAGGAGTAAGGCGAGGCTGCATACTGTTGCCCTGCCTATTTAACATATATGCAGGGTGCATCATGAGGAAGGCCGGTCGGGACGAGTCTTCAGCTGGAGCGAAGATTGCTGGAAAACGTATCAAGAACCTTAGAAATGCGGATGATACCACTTTAATGGCAGAAAGTGAAGTGGAACTCAAGAGACTTCTGATGCGCGTACAAGAAGAGAGTGAGAAGTTTGGGCTTAAACTGAACATTAAAAAGACAAAGATCGTGGCGTCTTGCCCTATCAAGTCCTGGAGCATCAAGGGACAAGAAGTGGAAGCTGTGACAGATTTTCTCTTCTTGGGCTCCAAGATTACCCCGGAAGGAGACTGCAGCCATGAAATTAGGAGACGCCTGCTTCTGGGAAAGAGAGCAATGGTTAGCCTTGACCGCCTAGTAAAGAGCAGAGACATTAGTCTGCCAACCAAGATCCGTATAACTCGTGCTATGGTCTTTCCAGTTGTGATGTATGGATGTGAGAGTTGGACTGTGAAAAAGGCTGACCGCCGAAGAATTGACGCATTTGAATTGTGGTGCTGGCGAAGACTCTTGAGAGTTCCTTGGACTGCCAGAAGATCAAATCAGTCGATATTGTCGACCATAAACCCGGACTGCTCATTGGAGGGTCAAATTCTAAAGTTAAAGCTCAGCTACTTTGGTCATCTGATGAGAAGAGAGGAGTCGCTGGAGAAAGTTTTGATGTTGGGAAAGGTTGAGGGTCGCCGGAGGAGGAGTAGGCAGCGAACGCGATGGTTAGATGGCATCCTCGAGGCACTGCAGATGAAGTTATGTGATGTTAGGAAGATAGTGAGAGACCGGAAAGCGGGGCGTGACATGGTCCATAGTGTCACGAAGAGCCGGACACGACTGAACGACTGAACTGACCGATATTATAAATGACCGATATAAATAAACAATGTGAATAACAAGGCTACTGACACTGAAAATAAAAAGTCATAATAATTTCGTAGGAGTAACATAGGATAAGCAACAATGTCATTAATAAACTCGCTCACATAGTGGGAGGAGCTCTAATATTGACTGGGTCACATGTACCCAATTAGTAGTTCCCGGACACCACTTACCTCCAGAAATGTTACAAATGCCAGAAGTGGTCGCTTCTGCAGTGCACACATTGGCCACGGGCCTAATAGCTTTTGTAGACTTAAATGTCTTTTGTCAAAAGTGTCGAAGTCTATCTTCAATCGCGACCTGAAGTTTATACGCCCGGCACTCCAATAACAGATGAGTCTCATCTTCATTTTCATGGCTACACACACATCTTGAGCTGTCTGCGCGGCCAATGCTATGAAGGAAGTGCTTCCTGTAAGCCGTTCCCAAACGCAAGCGGCGAAGGAGCATTTCGAAATTTTGCTGATAGAAATTAGCATATTTAACCGCAATAAAGGATCGATGAAATGCAGAGCTGAATTTTTGTGGTTTGGTTCAAGGCACATCCTTTCATTCATTTTATTACTCATGGACTTCGAAAAGCTGTGCAATGCGCTTCTCGAGAACTAAAGGTAAGAAGTGAAGTAAGGGCATTAGAAAAGTGGCGGGCATTAGCTGCCGCATCCGCCTCTGTGTTAACAGGAATAAGACAATATCCCGGTATCCATTGGGAAAACTATAATGAAGTTCTTTTTGGTTGCCTTGTAAAATTCTTTAACAGCTTCGTATTCCAGTCTAGCCTTCAACGGTATGGAACTAGCGCTTTCAAGATATTTCAGTGCAGACTGCTAAAGATTACCCACATACACGGGTCGTGCACTAGTTAGATGAACTGGAACGCCAAATAAATAGCGTAAATGCCAACAGTCGTTGATACTGTCCCGTGAGCTTGTTACATGACCGTCGCTCATTCATGTGCGGAATGACTAATACAGATGTTGATGAATTTTGAAGACTGTGAAGACTGGGGCCATGGGAAAACTGGGACATGAACATAACCGGGATACCGCCTCTGTACTATTAAAGTGCTAATGCTGAGCAGCAAATATCATGTCACGCTTTCGCACTATCCTTCGACAGACAACTGCCCTAGAGGTAACTAAATTTCATTGGATATATTCTGTGTCTCCCTTCCAAAATTCATAATTTAGAAGAAGCTGACGGTCCTGTTGAAACACTTTATGTATACAACCTCCATCTCGTTCATGAAGCGCGAAGCTTATGTGTGCATTTCGTGTCAGGTTATCAGACGGAAGATATGCCAGCAGATCTCTGTTGTCAGTAGCACTTCAAATGGAGGCTTCCTTGCTTCGACAATCTTTAGAGCCTGAGGAACTCCCAAACACACATGGAGACCCCTAGCTAGCAATCTTTCCAGGCGTTCGTCTAAGGTTCGTGAGAGACCGTGTCGAATTTGCGAGGAATGAGCAATTTTTTATGTATGAGCGAATTTTTAGCTGTGGCCAGAGATGACGAAGAACCTTTCCAAGACGTACCTGCAAGGCTGCAAAGCACGTTCACAACAGTGTTCACTTGATCTTCGATATATTTTATATGAGGATCCAAAGGGAGATTCTGTCTGTCATGAACACCCAGAAAACAGTGCTGCTTAACAGGCGTTAAAGGTTGACCGTTAAGACAGAGTCGGAAATCATTGAGATTCTTTCGAGTGAAAGGCAAAACGGCTGTGTTTCGCGTGAGCGAGCATAATCCCTCTGTATTAAAAAGCAGCAAATGGCATATAGCCCTGCTTGCAAGGTCGACTAAATGCAGCCTGCCGTTTTTTCAGAAACTCAAATGCAGACATCATCGGCATATAGTGGACATTGTAAATTAGAAGGAAGCGTTCATGGAAAGACCGCCATCACACAGTTGAAAAGAAAAGGGCTTTGCACGCTGCCCTGCGGCACTCCCTGCGTGAGGCTATGTTACGTGCTTCTTCCTTCACTCGTCTGCGTGAATATTTCTCTGCCATCTAAAAAGTTGGAAATCTAACGTAGCAATATTCCACTCACACCGAGGTCTAGTGAACACGGGAGGACATGAATGTGACAAACAGTATCAAACGCGCGTTTGATGTCTAAACATGCCGCAATGGTACTATTGCATGCTGTGCAATGGTACGTTCATGCTGTGCACAGGTTACTAAGTTCATAATTACATCCGCAGTACATCTACGTCGACTAAATCAAGTCATGAATTCAGAAAAAGCTCCCTTTCCTTCACACCACCACTGAAGCCTGGCGTCAATCATCTTATCCATCACTTTTCATAAGCAGCTCGTTAAGCTCACACTACGGAAGGAGTCAAGAAGCAAAAGGGATTTACAGGGATTCAAAACAGGAATTACATGCGCAATCTTTCATCATTGGGGAACAGGCTCATTAACCCACACCTTATTAATAATCTCCGAAAGTACTGTGATGCCCTTGGACCCAAGATTTTGAAGCATTCCATGAGATATGGTATCAGGCCCAGCACAAATCTTTGAACGGCACGAAGCAGGAGCATTTTTCAGTTCACAGATTGGGAATGCAGAATCCAAGTAAGCATGCTCAGCACTGAAGCAAGCACTAATTTTTCGCTGCGCATGTGTAATTGAGTTCTAAATTCCACGCAGTCTAATGAAATGGCCGGACGAGCAATAAGCTGACAATACTCATCAACCAGGACTGTTTCTACAGTTTTTCGTGTCATTGCAAGAGCTTTGAAAGGGTTATTTTGAGTAACGGGTATGCTTAAGAAGCGAACCATATTCCACATCCTTTGTACTGGATTGTGTGGGGTGAATGTACTCCAAAAGCCACGCCATTTTGAAGCCAAAATCTTCACTAGGCTAGTCAACGAGTCTCGCGTGTGCTCCGTCTTTAGAGCACATAAATCCCCGTTTTAACCCGGTCGTATGACTGTTTCTACAGTTTTTCGTGTCATTGCAAGAGCTTTGAAAGGGTTATTTTGAGTAACGGGCATGCTTAAGAAGCGAACCATATTCCACATCCTTTGTACTGGATTGTGTGGGGTGAATGTACTGCAAAAGCCACGCCATTTTGAAGCGAAAATCTTCACTAGGCTAGTCAACTCCGAGTCTCGCGTGTGCTCCGTCTTCAGAGCACATAAAGCCCCGTTTTAACCCAGTCGTATGAACGTGCCTTAGTGGCCTATTAGCCCCGAGAAGTTTGAGTGGCGCCCTCTGGCGGTCAGCCCGACGTGACGTCACGGCAAGGACTGCCTGCGCCGATCGCTCTGGCTTCTCCGGGTTGCCGCGTAGCTTCGAGTCTGCTGCCTTGGTTGTTCTCATAACAACAACATTATGAACAACGCAGACAGCACCGATCGAGTGTCAGGAAAAAAAAAGTATTTAATAATGATTCCTCTTGCTTTCAAAACACGAAACATGGGCTCGTCGCGGTGAGCGCAAGTCTCGCGACTGCCCGAGCGCTGGTGCTATCGCCGCGGCAGGAGTCTTTCGTGCGTCGTCCCTTGAAACTGATGATGTGCGTGGAGTCACTATCTTCATGATTGTATTACGAATGTAATACAACCATGAAGATAGGTCTATATGCCTGCGACGCGATAAATTTGTACCGTTTTGCTGTGGACGTTGCTTAGAGCGCGCATTATGGACTGCGCGCTGTGAAATTTGTGCACGGATATTTATCTAAAAGAGGCTACTGATTAAAACTTTATTAGAATCATCTTACTTGTCGAGCATTTTTGAGAAGCAATTACGCATGATTTGCCAAGAGCAAAGTGCATTTTGATGGCCAGAAATATGAGTTATTAACCGTGTCGTCGTAAACATTTCCGTCATTCTGTTCGCCTCTGCCTATTGCGCCGCAGCCGTGCGCGTATGGGATGTCTTGGGGGCACTGCTAATTTGCAAATTTCTTTCCAGTCTCCCTTTCCCTGAGGAGCATAAATTCCTATGTGGACAAAGCGTGCGAAACAAGTCGCTGCCTTAGTGAAGCAGAGAAACCACTTTCATCAATGATTTTTGCAACCGTTATTAGCTGTTTTTGCTTGAAGATGTCATTCGCGCTGAGCTGAATCCCAGCGTCTTTGAAAAGCTTCTGAACCTTCACGGTAACTCCTGAAAAGAGAAAAGCGCAAACTCTGTCAAAAAAAAAAAAAAACAGCTGCAGGTGAAACAGGCAAACAGTGTATAAAACTGTATTACATACCTTCAGAACTTCCTGTGCGTTGGTTAGCGCTGTGTGTTGGTCCTTGAGAAAAAAAAAACGACAGAATTATGCCATCTAAACCACTCTTTACAGATACAGAGATATCACTAAATTTCCGTCACGCATTGAAAACTTTTTCGTTTTGTTAAATACTACAAACGGCTCATTGAATCCGTATGTGAAGAGGATGAAAAATGGGTCTTGTTTAAACAGGTCAGTCCTTCTCTGTTCTTAGGGTAACATTATGCTTAGAGTGATAAGGTTGAAATGCAGTATTTTCATGTACATTTGGTGACGTGGCTAGATAAAAGAATATTCCTCGTGTATCTACGGATGACTTGGTTTTATTACTTCATTTTTATGTTGTAACAAGCTCTACACTCGAATTTACTGCAGTAATATAGAGATTGTTTAAGGTATTAATTGTTTGTTTTGATCAACAGTAGTGCTGAGGAAGCAAAAGCCGATAATTTATCACGATTCTAGCTTACTCATGTATTTCAGTTTCATGGTCAGAACTAAAGACAATGCGGGATATATAAATGTTTTTCTTTTTCCTGAATGCTTGATAAAAATCATTCACGTCAATGTGAAATCACAAAGGAATAGTGGCCGCATAGCGTATCCATAGGTAGACATACCGTCTCAATCTATAACTTCCACCTCCTCTTCTAGTTGTGCAGCATCGTCCATTGGAACGGCGCTCGAATTTTCACTACTGTCCCCATTCTTGTGTGTTGTCAAAGCCTCTGCGTGTGCGCTGAACTGGTACGACTTTGCGGGAACGCCTCTTTCACCTGGAATCAGATAGAGAAATTCAGGCTACAACCTCAAAAAACACTGAAACAAGGCCTTAACGAAGTTTGGGCATTACCTCAGAAAAGCGCAGAGCAGCTGCACATCACGTGCACTTTAAAGCTACGCTTGTTGCATAGCACACAAGTCTGAGACGTAGCTAAGCCAGGGCTTCACGGAGCCCGAAAAAAAAAAAAACATTCTTTATCACAACCGTTACTGAAGTGCTGTTTTTAGGGACGCGTTGCATTGAATCTGCGCCCCATGTCTTGGAAAATTTGCAAAATATCAGCATTCAAACAAAAAGACCAGCACAGCTGTGCGGACTGTGTCAAATTTCGCGGCATGAATGAACACGAGAACACCACTGCCGCGAGACACATTTTAAACAAAAACTTAAGCAGGGTCACAGTTGATTCAGCTTGGACATTCCGCTACTGAGCAAAATGTCTGAGCACTCACTGACACAAAGATCGAGGAAATGAAAGTTTAAGCAATGGCTAATTTACTTACGCCGCCGCTTCGTCGATCCCGGGAGCGATCGCCTTGCATCGCTAGGACGCACGTGAATGTTGACGGATGGAACAGCGTCTGGCAATAGTTTTGTTCTTGTACACTAATAATTAAAAAAAAAAAGACTAGTTGACAAACAGCCCGTAAAAGCGTCGCTACACGTACGGCTCACCTAGTATCTTGTACACCGGCTACACAGTCTTCCTTTTTGAAGTGCTTACTGCACATTAGTGGCAATGCCGACGGTTGCTTCCCCATTCTTAACTTTATCAATCTAACCTCCTTCATTTTGAACAACTTTGGGTAAAGTGGAAGCTTACACCGGCTTTCTTCAGTGATTTTCACTGCGCACTGAGCAATAAGTCACCATCATGATTATTCGCGAGCGAAAACAAACGAAAGGAGCCGGCATCGGCCGGGAGGAGCAGCAGCCCGGCTGGCGGAGTCCTTGCCGTGACGTCAGACTGCGGCGATCGCAGCGGCGCCAGTGTTCGCTCTCGGGGCTAATAGGGGTAAAGTGAATGCAAAGGTCCTGGCAGGCTGAGTCTGACATAATCATCCCATGTGAAACGAGAGACCCAAGTCGGCAGTTCCTGGCAGGGGACCACGGTCATGGACACGGACACGGCACACAGTGACGAGCGGTTAGACCTGGCGTAGTATTGCTTTAGCAATAAAAGCCACAGCTGCGCATGTGCAAACCACGTGACGTCACAGGCGAGGCGCAGGTGGTCGGAGCCGCCGCTGCCGCCGCCGCAACTCCGCCGGTTGACCTTTAGCCGGTGCCGCGCGCTTTCACCGAGCTGTGTTTATGTCTATACAGAAGTGTAACTGTGATGATGATGTGGAATCGGAATAAAGTTTAATCTTATGTGATGTACGGCTGTAATCAATGTTTCACCGTGATGATAAGCCATGGAATATCTATAAGGTGCAACCGTAAACAACAAGGCTAGCCACAACTACGCCACGGAACCGCAAGCTAAGCCATGGAATCGCCGAAACTTTTCGCTTCTGATATCCAGGCTTAACCAAGTCAAGCCACCACCAATTGTTTTTCTTTACTAATTGTTGTAGATGTTTTCGCATTAATGAATGAGTTGCTTGATCCTCACGATACGATTCTAAAGACCCGGGTCTCCGGTAAGCTTTTACCGCTTTTCTTCGTAGTGCCCTTAGTCCCTCATACTCTCCATCGATGCTTGTGAACTCATCAGGTACGGGGACCAACCTGGTGCGCCGACTCAGGCTATCTCGCACCAGCGATTAAGTCGCCAATACTAATGTATAGGGAAACGTACTTGTTGAGTTGTGACGAAAAGCTTCCCAATTGAAAAGTTTGGATTTACGTTGCGCAAAATTACATTGTAAGCTAGGATGTCTTGCCAGAATTGAATAGTGACCACTTCCGCTTATCTCGATGTCTGTGGCTCGCCCCTTATCAGACACCAGATCATGAGTGCACAGATTCAGATCTATACACCTCGAATAAAGAAAACGCGTAGAAGGGTCGGAGAGCCTTGTCGGAGATGTGCACAAAGCGTCTGTAATATGTACACAGGCCCAAAAGCAGACGCACAGAACTTTTATCAGTGGGGGTCGGGAAAGGAGCTACAGCAGCCGTCTTCTCTGGATCAGAGCTAATTCCCTCGGCGTTCATGACGGGGTCCGGAAGCCTGAGCTGTTAGAATTCAAAGTGGCATTTTTCTGATTTTAGTGAGAGGCCGGCTTGCAGATGGCATATACATGGCCGTTAAGCGCTTGAGAGGCTCCTCGTAGGTCGCAGAGAAGGCGACAACGTCGTCAAGGTAGACGAGGCACGTCTGCCATTTGAGGCCGGCAGGACAGTGTCCATCGCTATTTGAAATGCTGCGGAAGTGGAGCACAAGCCGAAGGGAAGCACCTTAGATTCTACTGTCCATCAGGAGTAATGAATGCGGTCTTCTCGCGATCACGTTCATTCACGTCAGTCTGTTAATACCCACTGCACAGAACGAGTGATGAAAAGTATCAGGCGTGGCGGAGTCGGTCGAACGAGTCATCGATTTGAAGCAATGAGTAAACATTCTTGTTCGTAATTTTGTTCATCCTCCTGTAGTCGACGCAGAATCTGAGTTTCCGTCCTTTTTAGCGAACTGCACAAATAGCGAGTTCCATGGGCTTGTGAACAGCTGGATCACATCATCGCGGAGCATTTCAGCAACCTGCTCCTGAATAGCCTCTCATTCCTTCGTCGACACTCGTTAGGGGTGTTGGCTGATAGGACATTCGGTAAGACCAACCATAATACGATGCTGTGCTACTGACGTCTTTTTCTCTTTGGAAGTGATGGCAAAACAGTCATGGTAGGAGTCAAGAATTTCTTAAATGCGGCGTTTCTGGGCAAGAGATAGCAAGATTCACGTCAGTTTGAATAGTATGTCCAGTGCTTCGGGAGGATTCTTGTTGACCAGCGATAGGGCGCCGTGGACGGAGGGCCCACTGATTTCATCCAAATAAGCGGTGGCTGTACGTTGCGGCAAATGGCGGTGTTTGGCGCTAAAGTTCATTAAAAGTGGTTCAGTTCGCTGGTTACTCAAGGCAAGGACTCATCGAGCGACGCAGACTTGTAGGCTCAACAATAAATTCGCGTTCGTTTTCGCGAGTCCTTGAAGGGCGGGAGATTGTCGCACTGCACTATAACAAACAAGCTCGTGCGTGGAGGTAGAGTGACATGGTCATCGCACACTCGGAAAACTGGCCTGCCTAGTGTGTAGTCGTCGGAAATTGCGCGCTGGAAGGAAGGAAGGAAGGAAGGAAGGAAGGAAGGAAGGAAGGAAGGAAGGAAGGAAGGAAGGAAGGAAGGAAGGAAGGAAGGAAGGAAGGAAGGAAGGAAGGAAGGAAGGAAGGAAGGAAGGAAGGAAGGAAGGAAGGAAGGAAGGAAGGAAGGAAGGAAGGAAGGAAGGAAGGAAGGAAGGAAGGAAGGAAGGAAGGAAGGAAGGAAGGAAGGAAGGAAGGAAGGAAGGAAGGAAGGAAGGAAGGAAGGAAGGAAGAAGGAAGGAAGGAAGGAAGAAGGAAGAAAGAAAGAAAGAAAGAAAGAAAGAAAGAAAGAAAGAAAGAAAGAAAGAAAGAAAGAAAGAAAGAAAGAAAGAAAGAAAGAAAGAAAGAAAGAAAGAAAGAAAGAAAGAAAGAAAGAAAGAAAGAAAGAAAGAAAGAAAGAAAGAAAGGAAGGAAGGAAGGAAGGAAGGAAGGAAGGGAGAAGGAAGGAAGGAAGGAAGGAAGGAAGGAAGGAAGGAAGGAAGGAAGGAAGGAAGGAAGGAAGGAAGGAAGGAAGGAAGGAAGGAAGGAAGGAAGGAAGGAAGGAAGGAAGGAAGGAAGGAAGGAAGGAAGGAAGGAAGGAAAATTTCATTTAGTCCTGTGTTATTTTATGCGGTTTTGGGGGCGTAAAAGTCACCATGAGGTCACGGAGGTCGATGATTGCCCCGTTTTTCCTAATAAAATCAAGATCGAGGATCAGGTCCTTGGAGAACTTTGCAAACACAGCGAAGCAACACAAGAAAGTTACGTGGTGAATTTCGACTCGAGCGGCGTCACCACATGCCATCCGGCTGTCCTTATCGGCGCTCCGGGCCAAGGAGTGAGGACTTTGCGTAGGATAGTAACAAGGCCACTAATCATAACGCAAAAATCAGCGCCGGTATATACAAGGGCAGTCGAGTGGCGGTTGTCAACGACGATCGGTATCTAAGCGGAAAGGTGCTCATTGTCTACAAAATGCGCCATACCAGGGGTCGTCGGACTGGCGGGTCTTTCGGTGCGTCGACTTTTGGCATCGAAGCTAAGCTTCTGTGGTCGTAGGGAGGTCGTTAGACCCGTTGGTCGTTCGGTGCGTCGATTGGGGGCGTCAGAGAAAAGCTGCGTCGATCATCGGAAGGTGGTCGGACTGATGGTCGGAGTGGAGGGTCGGAGGTCGGACTGTTTGATCGAATCGGCGAGGGGAGAATGTTGGTCGTAGTGCTCATCGACGGCGGCCCTACTCCCGAGAGTCGCCGTCCTCAGTTTTCCCTGCGCGGACATGAGGATTGCCTGAAGGAAGAACGGCGGCTGCAGGAAAACTGTCGCGGCAATGGTGACTTGAACTAACGCCGCAGTAGGGAGGTATTTGGGACGTTGTCGCTTAGGTACTGTTCGATGTGCCAAGGTCATTCACTATAGCACACTCGAGGGGCATCCGATGAGAATCCGCGCAAGCCCATACTACATACATAGACGATACGGCAGGCTTCGCCGTAGTGGAAACAGAGGTAGATTATTCGGCGTCCGCCATACGTGCGCTTTTAGAACTGGCGGCCGAGCATCAGGCACACTAGCTAAAACTGGATATCGTTATGCAGGACGAGCGGGAGGAGCGGGGCTGTAGGGTGCTGGTGGTGCTTGCACAGGGTACGAACACGTCGTGGTAGGACATTGCATACTGAGCCGGCGGCTGGGAGACAGCACTGATGGCACTGCTTGGCGGAGTTCTTCGCACACAAAGTCCGAGATACCCCCAACACGCGGGTGGTGCTAGAGAGAGGGTAGCTTTCGCAGCTCTTCGCACGCGATGCTTCGAATAAGTTCACGAAGGGCTTCACTCTCGTTTTCGGCCATCGGCAAGCGGAAGTCTACAGCAGTGATGTTTGCAGGGCGATCAAAATGCACAAATCGCTGCTGTAGGGCACGCTCTATGCTTGTCGCTTCCCTCGTAAAGTCAGCCACAGTACATGGAGGGCCGACAAACCGACAAGGTCGACAAACAGCTCCTCCTTGACGCCTAGCATAAGATGGCGCACCTTCTCTGTATCTGATTTGGACGGATCCGCGCGGTTAAAAAGCTGTGTCATTTCTTCCACGAACATGGCGACGCTCTCATTAGACCGCTGCGCTCGGGACTGTAGAGCCAGTTCAGTTATCTCTTTCCCTGCATCGTTGCCAAACGTTCCGAACAGCTGCCGCTGGACATTTTGCCAGGTGATGATGGTAGCCTCGTCGTTTTCAAACCACAACTTGGCGACGTCTTCAAATGTGAAATAAGCATTCCGCAACTTGCGCTCCTCGTCGCTCGTATTAAACGCCGCGACCCGGTCTTACATGGTCAGCTAGTCCTCAACGTCCTCACATTTATCGTCATGGAACGGCGTGGGCATGCGCGGAGCATGAAACAGCAGTGGCTGGTCACTCACGGGAAACTGAAGGTTCTGGCTTGCCGCCGTAGTCATCATGGTTTGCGGCAAGGAGGCAAGAGGATCATAATTGGGAGCTAAGCCTCGCAAGCGGCGACTCGCCATATGTACAGCTGTCGTATCTACGGTGTGTAGCTGAAAGTTTGAGGCCCCCAGACGCTCTTCGTACATGGCATTCACCCAGCACCTCCACGAAAAATGTCAGATAAGTCAGTAGAGCTAAATAAGTCAGTTAGCTGGGCACTTTGTGATCGAGGGTTCCAGCCGAGGCTCCAGCGGCCAATGACAGGAACCAAGCCAGGCCGGAGAGCAGCAGCCCCCGAAGGCACCGTGTCGGCCGCAACATCACCACCTCATGCTGCGAAGGTCAATCACCTCACCGGATCGCCAACCATTCCGGGAGGCCACCCATTAATGTATAATTACCCGCCTGGCGCTCGCCGGGAAGACCATAAAGAAATGTTCCCTATTGTTGGCGAACACAAAAACGTGCAGCTTTTCGGCTAACGGGGGTGCTCGCGAATTCCAAGAATTAGGACCAGTGTGGAAGTGGCCCTTGGCAAGGGGAGGACTTATTGAAATCCTGGACTGCGTTTGTCAACTCAAGATCGCCGTCGCTACCAAGGAAGTTCTCCCTTGCCACATAAAGGTGTACTAGGAGGCTCAAGTACCATCGTCTGCTCGCAAGTGTCCCCCTGATTGGACTGCCCGACATAACTGTATTTCCCTAGCTCCCTAGCTCGGGCAACAAACCAAATTTAAGAAGCTCAGTTGTATCTATGATCAGTGAGCTCTGTTCTCTCTTCTTGACCTGTACATACTTTACCGTGTAAAAAGTGCACATAAACGTCTTTTCTTCGTCACTCTCCCTGCTGCTCCCCGTCCGATGTCTCGTCCTCGTGGTCACGCTACCAAGAAGTGTTGATGCCCGAACCCGATCGCATTAGCACTAACACACAAGCACCGGCGGACGAACGCACGGCTGGTGAACCAACTTGTGAGCGAACTCCCCGAGCGAAGACGACGAACGCGTGCCAGTCTCCCGAGTTCGACCACATGGCGGCGCCAGTAAGTTTTATTGCGTACGCAATACGACACCAGGTTTCAGCCCGTCGCGCAAACCCTGCCGATAGCCACGTTTGACCTTTAGTGACCGCAGATGACCCCCCCCCCCCCACCTCTTGCCGTCGGGTAAACCCGGTCGGTAGCCACGCCGCGCAGCAGAAGCCGAAGAACAGAAAGAGGAAGCTACGTCGGCTTTGTTTTACCGGGTTTTACTAAAGCTAAACCCCAGCTAATTTTTTTATTAACATTGTGGCAATATTATTGTTTGTTACACAAATTTGCGTTCTTGACATATGCAGTTAGCTCAAAAAATGCATACATCTTATAGAATTAGCGTTATGATTTTCTGGAATGAATTACTGTAGTGTCGCGAGAGTTATCTAGCTTCAAGGCTTTTTTGTGCGACCTTTGTTTTGAGGTCTCCTTTGCAAAAAATTACTCTAACTATTTTAACAAGGTTCGCAGCGTGCACATATGCGAGGATGTGTAGCTGCTTCGCACCCTTGATCCATCAATATTTGATCTGCACATCGAATAGTGTTAGCTCTAGCTTAATTTTTGTGACAAGAAATGTTTAGACTGTTTCATTTGTGCAGAAGATTTCATTTCTTTTATCTTCGAGTGCTCGTCTGATCTTATACAATACCTTAAGTATCATCAGCATCGCTGCCGTGATAAAGCGTGGAGAGAAAGAAAGCGAGCCTTTGGCCACTTGGAAGATGTTTGGAGTGGTAGAAAGTGATGCTTCATATAACATGCTATTTCGTGCATCTGCGTACTGCTAGTCATACTTCAAAATCAGCTTAACAGCGTTTACGCTTTTTCTCTCCTTTAATGCGTAACAGTCGTCCAATGCCTCCTAGCAGTCGAGCTTTGTCAATGTACTTTTTCGCACAAAACTACGCAATAATTATTCCTCCAAGGACCTATTGACGTGTTTTATGACCGTTAATCTCTGTCGCTGCACACGAACTTTGCCAAGCACCTGAAAGAAATTACGTTCCTTAGAACGCTTGTTCCCACTAATTATCTGTGGTTGCCCGACGTTAGATATGGCTAGCTCTCGAGGCGCAAAGCGGTCCGCTTTTTGCATTAGCGTAATTAAAGCATAAATATATCATGGGGAAATATTATCAAGAACGACAGCATTAACTTGATTTGTTTAGTGGTCCTCATAGTAAATTCCAAAGCGTCTGTTATCACACACGTCATAGTAATTTGGTAATAACAACGACGGAAAGCAATAAACTTTTATACTGGTGCCCTATTTGACACAAGACCAGACACTTGGGCTGCGAATGTCCCCAAACTTCGCAGTTACTTAAGATCGCTTAAGTTTCTTCGCTGCAACACCCATGGTGGAAAATAAGTGCTCGGAGGGTCATATGTGACAGAGCAGCCTTTCCACAACGTACGCAATCATTGCGCTTAGTGGATTTCATTTGTAAATGTTAAACAACAAGGCGAAAATATAAAATAAAAATTTCAGAAAATTCAAGCATAAAAGTGCACAAATAAAAGTAAACGAAACTTTAAAGCTGCTTTCAAAAACTTTCCCAGACACCATGCGCTCATTTTCGGGTTTAAAAACGTATCGCTACACGAAACGATGAAGTTCCCCTACCTATCATAGACAAAGAAAGAACAACGTGTTAAATTTTTTTACCGCTTCTTTTAAGCATCAATACAAATTATTGCACCAATAAAACGTCATACAGTCCCCCGCAGGAGTGACGGTTAGTGAACAGCCAACAATGCTTTCCGCACTTTAGAATCCAGTGTACGTATAAAATATTGATAACTAATGACTAGTATATACTCAGTCAGAGTTCTCTACAAAGATATTACTAAACCTAGGTAAGACTCAGTATATGCAGCCCTACTAAAACAAGTGAAATCTAAAACACCCCAATATAGGTGAGAAAAAGCAGTTCGAACAGCCAACACCAATCGGACGACCGTCCTGGTTTCATCTCAGCGTGCACTTATGTTTTGCGTTCATAGTGGAGCCTAAGCGGCATTCGTACGCGTCAGAAAACTTTTGAGCGTATCGCAGCACCGCTGCCAGATGGCGACCTGCTTTTGAACGCGCACTGTTTTGTTGTGCTGTCTGTTCACACACCTGCAACATCAGGTAGACAAAGAAGAGCTGTCGATCTGAGAGGACGCGTTCACCACCGAGATACAGAGCCCGCTTTTTGCCTTGGGACTTTTTCAGGAAAAGCGCGTACGCAATCTGCGTGCTCAGAAGGTCGCGCACATGGCTGAAGCGATGCGATGACTGCCCAGTGCTGGTGTTCATGCAGGATTCGGCACGAAGCAGTCGTATCTCTGACTGCTCAGACAACCACCGATCACTGCTGTTTTTCGAAGCGGCCGCTAAATCAAACACCATAGATACGATGCATCTTGCCATGCGGGGAGCAGCGCGCATTAGCTGATATTCATTAGGGAATCCACTAGGAGCACGGGTGATGTTAAATACGAGCAAGGGAATATAGAGCGTCGGTGGACTGAGTGCGCTCCAGCAGTCAGCGGTAAACACAGAGCGCGTCCAGCGTTGCGAGGAAGGGCGTTTGAGGGACGCCAGAAACGTGTGCTCGTAGTTTGCGATATAGGACGCAAGGCTGGCTCTGTTGCCCGTGGAAGGGAAGCTCGAAGTGTAACGTTCCACGACGGCTGCGTCATTTATCCAATCCGGGCCAAGGACGTGAAGCAGAGTTGTTGATAGAAGACTCCCGATGGCATCTTTGGAAGCGGTATCTAAGTACTCTGAAGCTTGAATCTCACTGATAGATTCTTGGAACAATTCGCGACTAACGTCTGAAAAGACTGCTAGGGATTCCTGCAGCTTGATGTCTTCGAGAACAGAAACGAGGACTAGAGGAACCAGGGCTTTCTCCACAGCACGAAGGCAAAACTGCCAGCGAGACACGCCACTGCGCCGTCTACCGTACAAAAAAGTGCTCTTCATGTCAGTCATATCAGTATAAGGGAGGAATGGAGACACCTCGATCATGAGCCGAACGCCGATAAAATTCATAACTGTATGAGCCTCCGTCTCGTGTACTAGGCTGTGTATGCTGTTGATGAGGGTGGGAGACTCGACCAGGATCTCCGATTCGAGCTTTCTGAAGGGCATATCCTCAACGCCAATAAGGAGCTCGGTGAAAAAATCCAAGAAGTCCGATGGCGACTTGAGGACTTCAATTTCAGGGATGATCAGGCCGTCCATATTTTGCTGGCCAAGTTGCTCAAGATCGCTAGCAAACTTCACGATACTGAGTGCGTGAAAGGGTGGCAGATATTCCTTCTTGAGGGCTTTGATGGCAGAAAACACTGCTTCTGTGTATAGGCGAATTACCTCGTTGGTGTCGGCCCCGTCGCTTACTGTCAACATTTCTGGAGGACTCACTGATAGAAGATCCAACCCTGCAGTTATTGATGGATGCGAAGCAACTCCAACGGAAAGAAGTGCAGCGGCTCCAGTTTTTCGCAGCACTTTGGCCGCTACCTGCCAAACAGATTTGCTGCTCCGCACAGGTGGAGTCAGCGGAAATCCTTCGAGAGACACGTCGAACATCAACTCCAGAAGCGGGTTCCAACCTTCGTCATCGGTGCGTATGACACCCATGCATTTATCATGGAGACTTCTGATCAAGCGAAGGCTACCTGACTCAGTCGACCTGTTTCGTATTAAGGAATATACCTTGTTCTCGAGAAATGTCGCGTAGTCATCGTCAAAGCTTACGGAGTAGGTTCCAGGCATAGACATGTAGTAATTGCTTGTCCAACGGCTGCACACGAAGGCGTGAAAGTCATCGCATGGTTCCACGCGGTCCCAGGAAAGCAGGCTGCGTAGGTACAGCGCATCCTGTCGGCAGCTGGGAGACACGCAGATTGCTGAAGTCAGCCGCCTAGCTTTATGGTGGCGAGAAGGGTTCATTGGAAACAGGAGAAAGGCACCGACCAGGATAAAGCCAAGGACGAGGAAAACCGTCAGTGGGTAAAGAAGGCACTCTTTGCCAGGACGCTTTTGAATATGCTCTTGTAAGGTCCGTTCTGGAGCTAAATTGCGATGCTCTGGGCGGTCTTCCCCATCCGAACGTTGCCATGTCTTTCTCTTGTAGCTTGCGCGAAGTACCGTCTTAGGGTTTCTCCATGCTGTTCCAGATGCGCTAGTTCGATTCGATTTGCTTACCATTTCTTCCGAACCGTGATCGTAAGTTGCATCCAGCCTCCTTTGCGATTCCTGTGGACGGTTCTTCGTCGGACTAGCGACGCCACCCTGAGAAAGCGACAAAGCTATACTACAGTCTCCCACGCCGTCTTCTGTCGCGAAGTGCTGAGCACGAAAGGTTGGCGATGAAGAGCCTTGTTCATTTGAACGGTGAGGTGGTGGTAGTTTGTGATCGTCAGCAATTACTGCAAGAGGCGACCTCTGTCCGCAAGGTGATCCATAAATAGTTTTATTTCTGTGGGCATTCATTTTGAATGTCTCCGCCGTAATGCATGGGCCGGTATCGGTGGAGCAAGTCTCTGCATTAAGAAGCTGACCTTTGTGAGACCACAGGTCGGCATCTAGGTCTGGTTTCCGTTTGGAAGCCTTCGTTGCCGCATTCTTCGGCTGTGAAACGCTTCCTGGCGTGTGTCTTGCTTCGAGGTCTCGCACGTCGCTGCTTTTCCTGCTTGTGTTCCTATATGCCGTGCCAGCTGGTACACGCAAATGATATGGTCTCGTTGTAGCCGGTAGCTTGGCACTCTCACGGGTTTTAATTAAATCTTCGCCGGCTTTTGTGGACGCTGGTAAAGGTTCAGCGTTCGCCCGAGGTGTCGAATTATCTACGACGAAGGTCGCTGCTGAACTTCCACCACTTACCGAAGCCTTCCCGGTTATTGGCTTCGAAAGACACTTACTGCGCTCCGACTCACTGCAACTCGCACTTGACACCGACGACAACTCGCTGCGGGCCGAGCTGGATGAATCGCTCGAACTGCTTCTGGTCGAAGGGGTCCCATACGTAGGCGAACCTGCTGCAGAGTATGTGCACGTTCCGTCAAGACGCTGAATTGCCGTTTTACGCCTAGGAGTGGAGCCGCTCCGTGTTGCAACCGGCTTGTGCCTTGCAGGACTGTGACTTCTTGAAGATATTTCTTCTTCAGCTGATTTCAGGAATGTGGTAGAAACCCGGCCGCTGTTGGGACCACCCGCACGTTGGGGTTGTGAAGACCGGTTACTCGAGACCAGGCGATTTCTGGGCATGTCGAACGTTGCCTCCGATGAGGAAAGTTTCTTTTCTGCCTCGGCCAAGGTCGGTTTCTGCTTCGGGCCGACGCTCATGTCCTAGATCGAGATAGGGCTACCCTCAGAGATCGACAGTTCTTCTTCTTCTGCCTTCATATATGGCACATACCCACGAAGGGGGATTCGTCAGGGTTCAGTGTGGACTGCCAAATGTCCTACACATACTACACATACAGAAACATAAGATTTAAGATCACAAAATTGATTGAAAGGGAAAATAAATACGAAGCAAAAAATTTGTAAGTTTGTAAATTTGGAATACAATTAGCGAGGGAATCTGCCCGTACGTGTGATGTAGTCATGTAAGTACTGACAATCTTGAGGCAACGCAAATCCTTTCGCACTCGCGCCGAAGGACAGTAGAAGCGTGACCAACAACGTAAATCCCAAGCGTGCAATTGGAGTTTCTAAATGCACTCTCCTCTGATGTGAAAACCTTCGGCAAGCGAGAAGGAAGTGATCAATATTTTCAATCTCACGGTCAGAAATAAAAACCTCTTCTTCTTCTTCCTCTTCTTCTTCTTCTTCGTCTTCATCATCTTCTTCTTCTGATGCTGATGCTGATGCGGCCATTCCCCTTTCTATCGGGGGATCACAAAGTTCTGGATCAGGCCAGGAGAGAAATTTAACAGTCTTCTCTGTTGCGCCACCAGTCCTCGAGGCGGCGCTTTGTCGTCTCCACTGCCTTCATGATTACCCTAGTCTCTTCGGGTAGTGACGTCGACTGTAGACCGAGTGCTGTCAAAAGCGCCTCCATTGGTGTTGTCGCTGTTGTAGTGGGGGCGGGTCGCAGTTCTGGGCACTCGATCACTACATGTTGGATGGTCTCGTTGGCCGCGCCGCACCTGGGGCACAGGGTGTTCAAGCCCTCGGTGTATTTGGCTCGTATTGTCCTTGTGCGCACATACCCACGAAGGGGGATTCGCCAGTGTTCAGTGTGGACTGCCAAATGTCCTACACATACTACACATACAGAAACATAAGATTTAAGATCACAAAATTGATTGAGATACGTTAATCTTCTTCTTCTTCTTTTGCTGCTGCTGCTGCTTTCTAGTCTCCTTTTTCTTAATTCGGTTTGTATTAGGCTTTTAACGTGTCAATGCAACTCAAGCTATGAAGGAGGGCTCCATGTCATTTTCTCCACATAGGTTTCTATAATGGGCAATGGTGTCCCACAGCACACGGCTGCCGAGGGACAGTTTTTCTGTTTGAGTTCTCCGTACGCTTCTAGGAAATACGGAAGGACCTACGTACTTTTTTACAAGACGTAGCTAGTTTTCAATGCGTTAACGCAAAATTAAAGACGACTTTTCTGCTACCAGTGTGCACCATTCAATAGTGCACCTTAGGGTGCTTCGGCACCCTATAGTATTACTAAAACACTCGTTTCTGCAATGTAATGCATAGCGGTTGTTAACTTATGATAAGCCACTGGGCAGAAAATTTAAGACCGAAGCTTAGGAGACATTCTTTGAATCAATACACGGGCAAAAGAAGGCAAAACGAAAACCTGCGCAAGGCGGTTGCATTAGTTTTTTTCTGTTCATTCCTTTCATTGCATGCTCAACATGCAACAGAAACTTTTATAGTGTTGTTCTGCTACGTGCGTAGTAAGACATGCAATAGAACCATTTATAGTGTTGCTATACTACGTGTGTATTAAGCTACTAGTTTTGTTTTTCATTGATCTTGTTAATTTTTCGTCGCACACAATCTCTGTCTGAATGGATTTTCATTGCTTCCTTGTTATTGGCTAATCCGCAGGTATGGGGATCGGAGTTTTCTCATGAGTACAAGAAATATTGTGGGACACTGGAGGTCCGGATACCTTTACAGGTTTGACAAGAGCGCTATCCAGCCGAAAGAAAAAAAAAAGTTCTCATTATTGCCAAAAAAAAACGAAAAAAAATACTTTGTAGTTCTGCCGCAATGTCAGGTTTTTCAATAGCTTTGTAGTACTTCTTGTGGTTGTGATTTTTTTTCTACACATAACATCTGACGTATTTTTTTATTGTAATCCCCCAAAATTTGTTGTGTTACTATGAAAATTCATATGGTCGTAAAAGATTAACGTATCTCGCAAAAATACTGCTGTAACAACAAGACAGTCTGCAGTATCTTGTCGGCGTGGTAATGGCTCTCGTGTGCGTCTCTCGGAAGATTCCCATTATTCGCATGCATTTAGCTACTCGCATATCATCAATCGTTTAATTTTTAGGTATCTGCCACGTATAATCAGACGGAAATAAAAAATATATCGAAGACCCCAAGTTAGTGGCTTCACGCATCCATCAGCATAAGCTGATTGATATTTGCCTCCGAAATGTTTGGACTTGTAGAAAGCTGCGGATATTGGGCCACAAGCGCGGACGGTAGGCTTTGCTCTCTACTCCTGCTCCTTGTCAAAACAGCGACTTGGAGCAGTCAGGAAAATCGTTTGCACATACAGCATGGCACAGTTGTCCAAGCGGATGAGACGACGAGTTCAAATTCTGACTCAATTTTGAGGCTGTCATGAATGTGTAAGAAATCCCTGTCGATCTCCTTTTATTATTGCTTGAGGGGTGTCAGATTCTAACAGCACGTTTGTCCAATAATACGTTCGCATGCGCAAATGTATTCACTTATGCAGTCTCAATACTAACTAAAATGTACGTTATTCTGATCGCAGCCTAAGTCATTGAGGTCATATAATCCATCAAAATAAAGACTAATGACGCGCCTGAAGCCTATAGAAACCAAGTGTTTGTGGAATAGATAGCCACGAAGATTTGTGAGGTCTGTTCGTGTTAAAAATTATCGGCACACGGCACTGCATGTAACGAGAGATACAAAGAGAGTTTTGTGGAATGATTGTAACATTGTACAAATGGCTGTACGGCGTTCGAGACTATCATGGGTGCTCTATATGTGCCTACCTCGAAACACCTTTGTTGAAGTAAAGTGAGATGAGAATGGCGCTGATTCTATAATTTGACGACGACTAAGTACGTCTATTTCTATCGCAGCCGCCAAGTTGAGCTCTTCCTTGAAACTAATAAAGAGTTTCACTTGAGACCCTTCCCGTATCTTCCCGACTACTGGACTGTCATCACCACCAAGCGACAAGATTTGCTCTAAATAGCCATGCATTGTTCAAAGCAACTAACTTCGCTTTTGATTAATGAAAAGAGGGACATATACAGGTTGTTACATCAAAGAAGGACGAAATTTATAAAAAAAAAAACAAATACATGACCGTTTTTTTTTTTTTTCGAACTGCAATCAAATGTATATTGCTAAGACTTCTTAAAGCAGCAGCTACTGTTTGCTTTCCTCTACCCACTTTAATCTCATGCCGAAAGTAATTATTATCTCTTTAACTATAGGTTCAAATTTAAATTTGAATAGAGAATTTGCTGAGCGCTATGCAAATCGTCCGACCCACGTGCTTCCAATAAGCTAGCTTAGTGTAGAGTAATTATCCGGCGAAAATGAAATCCCGGAAACTTCCAATATTGTTCACATATCCATGGCCACTGTGCACGCGAATACGTCTAAAGCCCCTCAATCACATTACAGTTTGATGGCATCCCTTTTTTTAAACTAAACGGAACGCCAAACTGTGAAGATGGACGCTGGCCTATTCGCCGGTGCGTTCTCTCAATGTTCGGCCCTTCCATTGGCTGCATGCCACCGTGTGCTCTCGCAGTGTTTTTTTCTAGCTTGCTTCTTGCTTTCTCCTTTCCCGTGGTGAGTGACAGCGCGCGCAGGGCGCTCCAATAGTGTTTTTCCGTCCGTTTCGCGTCTTTCGAGCAGCTCCTAGCATAGGCCCTCGCTCATGATGCCGGTTGTCTCGCTTTCGAGTGCTGCACATGTGCTATGCAATCAATTTAATCGCATTCGGCAACTTCCTCCACAGGAAAGAAAGCTTCTAGTAGGCTTTTAAATAGATATTTTCAATATGGGTAAAGATTTTAATATCATATGACGAAAGAAGACTAGGTTCTGTCCAGACGTCGAGGTCTAAATATAAGAAAAGTTGCAGACGGGAAATGTGGAGCGCCACGTGCTAAGTTCAAGACTTCATTTTCTTTTCCAGGAGCTCAGGCAAAAAACCTGTTCTGTGCTCTCAGCATACCCCCAAACGTTTCTTGGCGGGTCACTAACAAAACTTCATTTCCTACTCTTGCGGCAGGGTTAGCCGTGGCTGGTCTCTGCTCATGGTACGGTGCACCATCTGCTTGCAGCGCCTCGTCGTAGATGGTAGATGGCGGCGGCGACACAGCGAGTAGCTCGCGTCGAGAGCGAGGATCGCCCTTCTCAGGCGGCATGATCTGCTAAACTCGCTTTGAGACGACTGCATGAGCATTAGACATGCCTCAGAAACTTGTTCGTGCATTCGAGATTACATGAGCAGCACAAATAGCAGAGCAGGCGCACATGGTCATATGACCTGACAAGTAGGCATTCACAAGTCGTGTATGAAGGTCAGCGCTCAGAACAAGATCTCTTAAGCGAAAGACGGCCAGATTTGCTTTCGTTGAGCTTAAGGTTCTCGCAAGCTAAAACCAGACCACACTAACTTCGCACGCAACATTGAATAAAGAGAGGCGGAGCTCAGCGGTGGCAGAGAAAAATATAAGGTGCACGTAATCTTCAACTTTAAGAGCATTAAGTATTAGTGTCAACGATTCCCATCTGCTGCTCCCCGTGTGGTTCCTCGTCCGCGTGCATGTGTCTTCTGCACCCTTAGTTAAAAATTTCTATACTTGCGCCTCTTATATTTCTCGCATTCCTATTAGCAAGCAGTTTTAGGTCGCCCTGCTATCCGACTACTGGTCGTGAGCTACGGCCTGACATAAATAGCTATCCCAACTTCCCACCTTAGATATCAGCAACCGGAGCTGGCAGCTTCTTCCAGCTTTTTGACAGTATATAGTATCATTACCCACACAACCCATCGGGGAATCAGTGCTAGGCCATATCACCTACAAACTACCTTCCAGAGCCACGACTATGTTTTTTTGCTCACACGCCGATGTCAACAAGGCTGACGGCAGCGTTTCTGGAAAACGGGAACTTTAAATTTAAAATCGCCAGTTTCAATGCGATATAGGCATGTTAATGTTCATATGTGAACAGAGACGACAAATTTGATTACGGCTATTCCGGCCGACTCCTAGTGCAAATGCAGCTCCGGCTGCGAACTGCTACCAAATGCGTTCCAAAAGATAGGCATGATACAAAGGTTACGTGGACAACAGCGCTGCAATTTCATCTAGAACTGCATGCTGGCTGGACCCGACAATCACCCGCAGAGTGCTCGGCAAACCACGATCAAGCAGACGACGGATGATTATAAAATGCAGTCAGCAGTTTTAAAAACAAGAAAAGAAGAAGCGTTTTACAGCTTTAAATAAAACCTATGAAAGCAGGGAAGGATATTCCTGATAATTAAAGTATTCTTATTTTTTATTATTATTTTTTTATACTGTAAGCCTTTTGACAGGCTCATACAGGAGTGGGTAAAAAAGTCACAATTTCACAGACAGTTTACAATACATCCTAGAAGAAAAAAAAAAACAACAAAGGAATAACAAGGAACATTGGACAAGGAACATTTTCGTACCGACAATGTATGCGCATGAAATACACTCAAAGCACTCCGTGATTTGCTAGGGCAATCCACATATATGCCTCTGCTCACATTGTTGCAGTTTGCTGGGCAAACAATATTTCCATCTTGGTGATGAATTCATCTGCAGATGTGGAGGAGACAATGCATCGAGTGGCAGATTATTCCAGGCTTCTATGATGAACGGAAAGAAGGAATGTTTAAACGTGTTACAGCGGGCGATAAATGGCCTGATCGTCCTGTCATGGTTTGTTCTGGCTGAATGTTTGTATGGTGGTTTTAAGTACTCTTGTTTGTTGATATTAATGCAGTCATGATAGAGAAGGTAAAAAGAAATTTAAACAAGCAATGCGTCGCCGGCTGTTCAAAGTTTGAACGTCTGCTCTGTTGCGCAGCGCGGTTGCCGAGACATGCCGCGAGTACTGCGAAAAAATAAACCGAAGGGCTTCGTTTTGCATCGCTTCTAACTGATTGTCAAGGTTTACTTGATGCGGATTCCAAATTATGCTGCCGTACTCAAGGATTGGTCGTATGAGGGACTTATAACTTGCTAGCTTTACCTTAGCTGGCGCTCGTGCAAGTTTCCTCCGAAGGAATGCAAGCTGTCTGTACATCTTAATGCACGTTTCGTTAATGTGTGCATCCCATTTGATTGTGTTTGTGATGGTAATCCCTAAATATTTAACTCTGTCGACTCCTGCTACTTGAACTCCCATTAGATCATAAGTAAACTTCTGTGTCAAAGGGGCGGGAGGTGCTTTTTGTTATATTTATTATTATTATTATTATTACATTGCTATTATCATCTACATTGCTTACAGACTGGATAAAGAGTGAAAATGTAACAATTTGCATTTCGACGAAAATATTGAGCTCAATAGATTTTAGCAGGTTTTCTGCGGCGGGTATTCTATTTTTGAGCTGGCAGCACAGCATGCAACTAAATGCTGTCTACATACTTGTACATAAATGCAGTGAACGTTCTCGTTTCTGTCACTTAAAGCGAGAAACAAGCTGGAAGGCGGGAGACTCATCCGTATTATTTTGAACAAGGCGTAGTGGCATATACTGCACACGCAACTTTTTCTTCACTCATCTTAAATGCATGCTGCCAATTATGCATAGAGTTCCTTACATAGAGTAAGAAACTCTATGTCATCATCATCTAAAGGTGCGTACATAGACCGCGATAGACATAGTAGCGAAGGCGCAAAAGCAGACGTCGCCAATAAATGGTTTCTGTTTCCCGAAATGCCACTAAAAACTTCCTTAAGTGATTGCACAACAATAAATATTTTCATAACGTTTTTTTTTATTTCAAAGTTTGCCTATTAAGTGCGAAATATTGGTATTTGTGCTGCTCAAAACTAAGCCAATAGGAGAAAGAGCCATCGCTTATATTGAATAAATCTCACATTGACATGCTGTTTCTCTCTCTTTTTGCAATTTATAGTCACAATATTCAATCTTAGGACATTATTTACGGTAGAACAACGTTTATCTTTGCATTAGTTTTGGCTAAAAGTTGTAGTTCTGCACTCGGTAGCTCTCCGGCCCATGATGCTTTGAGCGCCCATGGTGGCTGAACTGGCCGTCTGGAAACTCCATGTAAACTCCCATAGACGGCAGCACAGCTTTCCCTCTAGGTAACAGTAAGAAACTATGCAATTATGCGAACGTCTTCTACTTGGTTAGGTCGCAGCAATCACCATTTTGTCTGAGGTCATCATCATCATCGCCTGTGACACGCATATACACCTCGAAACAGGGCGAGACAGTCGTGCGCTTCCGTCTTCAATCGAAGCCTAACCTGCCGAGCAGTGCTTCGAAGGTTTCCTTCTAGAGCCTTATTGTTAACGCCCCTGCCTTCATGCCCTTCAGAATGCCTTCACCAACATCGCAGGCATCGACGTCGAGTTCCCAGCCGGAGTACCCTCTGGTCACCAGTGCCCGCCTGCAATCCTGGTCGCTCAACGAATCTGACTCCACGGACAGCCTGGATCAGCCTCATCAAGACTCGTCTATCGCTACGACAGCCCGTACAGTCGTCACATATGACAGTGGCAAGGACGAGGCAGACGATCAAGGTAAAGGTCTTCCTAGCAGTGTTCGCAAGCAGTGGTTGCTAAAGCCTGTCATCTACAACGCTGCGAATTCTCCTCATACGGCGGCTGCTGAACGAACGCCGGATCACGCAGGCGCGCCGCCTAAACCCAAGAAGACGCTGCGTCTCAACTACAAAGATGAGCTGCGATGTCAGTTCACGTTAAAGAACCCGAGGTGGTCGAAATTTCCGGATTCCTCCACTACGGCGTCTCTCATAGCCTGAGTTGCTTTGGGACGTTAAACCCCACAAACCAAACCAAGCCAAACAAAGATGAGCTGCGACTAGCAGCCAAAGAAACGAGATATAAATCAGGCAAGAAAAACGCTGCGTTCAACACGGCAATGCCAAATGTAAAACGCAGACAACTGAGGCAGAATGCCGTATGTTATCACGAACCACGACAAGACATGCTCATTTTAAGCAGACGCGAATTCCCGGGGGGCGCACCGCACCTTAGCTCGCAATGCCGGCCTGAGAACTCGGTTCGTGAAACTGTTGGCAACGTGACCTTGATGGACTTGGCCGAGTCACGAGATTGCTGGTTTCAAGTGCGCCTGGCAGCCGGGGATCCGAAAGCTACGGAAAAGAGGGCAGCGCGAGAAGACGAAACAGCAACTCCGAGTGATGTTGTTGCTGTTGGAGCGAGACTACTGCCAAGAGCACAGGAGACGCTCCTTTATCCACTTTCGTTTCTACTTCTAATCGTCCTCATGGCGATGTTGGTCATGCTCTTCGCCCCGAAGCCTGTTCCCCGTGCTACTGGTTTAGAACGGAAAGGTGCCATTTGCAATTCTGAGAGTTGTTATCAAGACGCGGCGTTTTTTTATGGACTGCTCTTGGGACATCGAGGACCCCTGCGACAGCTTCCAACCGTTCGTTTGCCGACGTTGGTCAGGTCAAGTTCAGAACGCGTCGCTAGCGTTGTCAGTTTCGTCAGACGACGTCTACGTATCCACTGTGGAGCACAGAGTCCAAGCGTTTCATTGGAAGCCCCCCGAGCAATCCAGTGACACGGGCCCGCTGAGAATACTCTTGGACAAGTGCGCTAACGTCAAGCAGATCGAGGACGAACGCTGGAGTATCTTTCTCGGTTTCATGTTCAACATGACTCTCGAAGGGTTCCCACTGACACGTCCCGTCCGCAAAAGTGGACATATGGGAAACTGCGGCCACTCTGCTCCGTAAAACCGGCGTGGCTGCACTTCTTCGCGTCAGCGTTGCCAGCCATCCGCACATCGCAGCCCGCGAAGTTCCTTTAGTGATGCCTCCGGAAACACTGGCCACCAGCGGCATTGAAGTCGACGAAGCAGTTCCCATATACACGGCCGCTGTCTTGACAGCAGTGAGCAGTGTGAATAAGGACTTCGTTCCGCCAGCGCATACTATGAAGACAGCGGAGTTCGCCAGAGCCCTTGAATTGCTCACCGCCTCGAGCCCACCCAATGCGCTCTCTGAGGCAAGGTTTTCTGAGCCACAGACAGAGATTATGGAGTTCCTAGACGATATTATCAGCGATGTTCCCTCGATAACCCTAGAGATGAACCATCCAAAAATTTAGTTTCAAGCGCCCGGCCTAGTTTCGAAGGTACTTAAGCTTGTGATCAGCACCGAGCAGTATGTTGTCATCAATTTCCTTTGCGTACGGCTAATCGTTCAGATGTCGCCTTTCATTCCTCCCTCCAAGCCACTGGTCGACTTCTACGCGACGTTGACGTACGGCAAAGTCAAATCTAACGTTCCACGCTGGCAGCTATGTCTTCTCGCCGCCGAAAAGGCACTATTGCCGCTTTTTTACAACTCTTTACTTAACATACTGGTTTACGACGTGATTTCACCGTATTTCAGTTTACAACGCTTCTTGGAGACATCGCCAATGGATTCCTCTCCGGAGTCGATAATTCCCCGCTCTTTGATGAAAAGGCCAAAGATGCAATCAGGTTTATGAATTCGGAGACCAACATCGATGTCCTGGTACCGAAGCAATTGAAAGAGTCTCGTTCGTTCGCTAGATACCTAAACGAGCTGCCCACATCCAAGGCAACGGCCTTCGAGACGTACGTGGAATATCACGAGAGGACGTTCTTGGAAGGTCTGGCACACGGCTCCTCCAGGCGCTGGACTCGCTCCGTCTTCACTACGACCTGTTGGTACGAGCGCAGTCCGAAAACGATCTACGTTCCAGCATTCGTTTTTAACGTCATTTTTCCCCATGGCGAGAAACTCATGCAACTATCACGAGTTGCGCCCTAGAGTGGCGAGTTGCATCTTCGACGCCCTCTTCGCCGAAACCGGCGCTGCCGCCGGAGATAGCTGGCTCAACAAAGAGACTTGAAACAGGCTGCGAAATGTCAGCAACTGTTTCAACGCTCAGAGGTCGGGTTTTTCTTTGGCGTTGCTCCGTGACGCCCTGTCCACGCAGTTCGCCTTTGGCATCTTCAACCACACCGTCAAGCAGTATGGCAATTCCCTTTCCCTGCGCCTTGTGCACGGAAGGGTTCTGACGGGTACCTAGCTTTTTTTTCGTCCGCCTGATGCTGCAGCATTGCGAGAAAAAGGGCGGCCTTGACACACTGTCGCGTGGCTCGGCCCACGACCTGAACGTCGTGCTCAGCAATGATCCAAACTTTGCTGAAGCGTTCGAATACTCCCTTGGTTCACCAATGAACCTGGAGACGAAGTGCCGTGTGTCACGTGTGTCACGTGGGTAGAACCGATACCAGAATTCCTTTGACACATCAAGCTTCACATTTATAATGAGAAGTTACGTAGTACTATCCCGGTTACTAAAGTCTATTGTGATGCTGTGTAGCCGCTAATCATAAACGTTCAGGAAACCTGCATAATTTTTCTTAAAACGTTTTAAATCTCGTGTAATGCTTCAGTACACATCTCCGACTGGACAAAGTTTTGCCATATGTGTTCATGTTGAATTTTAGCGCAATTTTAATTCTTCGATTTTTGTCTTATGAGATCAATGTGCGTATTTAAACTCGAAACCATTTGCGGTCATTCCATAGTCTCAGAGCTGTCATTGATGAATTTCAAAGGCGTTCTCACTGCCATTTCATCTGCTCGTTGATATCAGAATGTATTGTAAATGTCTACAATGCTTGTTTTAATGCAGCCATTGGCCTATTGATCTTGCTATTTAATATTTCGACGGTGCGAAGCACTTTCCGTATAGCTCGGTCTGGAAATGGTGGAACTTTCTTTTCTTTGCAGTGAGTTAAGATATGTTCTTGTTCGGCGTACGAATGGAACAGTGGGGTTTATCGTCCAGCACTATTTATCCAGAACTACGCAACAGTAAAAACGCGCATAGCAAGTGAATAAAAACGTGCATTGTTTTCGCACAAAGCACACCAAGGCAGAGGTAGTCTGTTTTGGGCGATCGGCATTATAAAGCTAGGAGCCAGAAGGCGGTCTCCCGATACCTCACTATATTCTAAAGCACTATAACCTAACCGTTCAGATTTGCTTTGGTGCAGACGATATTATCGTCGGTTGTTCATAATTGCGTACGGTTGAAACCTCATTCTTAGTGCTCTTATTAGCCATGGTGATGAGACACCGTTCATTTTGGGGGAAATACGCTCACTGTTTCAAAACAACGGTAAAAAAGAGTGCGATCTACTGAAATACTAAAACTACTTTGACTGCAATTCGTGCCTTGCCTACCTCTCTATAGTGTAACTTCGTTCATCTGTAAATAGTGCAAATTGAGAACCAAACTCTCAAAATTAATAGAGAAAGAGGAAGGGGCTCGTGCGACAAACGTCCAATGTAAATCAAAAGCGGCGCTTGAAAGGTTAGCAATGTATGTCACAACTTTTTATTTATTTTTCAAGAACTAATCCCAGGATTGTTTTAAATTCAACAGGCTTCTGTTAGATGACCAACTGACCGTTCCTTCCTAATGAAATTACCTACAGCCCCTTATAAGACATGCAGAGAAGAATCGTACAGGGGTAGCAAGACGCTGCACACACAGAGAAATATTTCTGCGGGGATAAAAGCAGAGATCGCCCTGAGGGGTCATTAGCTTGTACAGAACATAGCTTAAATCTTAATAACCGTATTTGAAACTCAACAAATGTAACACGAAAAATTCATTGAAATTTTGCACATCGTTCCATTTTTAGACCATGGCTTGTCTAGTGATCCGTGCGACTGATTTGACATGGTAAGAAGCCTTGCAAGGAAGATAACGTTATCTTTCGAACACTTTTGTGCCGCGCTGCCTCCGAAACCATGATTTCATTCATTAGTTAGACGGCGAATATGATGGAAATCAACTTGATTTTACTGACGCTGCCATCAACACCGAAAGCGAGTCGGACACAAACAAAAAGGAATAAGCCTTACTCTTTTAGAACGAACCGTCCGATGGCTTAACCATAAAAAAGTATATAATTGCGCAAGAAAGAACGTATGCGCACAACAAATTACAGTTGAATCCCGCCACAACGAATACCGCCACAACAAAATTTCCGCGACAACGAATAATTTTTTATTCCCCGCGAGTATCCTATAAGAATTAATGGCCTAAATTTCTCTGCACAACGAACCATTTTTGCAGAGCGTTTCCGCTTCAACGAAATTTTCGCGTTCAAAATTGAAACCGAAACTAGTTTTATTGGCGAGAAGTCCAAGTCAAATCCAAAGCCACATTAAGCATGAAATCACGTGATTGCAGTTCCGCCATTTTGGCTTTGTGTCGTGGTCGCGTTGATCACTCGCTGCCTTTCTCTTCGACAACGACGAGTTTTCATCCGCAGGACACGATGGCAACGCAAGTGAAAAAACGCAAAACTCTTTCCCTTGAGCAAAAAGCTCAAATAATCGCCCAAGCAGAAAGCGGAAGGAAGAAAGCGGCAATTGCTGAAGACTTCGGAATTCCTGCAAGTTCGCTGTCAACGATTCTAGGCAATAAGGACAGCGTGAGAATGGCACTTGCTTCAGGCACATCCTCGAAGCACAAAAAGGTGACGCGGCCCCTCCATGAAGAGTTGGACAAAGCAGTGCATGCGTGGTTTGTGGAAGCACGAGCCAGCAACGTCCCCCTGTCCGGAAGCATCGTCCAGCAGAAAGCCTTGAACTATGCATGCCTACTTGGCATTGATGATTTTAAAGCCAGCATTGGCTGGCTAAACCGTTTCAAGGCCCGCCATAACATCGTTGGAAAAGTGTTGTGCGGCGAGTCAATGTCAGCAGACGTGGACGGAGCAGCTGCTTGGAAGGCGAGTAACATGGCCGGAATTTTAAGCAACTTCGCGCCTGCAGACATTTACAACGCCGACGAGACCGGGCTATTCTACGAGATGTTGCCGGCTAGGACGCTCGACTTCAAGGGGCAGCGCTGTCACGGCGGCAAACACAGCAAAAAACGCATCACAGTGCTGCTTTGCACAAACATGGATGGCTCGGACAAGCGTCCGCCGTTAGTCATAGGCAAAAGTGCCAAGCCGCGCTGTTTTAAGGGAACTCGTAGCCTACCTGTGCAGTACAAGGCGAACAACAAGTCATGGATGACCCGCGCTATTTTCACCGAGTGGATGATGGCATTCGACCGCGACATGAAGCGGCAGGGCCGTAAAGTTTGCTTGCTTTTGGACAATTGTTCAGCGCATCACTCCGACGAAGTCAAGCTCACCAACACGGAGCTGAGGTTTTTCCCTCCCAATTGCACGTCTGTCTTACAGCCTCTCGATCAGGGCGTGATTCTTAGCCTGAAGCGCGCTTACCGCGGGAGGTTAATTCAGCGGCTGCTTTTTAACACTGAAACCGGCCGAGACACGAAGGTGGACTTGTATACGTGGCACTGCAGATTATGTCTGCTGCCTGGAGCACACTGGGGCGCTCAGTAATTGTGAACTGTTTCAGGCACGCCGGATTTGCCGACGGTCGACCCGTACACTCTGCTGGCCTAACACCAGGCGTTACAGACGACGACGAAGAGGCGTCACCGGCTCCGGGGATCGCGGCCGCCTGGAAAACGCTGGGAGAAATAGGAACCGTGCCGCCTAATCTCGAGCTCGACGAATACATCGGCGCTGACGCTTGTGTTGTTGTTCACGAAGATGTGAGTGATGAGCAGATCATAAAAGCTGCCCGGAATGATAATGACTCTTCCGATGAAGAAGACGACGACGTACAGGAAGCGCCGGCTGCGGCAACCGCCGTAGAGGTGATGGACGCTTTTGATGTCATCAGGAATTTCGTTGCTGTCCGAGACGACGATGTTGCAATGGGTTTGCTGACCGAGTGCGAAAATCGCGTGACGGCGTTGCTCGCCGTGAAGCGTAAGCAAACCAATCTTACAGATTTTTGGCATTAAACGCCTTTGCTGCTGCTTGGGCAATTCTTTCTGAGTTTCACGTCAAATTTTTGCGATAACGAAGTTCCGCGAGAACGAATTTTTTTTCGTGCACCGTGAATTTCGTTATAGCGGGATTCAACTGTAGCAGGATATTGGAGACAGCTGTGTTCTGCAATCTGTCTATTTTGGCCGATGATGATGAATAAGCAACTTTGTTAGTAAGAGTCGGCTGCCAGAGTGCCAGTTGAGCAAATCCATGCATATAGGTAAAAAGAAAAAGGAAAAAAACGAAGCATCGGTGACGGAGCAGCTCCAAAGTATAGCTGAATCAGTGTGATGAGTTTTAAAAAGGGATCTGAGCGAATTTTAGGCAATGTTAGTACTAAGGTCTGCTAAGTGGCGGAGGTGGTAGGAATTTTCACATAGGTCAGTTTTTTTGTGCGTTAAGCAGTCTTACGTCATAAAAGATATGTTCACTGTACTGTACTACTTGAAAAGTTAGGCTCTGTGGGCGAGGAAACACCGGCTACATATTGCGCGCAAAATGTTTTCGATGTATGTAAATCTGCTGATTCCTGATTGAAATGGTAGTTCTCTCGGCAAACTGGCAGTAATTCAGGTCATATAGGTGACAGATTGATACAACGGATATTTTGCAATGCATAGCAGTAAACCTGTATGCCTATCTGCAACTGGCCACGAGGCGTAATTCTGATGATGATGATGATGACCTCAGCCAAAATGGCACTTACCCACGGTGAGGGATTGGCCAGGGTACATTGTAGATTCGAAATAAATATGGCCAGGGACTGGTCAGTTAAGTTCAGTCGTTCAGTCGTGTCCGACTCTTCGTGACCCTATTGACCATGTAACGCCATGCTTTCCGGTCTCTCACTATCTTCCTAACATCACATAACTTCATCTGCAGTGCCTCGAGGATGCCATCTAACCATCGCGTTCGCTGCCTACCCCTTCTCCGGCGACCCTCAACCTTTCCCAACATCAAATCTTTCTCCAGCGACTCCTCTCTTCTCATCAGATGACCAAAGTAGCTGAGCTTTAACTTTAGAATTTGACCCTCCAATGAGCAGTCAGGGTTTATGGTCGACAATATTGACTGATTTGATCTTCTGGCAGTCCAAGGAACTCTCAAGAGTCTTCGACAGCACCACAATTCAAACGCGTCAATTCCTCGGCGGTCAGCCTTTTTCACAGTCCAACTCTCGCATCCACACATCACAACTGGAAAAACCATAGCACGAGTTATACGGATCTTGGTTGGCAGACTAATGTCTCTGCTCTTTACTAGGCGGTCAAGGCTAACCATTGCTCTCTTTCCCAGAAGCAGGCGTCTCCTAATTTCATGGCTGCAGTCTCCTTCCGAGGTAATCTTGGAGCCCAAGAATAGAAAATCTGTCACAGGGACTGGTATATTTAGATAAATATGGCTGTTTAACTAGAATTTAGCAAAAAAATATAAATAAAAAGGAACAGAGAAAGCAAAGAAATCTCGCCTAGCATAGGAATCTGCCTGATGAAATCATGTAATCATGAATAGAATCGCACACTGGTTTTAAGGCATATCCCGTGACGCTCGCCCCGAAGGAGAGGAGAACTGGAATTGTTAGAGGTTGGCCTAATCTTGAAAGGGGAGTCGCTAAGTAAATTTCACGTAGGGATGTGAACCGCCGGCAGAAGAGGAAAACATGATCTGTAGATTCGATTTCTCTACAAGACTCACACAGGTTAGTAACGGATAGACCCGAACGACATAAATACAAATTTAGTTTCGGTAATCTGCAGCGCAAGAGAGTCAGACACTTCCCATTGTCTTGAACTACACATGCGTACACGTCAAGGCCATCTAAGCTGTTGGTAATCCGGTGCAGAAAGGAGAGGCTCGTAATTCACGTAAAGAAGACGTAGGAAATTTTAAAATCATGCTAAAGTTAAGCAGACAGTATTATGTATTGTACGGAACAAGAGGTCCATCTAAGGGCGGGCTTTGCTAAATAATCTGCCCTTTCATTACATGTAATGCCACAATGGCCAGGAACCCAGTGAAAACGCACTTCTGTAATGCGTGGAGGATTAAAAAAATAAAGGGAACGGCAAAGCAGAGTATCCCTCGAGTTTTCGAATGCTTCCAATACGGATAGGCTGTTAGAAAGAAAAATAACCTTAGAGATATTACTTGGAATCTTTATCAAGACCAACTCAATGGCCAGAAACTCAGCCGCAAAAATAGGCGTATAATCAGGGACCCGAAAAGAAAAACTCTAATCAAGAGCCTGGGAGTATATGCCAATAGCTGCTTTTTCATTCTGCTGGGAGGCGTCTGTAAAAATGACAATATAGCTCGGAAAATTGTCTAGATACTCCTCTATACGGCCCTTGAGTACATTGGCAGACAATTTTTTTGCATTCCTTGGGAGGGTGTCATCAAATGAGATTATAGTATCAGGCCGCCGGTGGTTAACTTGCACTAAAGAGCTTATTGATACGGAAAGTTTCTTCAGTAAGTTCTTCAGTAAACACAACCTGAGGGAGCTTATACCTATGCAAATATTATCAAAGAAGTATGATGGTGTCGAAGTAAAAATAGGGCTAGCCAATCCAGGGACAGGCTCCAAAGACCTTAAAAATGTTCGCACAGTGAATAGCTGAAACCGCGAACTTAGATTAGGTATCCGAGCTTTGAAGTACAGCACAGCATTGGCCACTGATTTGGGCAAACCTAAGCAAAGGCGCAGAGCTCGTCTTTCCAAAACAAACAGGGATTCGAGATTGTGTCTTGTACATCCTGAAAAGAGAATGGAGCCGAATTCAAGTATTGTTCGTACGTAGGTCTTATAAAGCAAGAGCAGAGTGTCCCGACGAATACCATATTTTTTTTTTTTTTGTAACTGATTCTCATCAACCGGCCAAGGGCACGTTCACCTTTAAGCACAAGATTCCTAATTTGGGGTCTCCAGTCTGTGGGTCGTATGTTATACAGAAATACTTAACAGAACTAACCTGTGGGATTAGGACATAATAATATGACAAAGAAATGTTAACAGGGGCTGTCTGTGGGAATACAAGGACGGCACATTTGTTGACATTTAAAGCTAACCTTAGGCTGCCTAGCCAGACTTCCAAAGCCTTGCAACAAACGATATAGGCTGTGAATGTTTTTGGCAGAAGCAAGAAAAGCAATATCGTCTGCATACACATAAACTTTGACGGCTGGGTGAATAGGAATATCACGCATTAGTATATTAGACAATAACGGCAAGAGGAGTAAGCCTCGTGGCACTCCTCTTGACTAGGGAGAAGTGTTGGTATTTAATGCACGCAGCTGCGAGCCCTACTCAGTGTGGATGCGCGCTCTCGTCGTCTGCGAGCCAGTAGTGTTTACGTGCGCGCTTACGGCCTGGTACCTGCTGTTTGTCTCGCGATTCCGGTGCGTTTTTATTTACTTGCCTGCTTTTCACGAATGATTAATTAACATGCTATCATCTAGTATAAAACAATTGTCCTTATCGATTCTTTATGATATTCTTTATGACATTCTTTGCTGCGCGGCGTCTCAAAGAAAAGCGACGATGTTGCTAGGCGCAGTGTCAAAGCAAAACAAACGGGTTACCGACGTCCGAAGTAATGCAACTGGCCAGACATTGTATACTCTCGTTTCTGTTCACATTCTGACAGCTATTGAAGCATGTGCCGACCGGAACGCTGTTGCCCGGCAGAATGCAGATGGATAGGCCATTCTGTGCCCTCTGTGCACACGATCAAATTGTTTGAATACTTTCTTCTCACCATTTTAATTGATTTTGTAAAATAGCTATTCGTATAATTGCCGTTAACATAATCCGGGCAAAGTAATTATTTCCGACATGCGGAGTAAAACAGCACCAAGTATTCCTACAAACTAAACTATATTGCGGTTCGAACCCGACCGCGGTGGCTGCGTTTCGATGGAGGCGAAACGAAATGGCGTCCGTGTGCTGTGCGATGTCAGCGCACGCTAAAGATCCCCAGGTGGTCTAAATTACTCCGTAACCCTCCACTACGGCTCCCCTTTCTTTCTTCCTTTCTTTCTTTCTTTCCACTTTCACTCTCACCTTCCTCCCTTCCCTTACGGCGTGGTTCAGGTGTCCACAGAGCAAGTGTGACAGATACTGCGTCTTTCCCTTCCTCTAAACCAATAATAATAATAATAATAATAATAATAATAATAATAATAATAATTATTATTATTATTATTATTATTATTATTATTATTATTATTATTATTATTATTATTATTATTATTATTATTATTATTATTATTATTATTATTATTATTATTATTATTATTATTACTACTACTATTATTAAAATAAATCGCTCCTTTGCTTGCTTGGCCACTTTTACTTCAGGGATTAGGGATTTGATAGCTGAAAGAATACGTAGAGAATCCCTTTCTTTCATAAGAGTTATATTGCCACGTGCCTAGCGCCGCGCGACAGCCGTGTTTGGGGCCGACGACGATGAAGCGGTTGTTGGCACGAGCGACGCGCTGGTGCTGGACTCTGTGATCGGAACTACAAGCCGACCATATTCTTGGGTCCTCGGCTACGTGTACCTTCACGGCTCCCTGTGACTTCAGTCGTGACAATATATCCGGCCGTGTTATGATCATAGTCCTAATTTTTTTTTTTTCCGTAAGACTGGATCATTGATCGATATTTACAGGTATATAAATCATTAATTTCTGACAAAGCTTCTTGCCCGAACAAAAACCACACCCATGCGAGTTATTTTCAATGTCATTGCAGCGACTAATATTCGTAACTTACACCTCAAAGAAAAAAAAAAGAACTTCAAAAGGCCGAACATATTTGCGAGTGTGTAACATTTGAGGCCCACTACCAAATTTAGCAGTATTTTATAAAAATCATTATGCTGCAAACTAATCATTATTAACACCACATAGACAAAAGTTCCCGCATGCTGTGCTCAGTTTCAGTGAATGTTGACCTTTATGATCGCTTTATGAGCGCTGTTCGCTCCTGTGATGGCGCTCGTGCCCATGCAGCAGCAGGAAGCAACACAAGCAACAGCAACACGAAGTAACACAAGGTAGCAGAATACAAAGCAGCTTAGAACTGACCAATCTAAACTGGAAAAAGGCAGAAAAAAATATTCCTAAAAACACATCTACAGGAATAGATGGAATTCCGATCAAGCTGATTAATGAACTCGATCCAAAAAGTAAGGAAACGTTGTTAAAAGCTCTGGAAACAGTCATAACGAATAAGCAAATTCCGGACAGCTGGCGGCAGAGTAAAATGAATTTGATTTATAAAGGGAAAGGAGACAGGATGCACATAAAATCCTACAGGCCGATTACCATAACATCTGTTATGTACAGGTTAGCCATGCAGGCGGTGAAATTAAAGGTGCAAGCATGGGTTGAAAGTAACAAGATACTCGGAGAACTTCAGAACAGCTTTAGAAATGGTAGGCGCTTAGATGATAGCCTGTTCGTGCTTACCCAATGCATAGAAATATCTAGAGTGGAAAATAGACCTTTGTATTTGGCCTTCCTGGACATAAACGGGGCGTACGACAACGTAAGTAGGGAACTCCTGTGGAACATATTAAAAGAAGAAGGTATCGGTTATGAGATAATAGAGTTCCTACAGGAAATATACCGGGATAACAAAGTAGAAATTACGTGGAAAAGGATAAGAAGTACGGAGGATGTCAAAGTATGCAAAGGATTAAGACAAGGCTGTCCTCTATCACCGGTGCTGTTCATGCTTTATATGATAAACCTGGAAAGGAGGATACAAGACAGTAACCTTGGTTTTAACCTGTCATATAGATAGTGGAAAGGCGGTAGAGCAGCGCCTCCCCGGTTTGATGTATGCAGACGATATTGTGCTGCTAGCTGAGAGTCTGGAAGAATTGCAAACTCTAGTTAAGTATTACGGAGACGAAGGGGACGCTCTAGGCTTCAGTTTCAGCGCAGTTAATGATGATTTTCAACGGCTCAACTGATCAGGGTCTTAAAATACAAGGCCTTGAAATACCTAGAGTAGCAGAATATAAATATCTGGGGATATGGGTAAACGAAGGATTGGCATACATTGGAAAGCATGAGCAATCACTTAAGGCCAAAGGGCGAAGGAATGCCGGGATAATGAAGCACAAGGCATTGTGGTGATACAATAGGTATGAGGTTTTGAGGGGTATTTGGAAAGGAATTATGGTGCCCGGACTTACTTTCGGAAATGCGGTTTTGTGCCTAAAATCAGAGGTACAGTCGACATTAGAAACAAATCAGAGATCCGTTGGACGATTAGCACTAGGTGCCCACGGCAAAACTACAAATGAGGCGGTACAGGGAGATATGGGCTGGGCATCTTTCGAAGTGCGGGAAGCTCAGAGTAAAATATTATATGAGGAACACCTGAGGAAATTGGACAGTAACAGATGGGCAGCTAAAGTATTTAAATGCCTGTACCTAAAAAGCGTTGACTCACAATGGAGGAAAAGAACTAGGAAACTAACTAGTAAGTATGCTAGTAACAAGGACGGAGAAATAAAGAACATTAAGCAACAGGTGAAAAACACAGAAGGTAAAAATTGGATAAATTCGATGGAAAAGAAACAGAGTGTGGAATTATGCCGAAAGTGCAAAATGCAGATCAGGAAGGAAGATTTCTTTGATAACTCAAGAGACAGTGCCCTACTTTTTGAAGCTAGATCAGGGTGCCTTAGAACACGCAGCTACAAAAAGAAATTTAACAATGGAGATGACGCATGTGCTGTATGTGGAAACTCCAGTGAAACAATTGCCCATATTATACTCGAATGTAATGGTATCCATCCGGAAGTTGGTGCAGGCGCAATCACTGTTCCTGAAGCTCTGGGGTTTAGAGATAATAGTGGCCGGGTGAATAAACCGGCGGTGGAAACTAGCAAAAAACGACTGGAAGATTGGTGGCCTAAAAGCAAAGAAGTGACATAATGTTAGTAATGTAGGAACAAAATTTAATAAATAGAATGATGGTTTAGTTAACCATTCTAAATCAATAATTAAGATATAGGGAGAAAAATGAGCATGATAGCTACTGCTACCACCCCGTTTCAAAAGGGACGCTCCTATATTCCATCCATCCATCCATCCAGCAGCGCTCAGGCTTACGCATTCTCCAATGCAGATTCTGCGGTGCTCTCGGAGAGCTTTTCTTCTTAGTTCGCACCATGTAATGATAGTTGCGAGATCATAGTTCATTGTTTTAAACTGAAATTATCGTCATCGATTAAAACGGAATATTCGTTCTGCAAGGAGATTTTGAATTTCTCTAGGTTCACTCAATTACGCTTTACTCTTGGATGGGCTTTTTATTTACTGGCCTCTTCTGTTTCCTCTTGAAGTACGGGCTTGTTCGAGGAACAATCATCCCACAGTCGCTACATCGCACACTTAAAGGACATCCACATCCTGCACGGCGCTGGACAAAGGCAAAATATGAAGTTTATTTCTTACTATGTTCTGTGTATTCAGCGTATACAGGAACTAAGATTACTATAAGAAATATAACTATATATACTCAAGAAGACTATTCCGAGTATGATGTACAAAAAAATTACTCTCAGTGCTGGCTTCGGCCGACAGTGTCCGCCTTTTTGTCTCCTCTTCGTCCGTTCTTCATGGCGACATAACGTTAGCAGTGCACGCGCTCACACTCAAGGGCCATTTACACGAAGTGCTCCGATGATAGATTTTCGGCGACCGGCGAGCCTTGCGTCAGAATTCTGCTGCAAACCGTCATCCGCGTAGTCATCTTTGTCTGGTAATGCTACTGTAGGGTAAAAACATTGTCATCATCAGTTCTCCCTCTTTTATCTTTTTTTTAATCGACATTTATTGCCTCGGGGCATCAGTAGGGTATGAGATGAAGGATGAATAAATGATTAAATAAATGGAAAAAGGTTGGCTGACTTTATGAAGTCCAGAAGTGAGCGATGATGAGGTCCCTGCGCCCAAGCGACATATGAGGCAGGATTGGTTGCTGAAAGGCCAGCTATCCTCAGGTGCCGGATTCATGTTGGTTTCAGCGCTGGGCAGTCCCACAGCAAGTGGTGAATGTCGGCCTCAACATCCTCGTTTTTACATATCGGGCACCCTGGGCGGGGATATAAGTGTCGGAAGTAAGACCACGTCCTAGTGACAGCTGGTGTGAGGGCAACACCGATCCTCCTAAGCACAACCTCCTCTGCACGGGTGAGACAGCGGGGAAGGGATACCGCACACGGAGGGATACGTGCACGTGTGAGGCGCCGGAGTTGTTCATTTCTTGATAAAAGGAGGGTAGCGTAATATACCCTCCTACATTACATTACATCTACATTGTAATCTACCTTCACCTCCTACTTCACCTCCGTGTTAGTTTTTTTTTTTTTTTTGCGCTCACACTTGCAGCATTTTGTTTCATTGAAGCTCCATCCAAAGTCAGGGAATGCCAAGGGGTGTCCCTAAAAATGTATCCTACTTAAAGGTAGAAATTATCTCCAGTGAATGGAGTGAGGTCGCGACGGACAGGCGCGAAAGGGGCATGGGAAATCTCATAATGCTTTAAGTGCATCTATGTCGATAGCTTCTGTACATGTCATGCACTACCAGCACAAGGGGACTTCTGGTATAGTGTCAGTGGTTGCTGCCACCCAGTGCGGCAAATCGACCTCCGCGCCTTCATCCCCAGCTTCATCGTCACAACAATCACCACCACATCTCCATCAGTCCTTGGAGGCTTTCTTCATAGCCGAAGCCTCGGCCTCCAGGGCCCGCTTGCACAAAACAATCTTAAGACTGTCTTAGCTAAGTCCAGACTTAACTGGAGTCTAAAGAATAGGCCACTAGTATGGACGCTTAAGACTGGAGTCAAGACTGGGCTTCAGTCCTGACTTGAATAAGTCGCTTGTATGATTACGACTCTAGTGCTGTCTTGGTTAAGACACAAGGACGCCAGGTGTCTAAGTAGAGAAATTAGGGAAATACAGGGATGCGCTGGCACTGTCCCTGCTGTAAGATGTACACATTCCGTCAATTTCGCGTTGTGTAAAATCCGTGCCATTGCTTTTTGCGGCTTAAAATTGTGTTACGAGGAAAAAGGCCCGAAGTGGTTGCTGAGGCCGTTCTGGGAAGCCACTCTGGTGAACATGAACCCGAAGCGTTCGACGTCCGGAACATGAGCCGTCTTAAATAACCTTGGTCTTTCTAAAGACACCATTTAAGTCTGGACTTAGCTCGGACTTTATCGTGCAAGCCGGCCCAGGAGTTCAGAGGCACCGAGATCGGCTAGCCCGAAGCGTACCTGCAGGGACTTATAATTAGGGCTTAACCGATAAAGCTGACTACAGAAACATGCTGGAGGAATGGTGGCCCTAGCCGCCACTTCGCACCATTCGATGGACCCAAAAGTGGATTTTCTAACTTTTGAAGACGCGCTCGAAACAGATTTATAAAACTGCACCCATCACATCGTTTGTATATCTTAGGGCTAGCAGAATATGGTAAAACCTCCATTTGGTTTTGAGAAGGTATACTGGCACCATGGCATATCTAACCAGGACTTTTTTTCTGGGGGCCCAAGTATAATTTTTTGTGATCAGAGGAAGGAGGGGAGGCTGATGCCGATGGAACATTCCTAAGATCACTGCCAAGAGAACTGGGGGGGAGGAAATGGGGGTCTCCCCTACCGTCTTCAATGCATGCCTGCTTGCACGAACTATTATCGATGCCCGGTCAATGACTATTGTGTATAGTGCTTCGCTTTAGACATAAATTGCCATTCCAATTATTGATAAAATTTCATGTTCGAAAATGAGCACATGTGGGAGGTGGAACCATAACAGCGGTTACTTGTAATTGCGTAGGTTGGAAAACAAAATTTTCACAAAATGCGATAACGATTTCAAACTCGCAATTCCCTCACAAGTGCGTAATGTTGGCTTCAACCAATGAGAGTGCATCACCCAAGGCTTGATGGCTGTATTTTAATTTAAAATGGGATTTCAGATGAATTCTTAGTCTTTGTTTTACAAAAACTGACAAAATATCCGCCTTAATGTCGCATATATTTTGCTTCCCGATAAGCTTCGAGTAGATGGCACGTACGCATACACAGTGCATAACTAGCACTAAATGAAGTTTTATATCTTCACCACACGTTATTGTAAGTACATTTCCTTTCAGTTCATCTGTAGCACAAGTCCAGAGCCCAGCAACATTCCGAAGAAACCTGCGACAATGAACAATACTAGCCGGGCAGGTGTAACCACAGGATTCGTCAGGGCGTTCAGGCGATACAGCTTTTCCTGGTATTCATGAAGGAACCGGTCGAACATCTGTAGGCCCTAGAAAAGTCGCCACTATCGCGGAGCGCAATGATCCATTCATCGACAGCATCCGATCTCACTGAGTCGGGACTGCCTGTCTTCTCGCAAATCTGAAGCATCGTGAAGACGAAAAATGCCTCCGCGCTGCTCAATGTGCGACCGTAGGGCAAGGGCACCACGTGCTGCTGCTGGGCGGCGTCGCTTTTCTGAAACAGCCTGAAAGCAACGCGCGCAGCCAGGGCGTCGCCGAGCAGGCCTAGGCCCCTGTGCCTCTCACGTTCTTCCAAGCAGGACTCGGCTGCGGCCATCTTCGCCTTGGTCTTTTCCGTTAGCCAAGAGTTTCCATCGCCTGCAGATTTGAGGAGGAGCATGTCGAAGAGACACCTGCCTAGGCGGGGCGAAATGCGCGACAGCTGCACGTAGTCTTCGCGTCCTTCGCCCAAAGCCTGCGTCACGTTGAAGGAGAGCAGTGGAACATACATGTGTCTCGGGTGCGTTTCAGACCAGCAGTTGGCACTAAAGGCAGAACGACTCCAGCGCATCTGTGATCCTCGAGCCAATGATCCGAAGAAGTTGTACTCGTGGCAAGCGATGTACGTCTCGAGAGCTTGCGCTGCGCTAGAGTTGGGAAGACCGTAGACATACTTAGCCACTAAAGATGAATTGGTGATCCATTTCGGACCGACTATAGTTCCCGCGCTTGCAGACAACGGGCGCTGCAAGTCATCCTTTGAAATGCCTTCGAAGAGGTTTGAACGGACGATTTCCGAGTTGAACTCTGCGATGACCCTGCTGACAAGGTTGTTGAGGTAAGGTATCTGTGCTTGGAGTACGGAATCGTGCAACATAGTGTAATGAATAAGTGGTTGGAGGGCCTTCTCTGCAGCGCGGATACATAACTGCCAGCGAGACAGCGTGCTTCGGCGCTTGCCGTAGAGCAAAGTTATGTAAACTTCGGTCGCTGCGGTGTGCGGTATGAAAGGCGCTATTTGGATCATCAGCCGCAATCCAAGGTAATTCATGGCGGTATGAGGTTCCGTGTTAGCGATCAAGCCCATGATGTTATGTACAAGTTTGGGTGAACGCACTATTATCGATCTCCCGTCGGCGAAGCCAGAACCAAAATGTGTTCCAAGCAATGCGGTCAGGAATTTCTGCAAGTCAGACGGCGAGTCGAGCACATATTCCACTGAGCTGTCATCAATAGCCTTCGACCGGCCCAGTTCCTCGATGTCAGTGGCGAGCTTTACTATCGAAAGGACGTCTGCTGGGGGCACATGTTCCTTCCTTAGCGCTTTGATTGCAGAGAAAACGGCGGAAGTGTACAGCCGTATCGCTTCGTTGAGGCTGACACTTCCTGTAGCCGTCAGCAACTCGGGAGGCCCTACGGATATTACGTCATCGTTCACGGGTGAAGAATGGAAGGCCACGCCGACGCTCAGCAGCGCTGCGGCGCCGCTTTTCCGGAGAATATTCGCAGCTGTCGACCAGACGGATATGCTGTGACGTATCGGCGGCGTCAGCGGAAAGCCGTCGAGGGACACGCTGGACATCAGCTCAAGCAATGCATTCCAGCCCTGATCTTCGATATGCCTGGCGTTCATGCACTTGCCATGGAGATCTTTGAGCGGCCGCATTATCTTCGACTCTCCCGAATCGTTCCGCAGCATGAAGTAAACTCTGTCTTCCAGAAAAGCAACGTAGTCGTCGTCGGTCGAAATGGAAGTATCCTTAAACACTGTAGTGAACTGGCTAGTCCAGCGACGGCACACAAACGCATAAAAATCGGTGCACGGGTTAATGTCACGCCAAGAGAGAAGATTACTGAGATATATCGCGTTTCGAATGCAGTTTACAGATTTGCAGCTGGCGTTAACAATATATGATACGGTCAGTGCTTCTTTGAAGGCCCCGGAACTTGATTTTGGTAACGGCCAAAATAGAAGGAATAAGAATGCCATGAGGACAGCAGTGAGGCATATAGCCAGTGCGTACAGGAAGCGTTCATTGCGCATGGGCGCGTTCACGTAGGCTGTTCTGGGAGCCTCCTCTGGGGCCGTAAGATGGGTAGCCCGAGCCCGGTCAGTCTGTGTGGCAACCGTTGCACTCTTGCAACTATGGACACTCCGAGATGTTGACACGGGTGAGGTCCTGTGAGCCAGGGAACTCTTTTCAGACTCCAACACCTTTACGGTGACGCCAGTTGGCTGTGTTTGGGCGCTCATCAAAACGTCACCCATGTATTTTTCGCATTTCGTGACATCTGCCTCCTCTCGTGCCGATGGCACAAATGGATGTGTGCCAGACAAACCGACATTCTTGCGAGCGGTGTCCGTCATCCGGACTGGTGTTTCCGTGGAAACGGCTTCTGTCGCTGTGCCTTTAGGCGTACCGCTTTTCTCGTTGAACTCTTCGGCTTCCAGCGCCTTGCGCTCAACACTGCTCCGGTGACCGACTGGCGCTTTCTCCGCTGCCGCTGCTTTGCGTGAGTCAGCCACCTTACTGAGCCCCTTCGTTCCTCTCACCTTTGAAACCACTGGAAGTGTTGAACGGAGAGACTTCTGAGCTGGCAAAGAGGTCATTTTTCTCGTACTTTCAATTTTGCTGACATCGGCACTGGCCGTTGCCGGATTCTCCAAGCTTTTATGCGCCTCCAAAGGCTTCTCTGATTTAGGGGCAGCGGTCTTGGGAAGTGCAGCGGTCTCCAATGTCTTAGCAGGTAGTCGTATATCGTCCTCGACTGGCCTCGACTTCAAGCTAAATGACGGCTCCTTACCTGCGGTGAAAAGCGCAGTATCAAATGGCTCCTTTTGGGGGAAACCCGTCACGGCAGCTTTCTTTGAGGAGGCTAGGGTTGCACTACTTTTCTTTTCTCGGGTATCCAGATCATTCGTAGTCGTTGTCGGGAGGTCTCCCATGACCATTTTTGTACGGGATAATGAATGAGTGCTCTCAAAAGGCAGTTGCTGTGGCGTCGTTGCCATCGAAGGCGCTCCGCTCTTTGCTGGGGGCGGCCTGGTCGAAAGCGTGCTGTTGTCCCCAGACGACTCTAGAGAACGCTGCGCTTTCACTTGAGCCTTGCTTTCCTTTTTGGTCTCCGAAGAGAGCTCTGATGGATTGCTCTCACTTAAGCGCCTTGTGGCTTCAATCTTCCCGTCGCGGTCAGAGGCATATAGCTGGTCCCTGCGCTCAAGTTTCGGCCTTGCGCCAGCTTCAGATGGGGTTGACGCGCTTTCGGTGCTTTTCTTTGAGGAAGGAAGGTCCTCACCTCTGTCCGCTCCTTGGGGTGTTGGTGACGCCTTTGAACTGTGCGCTTCGCTCCTTCTCACGCTGTCCCGAGACGCGGACTTCTCGTGTTCCGGGTGATCTTGCTTCCGCAGTCCTGAATCTTGCCCTTTCTTCATTGCAGCTCCAGCGTCGTCACCGGTGAGGAAGTGCCGTTCCGTTGTCGCCCGCTTGTCCATGGAACGAGATGCGGCGCCTTCCGAGGAACCATTACTTCCGGACGATGCCACCTGCTTGGGAGCCTTTCTTACGTTGCTGGAAGACTCCGGCTTCGGCGTCGGGGTAGCTGGCGAGTCAACGCGTTGGGTACCAGCGCCTTTCGGTGTCGTGTAATGTTTTTCGGATGCATCTTCGGAGCTGAGAGATCCTTCTTCCGTAAGACTATTACTCATTATGAACAGCAAACAGTATAAGGCCAAGCTGGGTCACAAGAGCAAGTGCTGTCGTTGCAGTGTCTAGTAAACTAGAAGCCAATTAATGCGTCTTCCTTCTTCACTGCAGTCGCGCGCATCGGCAGTTGAATAAAGACGAAGACAGGTGCTTCATTAAAGCAAATGAGTTTATACGGCAAGCTTGCATTTTTCTGCAGATGTTTTCCAGTGGGCTTACAAATGCTTCCTTGGCAATCTTCTCGCGCAACGCCTGCATGACTGTTGAAATTTTTTATTGAATTTTGCTAATTATTCTGTAGGCTTTGTTTTTTGGCTCAGACCTAATCCAGGGTTGATATCAGACTGCTTCAAATTACCTACGTAAATATCATTTTGTAAACAAGTGGCCTCTTGAGTCTACGTTGAAAATTATTTTACCACACTTCTTTCTACGTTGTGCATTTTCTGCACAATGTAATTAGATATATAGGTTGGGACACAGCGCACCACGCCAGTGTTCATTCATTCATTCATAAACCTTTATTCATGAGGATGACCTGAAGCCTAGAGGAGAAGGGGGTGGGTTGGGTGAGGTCGAGGGCGCCAGACTCCGACATGAGTCTAGCAGGGCACCAAGCTTGCGCTTGGAGTTGGTATTGGGGGCTGTCCAGTCTTCGTAAATCCGAATGTGGTGAGCAGATGTGTAGCGGGCACGGAGGCCAGCCGTACCAGGACGGGTCCAGATCAAGTGATGCAGGTCAACGGAGTCAGCAGGGCAGTTGGGGCAGCTGTTCTTGGTTCGGCGCCATTGACTCAGGATGTCCGGTGTGTACGCTGCACCGAGTCGCGCCTTGTGAGTTAAAACTTGGGCAGGACGAGACAGGCCGGAAGGGATCGAAGGAGTAATATGGGGGACAAGGTCCCGCAACAAACCCCTCCGCTCATGTTTAAGCCGCGTGATTACAGAGTCCGGTATGATGAAGGAGACGGGCCGGGCGGCCGTCATTGCTGGCCTTCGGAACGCATCGGCACACAGTGCGGACTGCTGCTGTGCATCTTAATGCCGGCTGACTTTTAAGCACCGCTGCTTTGATGCAGGTGTCATCTGTATTGCCGAAGTATTCTGCGAGGAAGTAGAGCTAATGACCTTGTTGTTTGTTGGCGGAAGAACAGACGATGATTTCTACATAAGATGCACATCATGGCCTAGGCCACCGTTTTTCTCGGAGTTGTATCTCGAGTTCATGTTCCTTTCTGGGACAAGAAAGCGCCTGTGAATTGTAGAGAAAGGCTATACCTCACGCACCAGCTCATTTTAGCACCGGCAGTAGCCATGGGAATGCGAGAACGACCCTGGCGTTTTCAGAGGAGTTTTATTTTGCGTCTTTCCAATACTGCCGCGTTATTTTCGCAGGGCGTTAAGAAGTACCTTGACGTGGCTATTATTGTCTGGGCATTTAAAAGAATTGATTGTGTAGAGAAGGAAAGTCAGTGTGGGCAAATCAGTGAATCTGCTTACTTTAATTAGGTACTGTTCCCAAGGGAGCTGGATCGAATCCTAGCCTCGGCGGCTCCTTTTCGATAGAGCCGAAAACCCAGGCGCCCGTGTGCTGTGCGATATCAGTGCACGTTAAAGAACCCCAGGGTGTGGGAATTTCCGCAGTCCTTCATTCATAGTCTGCGCCGCTTTGGGACGTTAAACCCCACAAAACAAACCAAACTTTAATTAGACAGTTCACTGCTGCAATACATGTAATAACTGCTGCTTTTATGAAACTAATGCACATGCGAATGATTAAATTTGCCATGATAATATTGTTTATATCGCCGTTTGCTTGGGCTGCCTACTGTGGGTTCTGAATTCCGGTGCAATTTCCAGTCACTTTCGCCCGAGCGCAGGTGAACACCGCTGAGCGCCTGATGCGGCCTTCAAGCAGCATGATAGACTTTTGAAGCCAGGGCGTTTACAGGAGATAAAATTATACCTTATCAATTGTTGGGATAAAGCGCGCGTCCATATTGAGCATATTGAACATTCATAATGCATCTCAGCCAGCACGGTCTGAACATGCGTTTGTCCTTTGCGCAAGAAAATTAAAAAAATAAATTTGAGGGGATAACCAGTTTGTAATCTATTCAGTTTTATAGAAAATCATGTTTTGCCCAAAGAGCGCTAGAGAGGGAATTGATAAAAAAAAACAAGTCGACGGCTGACGGGTTTGTCGAAACGTTCTAGCCAATGCAGACAGTTAGGATGACGCAATAAATGAACTACGTGGTTAAACTAAACATTTTTTAGCAACTGCATATACTATGGATATCACATGAAGTTTTTTTGTTGTCTACAAGCTCTTTGTCCCCAGCGATAGCGGGTACGCAGCACCGTGCAGCGTGCAGCCGGATGGCAGCGCGCCGGAAGCCGTCAAACTGGTCCGAAGGCCGTCGATGGCGGAATGGTCACATGATCAAATATGGCAGCGCCCATGCGCTCACGCTGTAAAGGGTCTAACATCAGCTGGACAAAAGGCAATTAACCTTCCTGCTGTATACTTGCATAAGTCTTAACCCCCCCCCCACCTCCTTCCTTCTCATTTCTTTCACACCCATCTCACCCCCCTCCCCTTTCTCCTCCTCCCTTCTTCTCCCCCTCGACCATTCCTTTACTTATAGCTGCACGCGCAGCCCCGCGTCATCAGAGGAGGTGGTGAAGGGTGGCAGTTCCTGGCCCTACGGGGCTGGGACGGTAGGTCAACGCCGCTTGCGGCGGTGACTAGCCAGCCACCGAATTTTTATCTGTTGTAGGCCGTCATTGCACCCGCCACCGCTGAGGTGGTGGACGACGGCTGTTGCGGCGCGCGTCTTTCTCTCCCTCTTCTTTTTCTTTCTTCACTACTTTCTCTCTTCTGTCCGCACGAGGCAGCGGAGGGGGCTCTGCTACAGAGCCAGTAGCAGGCCCGTGCATTTTCTTTTCCTTCTTCCTACAGCCACAACAACTACTCTCGCCCCACATTCACTACATCTATCATGGACTCTCGTCTCGGGGTACACATATGGTACGCTAAGGTCGGATTAATGATATGAACGTATTATAGTTTGCAAGCATCTCCAGCAGCTTTGTTATTCATTTTTGGTGCGGGGATCCGCGATGGCCAATGCGATAGCTACTTCCTCTGCCTCGCATATGGAGATAGCATGAAATGTTATGGCGTTAATGAAGGTTAACTTTGGAGTGGCCATACTTGCCACGTATGCTCCATTTTTGATGTGTTGAGCTGCATCCACGTACACTGCTTGTGGATCGTCCTCAGACTGTTTCTCAAGGGTCTGTGCCCTTGTCTTCCTGCGGGCACCATGTTGTAGTTGGAGTTGAAGTTTATTTCTTTCTTTTACTAGAAAGGGGAAGCCAAGGCAAAAGGCGGCAAGCCTGACTGGGCCTTGGCTCCCAAAACAGGTAACAACAGACAACAGCACACACCTCTAGTGTAGTGTATATAAAAAAAACATTATGCAACACTTACATAGGATATGTAAAAGATATGAATACATGCAGTATTCATTGGATATACAAATCAACTGATCACGCTGTCAATAACATAAATATTTACACTAAAAGCAAAAAATATTTACACAAAAAAGATTACATATGAGAAAAATAGTTACTACCACCATTGAAATTATAGGGGATATTCATTTAAATATTGTTTTACGTTCTTTTTAAATACCCTAGGTGCCAATGAAAATTCCACATTTGGTGTGTTGTTGATTAGGGATGGCACCTGAAAAGTTAATTTCTGTTTTCCATAGTTGGTTCGAGTAATAGGTACAAGTTTTTTTCGTGTTCGCAGGTCGTACATTACTGTAGATCTATCAGGTAGAGTAGTATACAGCCTATTATGGTGAATGTACTGCAGAAGACGAAAGTAGTAAATCTGATTGGCGGCTAATATGGCATATTTTTTAAATAAGGGTTCTGTAGGCAAGTCGCGCGGTATACCGTAATAACCTTCAATAGCTCGAAGAGCTTTTTTTTGGAGAACAAGCAACTTATTAATATTCCCCATATGAGAATACAGTATGTTAGTTTGGAATAAAAAAGAGCATAATAAATTGAAATTTTTAACCGAACGGGTAGCAAATTAGAAATTCTGTAAAGACATCCTACAATTCTACTCAAGTATTTTACTAAATTTAAAATGTGCGTATTCCATGAAAGGTTTTCATTGAACCAAACGCCTAGAAACTTGTGATTCGTAACTTGCTTTATAACGTTGCTGTTATATTTAATTACTATACTACATTGAAGAGTGGCGTTGATTGGCCTAAATATCATGTAGGTAGTCTTATTAAGATTCAAATCGAGTTTATTCGCCGTCAACCAAATCTCTAAATTGTTTAAATATTCATTGACCGTTTTTTCTAATCTAGACAAGGCACAGTCGGTAAAAACAATATTGGTATCATCCGCGTACATGATCAAATCAGGTGAGTTAGGAATATTTGTGATATCATTAATATACACTATAAATAACAATGGTCCCAAAATTGATCTTTGGGGAGCACCTTGCCGCATAACCATGTTAGTAGAGCAGCAGTTATTAACTCGTACAAACTGTAGCCTGTTCCACAGATAACTTCTTAATAAATCTAGTGGCACACCACGGACTCCATAATCAGCCAATTTACTTAATAAAATATCATGTTGTACACAATCAAATGCTTTTCGAAAATCCAGGAATAAACCAAGGGTATATTTCCGACATTCAATGTTATCAATTATTTTTTTCTTTTATGGTTAACAATGCTTGTTCTGCGCACCTTCGATTTACAAACCCATACTGAAAGTCGGTTATAATGCTGTATTTGTGAAAGAACTTTTCGAGCCTGGTATTGATTACTCCCTCGAACACTTTGGATAATACGGGCAATATGGAAATTGGACGATAATTAGAAATTTCATTCTTATTTCCACCTTTATGTACCGGGCATACTCTAGCTATATTTAACTGATTAGGGAACGTTCCAGTTTGAAGCATTAGGTTAATGATATACGTCAGGACATCACATACAAGCATTGATACGTGTTTTAGTGGCGATGCTTTGATATCATCATGCCCTGCTGATGCGTTATCTTTCAAGTTTTTAATTAAATCATTGACTTCTTTTGTAGTTGCAGAATAAAAGTTAACAGAATTTGGTAATGGATTAATCAAATTTGAGTATGTTGTACATGAGACTGGATTACTGAAAGCTGCGTTGCCAACGTTAACAAAGAACTCATTCATAGCTGTGGCTAAGTCGGTGCCAGTCATTATCCCATTACTGGTAGTTACTTCTATGCAATCGAAGCGCGTTTTTCTATTGAGTAAATTATTTACTTGATGCCACAATTTCCTTGCATCATTACGCAGCTGTGAAATGCGATCAACATAGTAATTGGATTTGGCACTTTTTAGCTCCTTATTTATTTTATTCCTGTATTTCTTGCATTCAGTAAAAATATCAGCATTTTTAGTCTCAATAAATCTATGGTACATCTTATTTTTTATCTTAATTTTCTCGTATAGCGCTTTAGTAATCCATGGTTTTCTAAACTTCTTACTTTTCACCTTTTTGTCTTTCAGCGGAAATGTTTCGTCATAATATGCAAGAAATTTGTGAATGAAGCCTTCGTATGCCTCATTTACATCGCTCAGCTCATATATATTATCCCAAGAAGCACTCTCGATGAGTAATTTGAATTTATCGAGGGATCTTTCATTTATATCTCTTACCTTATAAGAAAACGCAGAAATGTTTTGCTTATTCATTCTAACAGGAACAAAACAAAGAACAGGTAGATGGTCGCTGATGTCATTAGTCAACACTCCAAACATGGTTTCAGAAACTAACACATTTGTAACGCAGATATCTAGCAAGGTAGAAGTAGTTGGAGTTATTCTTGTCGGTAAGATTATGTTGTTAGAACACGCATATGTATGAATGATACTGTTTAGTTCCCGTGAAATGTTATCATCGGAACTTATATTTATGTTAACATCACCCATAAGAGCAAAAGGAAGCTTGGTGGAACTCAGGAATTGCATTAGATTTTCCAAGAACCGGAAAAAGTGGGATCTGCTGCCAGCAGGTGGTCTGTATATTGTAGCAACCATAATGTAGGGCAATGCTATTACCAAACATTCAACATTTGGCGTCATGATTGAAAAATCTTCTATTATGCTGTGCGCATAACAGTTTTTTACATAAATTGCAACACCACCGCCTCTGCCACTTGACCTATGTAAACCGTTGTAATTATAACCAGGAAACAAAACATGATCGTCATTACAAGTCAGCCAGGTCTCAGTAAACAAAAGTGCATAAAAATTTACTTTTAAAGATTCCAAAAACAACGTGAGGCAATCGCTTTTATTCTTCATGCTACGAGCATTGATATGAATTGCAGAAAATCTAGTTTTGTCTGGGCCAAACAGTAGGTTCAAAGCATCATTATTATAATATTGACATGAGGGTTCAAAGTCCATGGAAAAATATCAACAACGATATATCTCTACAGATGCACAGATTATTCAGTCATCTTCTCCAAATCAGACAGATCACGGATCCTCAGCACATCCCCCGTCTCATTCTGGCGCGCAAGAACCATACATCCAGAGGTCCAAACAAATTTCCATCCCACTTGCCTTTTGCGCGCAATAGCAGCTCCGAGCAACTTTTTGTTGACTTGTGTGAGGTGCTCATTAACAAACACTGGCTCTTTCCCAGAAAAACCAAGTTTATCGTTCGAAATCCTTTGTTTCCTGGCTTTGTAAAAAAAGGCATGTCGCTTGTCCCTTTTCACAAATCGGACCAGAATATTGGTCTCGGAATTTTGTGTCTGCCTGGTAGCATGTTTTTGGCTATTGGTTTAATAACTAGTCTACTAGTAATGTCAGCTGATAAATGGGATGTTGCGCACACCTCCTCAGTGGGGTGTATGTGGAGCTTGTCGAGAATTACGCGTCCCGCAATGCTGCGTGACAAGCGGGCCACTCTTATGGGCTTCAATTAGTTCAGGTAGCGTGTTAAAAATTCCCAACTGCAGTAGTCGATCTGAGTTAGCGTACACTGGCAAGCTAAGGGCCGCTTTGTATGCTGTTCTAATTATGCTATTAAGTGCATCTTCGTCCCTACGACGCAGATGATAGTACAGGCAGGCGTACATGATTCTGCTTATCATGAAGGTGACCTGTGCAGGATCATTCAAGCCTGCTTCGGTGGTGGACGACGGCTGTTGTTGCGGCGCGCGTCTTTCTCTCCCTCTTCTTTTTCCTTTCTTCTCTATTTTCTCCTCTGTCTGAACGAGGCAGCGGAGGTGGCTCAGCTACAGAGCCAGTAGCAGGCCCGTGCATTTTCTTTTCCTTCTTCTTACAGCCACAACAACAACCTCGCGTCATGCACCCTTGAAGAAGGAGCCGAGCCGGCTCCGAAATGTCGAATTTTGTAAAAATAAAAAAGTGTTGGTTGGAGAAAGTTCGTTTCACATTTCTTTGGGAAAATGCGCGCTTTTTGAGGGCCAGTTTCTCCTGAACTGTGGCCGATGACGAGAGAAAAATATTTTTACTGCGTTGTTTTTGTCTAGGTCAATTATCATGCGAAGTCTTGTGAATAGGTGGTGTCGTGCAAGCTTAAATAACGGCGTAGAAAGCAAAAACTTTTTCGCGCGTAATTTGAACCTGCTGCATAAGTAAGCGGCGGCGGCTCGTTGACAGCAAACCATTAACCATCGCTCGTCTCATTTCTTCTTTAAATCTGCCTCTTTCGTTCGCACGTAAGTTTGGCTGCAGAATTTGTTCGCCCTCTCAGCGCACAATCGTTGATCCCTAGTTCGCTCGTTACTTTAATCTTCCCTTAATTTAGAGGTTCTTTATTTGGGTTCCGCGAGCTTTTTCATTGCTTTCTTTTTTTTCTCTCTCTCTCTCTCTCTCTGATTCTTTTGTCCTCTGGGTACAGAGTTCATTACAGAGGGAAAGATAATTTGAAAACAATGAAAATAACACAAGGCATAATTTATACAATACAAAGCAATAGAAAAAATTAATTATGATTAACAATTTTCTTAAATCTACATTAGAGATTTGATGAACAATAATGTGATGTGGAGCACCAAATCAGCATAATAAATTCATTAATGAACACAAACACATTACTTAGCGTTGTAAAGACCTTTTTAAACTGAATGGGATTATTGATGCTACTTACTGCTGGTAAAGAATTCCAATAATTATAGATTCTTAGAAAACATGATTTCCACATGTCCCCGTATTGCAGTGACGCACTGAGAGCTGTTCGTGAGAGTCTTTCGTGAAGGTACGAGCCATTCAACTTTCAAGTTGAATGGGGCTGTAGAGTGTCTTAGAGCTAGTCATTATGACGTGAACTTGGTGTTTTCGGCAAAAGAAAAAAAAAAGTCGGCCGAACCTGTGCTGCCACTGAGAGGCATAACACACCGCGGGAGAGAAGAAATGGGTGCGGTGTGAGTTACTCTCATCCATTAATGGAATGTGCTTGCGTGGTGGTTTACGCCATTCCTTTATCTTGCGGGCTGATATAATATACGGGACAAACGGGGCGCTGCCTAAACGTGCGCCTTTGTGAACCTGCTATAGTCACTTGATGGCGGTTCTAGGACACATTTTTCCAAGCACATTAACAGTCGAAAATGCACTCCACTGTTAGGAGAAACACGTGTTCTGTAGAGAAACGGAGATAGAAGGGCACGGGAGATATGGAGGCCTTTAGAATAAAAACGTCAGACGATAAATGTGAGCACGCCTTCGTTGTTATTACTTGACTCAGAGTATTTTTTTTAAATACCTTGAATATGCAATTTCCCTTGATATGGTTTGAGAATTGTTTCACGTGCCTTTCTGACTCGACCGCTCTGACATGAACTGGACTGCGCATATCACTTTTTTTTTTTTTTGTTCTTTGTGTTCGTTTTTCTGCGTCCTATATAATTTGCGTGTCCCGATAAATTTTGTCAGTTGATACTGAGCACTGGTTCTGTCCTTGTTCGCCTCAGTCCTCGTTTTTGTGGTGCCACAAAAAAATGGATCCGTACCAACTCGCCCAGTTGTCGACCCTTTTGCAACCTAATTAAAGCATTAGACCATCGCAAAATTGATTTACGCAGTTCCATACTAGCCTCCAAAGACATGGGACTGAGGTTGCACTCTGTACGAATTTGCATAAGACCGCCCTTAAAGTACAAACGTCCACTAAGTTCTCATACTCAACATATGGAAGGTAGGGGGGGGGGGGGGGGGCTGTTCGAACTCTTGGTAGACCTCATCCAACGTCGATATCGAAATGGCCTATTATTCAAATCCTAGAAAGGGGGCACTGGATACTTCAACAAGCTGCTCTCAATCCTGCCGACATCTGTGTAATTATTCCTAGCTCTTTACCGCTCCCAGCTATAATCCCATTACAAAAAATAGCTGTGGTTTAGCTTGGGGTTAAACCTGGAGTTGCCCCGCCGGGGTGGCGCAGCGGTTAAGGCGCTCGACTACTGTGCCCTAGGATGCGGAATCGAATCCCGGCCTCGGCGGCTGCGTTTCGATGGAGGCGAAAAGGAGTGGCGTCCATGTGCTGTGCGATGTCAGTGCACGTTAAAGAACCCCAGGTGGTCGAAATTTCCGGAGTCCTCCACTACGACGTCTCTCATAGCCCGAGTCGCTTTGGGACGTTAAACCTCACAAACCAAACCTGGAGTTCCGCGAGAGCCACATCTGCATGGATACGCTTAGATTCAGCTTGAAAGTAAAGACAGGTGGCTTTTGCTCGTAGTATACTCTATAGGGTTTCAGCTTTATGCCAATGAAGAGGCTTCGATGGTCCGTGTAATAATGAGACTTTGTTTCAACTTGGTCGACGACGTGGTTGGATGTCACCTGAGCTCCGCAGAAGTAGCGAGTCCATCTCGGTGGTCTCGGCCGCGGTACAGTGGCTAGCCACTGTAGCCGGGGCTTCGGCGTCGGCAGCCGCAATTGCTTCGCTCGACGTGAACCCTAGATATGCTTAAAGGTCACCGCGCAGCGACGCTGACGGTTCGAAAACCTGCCGTAATGTAGCTCGATGCAAAATATTCGGGGGTACTGGACCACTAAAGTGCGATGAGGCGAAAGCATCTGTTGAGCGGTGGTCACAGGCCCTCCACTACGGCACCTGTCTCTTTTTTTCACTCCCACCTTTCACCTTTTCCTTACAGCTCGGATAAAGTGTGCACGGAGAATTGTGACAGATACTGTGCCTTTTCTTTCCTGTAAACTAATTTGAAACGCCGCTGATGCCAGCTGTACTGCGTTTGCTTCTATAGAGCTTTATTCACGTGACCTCATTGCTGCTTTACTGGCAAACATGCCATGATTTTGATTTATTTTTATTTATTGGAAGGGAAAGGCGCAGTAACTGTCTCACTTGTTTTTTGTGGACACCTGAACCGCGCCGTAAGGGAAGGGAGGAAGGTGGGAGTGAAAGTGGAAAGAGAGAAAGAGGAGCCGTAGTGGAGGGCTACGGAGTAATTTCGACCACCTGGGGATCTTTAACGTGCACTGACATCGCACAGCACACGGACGCCTCTTCGTTTCGCCTCCATCGAAACGCAGCCGTCGAGGTCGGGTTCGAACCCGAGTACTCCGGCACAGTAGTCGGGCGTCGTACCACAGCACCACCCCGGCGGGGCATGCCATGCACAAAAAAAAACTGATTTGATTTGATTTATTTATAGGAAGGGAAAGACGCGGTAACTGTTTTAATTGTTTTCTGTGGACACCGCAACCGCGCCGTAAGGGAAGGCAGGAAGATGGGAGTGAAAGTAGAAAGGGAGAAAGAGGAGCCGTAGAGGAGGGCTACGGAGTAATTTCGACCACCTGGGGATCTTTAACGTGCGCTGACATCGCACAGCACACGGACGCCTAAAAAACTGATTTTTTTTAACTGATTTTTTTATAGGAAGGGAAAGGCGCGGACTGATTTATTTATAGGAAGGGAAAGACACGGTAACTGTCTCACTTGCTTTCTGTGGACACCGCAACCGCGCCGCTGGGGAAGGGAGGAAGGTGGGAGTGAAAGTGGAAAGAGAGAAAGAGGAGCCGTAGTGAAGGGCTACGGAGTAATTTCGACCACCTGGGGATCTTTAACGTGCGCTGACATCGCACAGCACACGACGCCTCTTCGTTTCGCTTCCATCGAAACGCAGCCGCCGAGGTCGGGTTCGAACCCCGGTACTCCAGCACAGTAGTCAGGCGTCTTACCACTGCACCACCCCGGCGGGGCGGAAAGGCGCGGTAACTGATTAACGGTTTGATTTGATTTATTTATAGGAAGAGGAAGGCGCGGTAACTGTCTCACTTTTTTCTGTGGACACCGCAACCGCGCCGTAAGGGAAGGGAGGAAGGGTGGAGTGAAAGTCGATAGAGAGAAAGAGGAGCCATAGTGGAGGGCTACGGAGTAATTTCGACAACCTGGGGATCTTTAACGTGCGCTGTCATCGCACAGCACACGGCGTCTGAAGTGTCTGACAACTGTTGATTGATTGATTGATTGATTGATTTATAAGGCGCGGTAACTGTCTCACTTGTTTTCTGTCGACACCGCAACCGCGCCGTAAGGGAAGGGAGGAAGGTGGGAGTGAAAGTGGAGAGAAAGACTGGCTTGGCTTGGATTGGCTTGTGGGGTTTAACGTCCCAAAGCAACTCAGGCTATGAGAGACGCCGTAGTGGAGAACTCCGGAAATTTCGACCACCTGGGGTTCTTTAACGTGCACTGACATCGCACAGCACACGGGCGCCTTGCTTTTCGCTTCCATCGAAAAGCTGCCGCCGAGGCCAGGATTCGATCCCGCGTCCTTGGGAACAGTAGTCGAGCGCTGTAACCACTGCGCCACCCCGGCGGGGTGGAAAGAGAGAAGAGGAGCCGTAGTGGAGGGCTACGGAGTAATGTCGACCACCTGGGGATCTTTAACGTGCGCTGACATCGCACAGCACATGGACGCCACTTCGTTTCGCCTCCATCGAAACGCAGCCGCCGAGGTCGGGTTCGAACCCGGGTACTCCGGCACAGTAATCGGGCGTCTTACCACTGCACCACCACGGCGGGGCCAAGTGTCTGACAAACGAGCGGCGCGCAGCAGGGAGGACGCAGAGAGGGAGCAGGGAGGAGGAGGAGTTTCGAACCGCCCAACCACGGTGCGCCCAACGTTATGGCATCTCCGCAATACAGGGTTGCCACGTACAACGGCCGCCTGCTAAACCTGATAGCGAATAGGGTCTAGAAGCGTAGTTGCTGTTAAGAACTTTATTTTTCCACCAATGTAGGAGGCCCCTTACTATCCGTCCCCGACACGCAGGACTGTATGGGACGGAGGCCTGGGCCTGAATCTCCTGGTGACGTCATCACATGGTCGTGACTTCATGGGCATATGTGACGTCATTATGACGTGACTTCGGTTATCCGGATGACTTCACGGTCGATGACGTCACCATATGCATGCCACTGATGGCGTCCTCAGCGAAGCCACGCTGACGGCTCGAATACCTGGCGCAATCTATCGCTACAAAACGTTGCAGCCAATACGAAATCAGGCAAAAGATTCTGCGCACGCTACTAACGTCCACGGCCGGTCTCGAGGGAGAGCGCGCTCTCCCTTGAGACATTCCCATATTATGTGGTCGAGGGTCCCTCTCGCCCCTGTATGAGAGGCGGAGAAGTGCGGCTGTTCCTGGCCCTACGGGGCTGGGACGGTAGGTCAACGCCGCTTGCGGCAGGGGCTAGCCAGCCACCGAAATTTTATCTGTTCTAGGCCGTCATTGCACCCGCCACCGCTTAGGTGGTGGACGACGGCTGTTGCGGCGCGCCTTTCTCCCCCTCTTCTTTTTTTTTTCTTCACTACTTTCTCTCTTCTGTCCGCACGAGGCAGCGGAGGTGGCTCAGCTAGCCCCGCCGGGGTGGTGCAGTGGTAAGACGCCCGACTACTGTGCCGGAGTACCCGGACGTTTCGATGGAGGCGAAACGAAGAGGCGTCCGTGTGCTGTGCGATGTCAGCGCACGTTAAAGATCCCCAGGTGGTCGAAATTACTCCGTAGCCCTCCACTACGGCTCCTCTTTCTCTCTTTCCACTTTCATTCCCACCTTCCTCCCTTCCCTTACGGCGCGGTTGCGGTGTCCACAGAAAACAAGTGAGACAGTGCCTCGCCTTTCCCTTCCTATAAATAAATCAGCGGCTCAGCTACACAGCCAGTGGCAGGCCCGTGCTAAAGTTAAATTGGTTCACAGGAAGGGAAAGGCGCAGTAACTGTCGCACTTGCTCTGTGGACACCCGAACCGCGCCGTAAGGGAAGGGAGGAAGGTGGGAATGAAAGTGGAAAGAGAGAAAGAGGAGCCGTAGTGGAGGGCTACGGAGTAATTTCGACCACCTGGGGATCTTTAACGTGCGCTGACATCGCACAGCACACGACGCCTCTTCGTTTCGCCTCCATCGAAACGCAGCCGCCGAGGTCGGGTTCTTTTCCTTCTTCCTACAGCCACAACAACTTTCGCCCCACATTCACTACATCTATCATGGACTCTCGTCTCGGGGTACACATGGTACGCTAAGGTCGGATTAATGAACGTATTATAGTTTGCAAGCGCCTCCAGCAGCTTCTTTGTTATTCATTTTTGGGTCTGATGGGGGTACCAGCCTATGTGGCAATCGATAATGGTTGATTATTTCCCATAATTTTGCAACCGCTCCTCTTTACCCCAGTTGTCGAGGGTCCCATGGCTAGTAGAGTGCTCGAGTTAGCTCATGGGCCACCTCATTGCCAGGGACGGCAGCGTGCGCGGGTGCCCAGATTAGAGGAATTTTCCTGTTCAGTGGTTGCTGGCTATCTTTGCCGCCTCCGGCGAGATCTTGCCTTTTCCAAAATTTTGAATGGCAGTCCTACTGTCGCTTATCATTTTGCTTTTGTTCCTGCGCAAGCTAAAGCGATCGCAACTTCCTCTGCAGCCTCTATATTTGCGCCCCCGGATATCCGCAGTGGAAAGTGGCACTCCTCGGCCGTTTACGACCCAAGCCACCGCCGCCCCAATTTGGCCTCCGGCCGCATCAACGTATACATCCAAGTAGTTAGTAGAGAGAACTGGGAGACCCTGCTGCAAAGCTCTGACCCTGAGTGAGCTCCAACGAAACATCGTCTACCTGGCGGAGAAGGCTGCCATGGGCCAAGGCCTGCCAACCAGCCTGCCAGCGGCCCCTGTCTTCCAGGCCTGCGTGCCGGCGGCGGGGGTTATCGCGGTTTCTTCTGGTGGAAAATAAAGTTTTTCAATCAATCACCCTCGAGACCGCGCCGTGCAACGTCCTACCATTCGACCGTCATGCAGCTATGCACATGCATCACGAACTCGGGTCGAAGCTCCTGCATTCCAAGGATCAACCACCTCTCACAGATACCTCATTCAGTGGCCTAGAGACTCTCCGAATCATCTCTAGTATCCAAAACCTCTCTCAACATCCCCCTAATCGATCAGGATGTACATACACCGATTTAATAGACTGCTTGCCTCAATACATACATGTCGAATTCCTGAACTACAAGTCAGTCTACAAGAAGCTCTTACCGAACTATGTCCGCACACTAGCTGTCACACTATTGCAGCACTACAGGAATAAACCCATGTTTTATTTTTTGCCCCGCCGCGGCGGCAGTGGTTAGAGCGCGCGACTGCTGAATATCGGCTGTGGCTGCCACTTTTCATGGAGGCGAAAAGCAAGGTGCCTGTTTATTATAGGAATAAAATAGACCACAGTATGTTGTCAAGGCTAATTTCAGAGATAAATTTTACCGAGTTTGAATCAGTGTATGCGAGTGCGACCTTCTAATCGAAAAGATAGTCTTTGATCAAAGAAACAGACCAATGACGGAAAAAGAATATTTCTTGAAACCAATGTGCCCTTGGAAGACACCCATTGTACTAAACGTTATGAAACAACATGATCATTGGCTAACTAAAATGAAACAGAATAGGGGTATAATAAATATTACAGCATGCAATATATCGTACATACAGAAATGAAGCTGTTAGCCTTATAAGATAGCACAAAAAACAATGCCATTGCAGTAAAATTAGAAGTGTCCCAGTAATTCTAAGGTCAGGAATATTTTAAACTCTGTTATTGGAGCTCCGTCACTAAACGGGTACTGTCCACACCGGAAGGCCCACAACACAGGCCTACCAGCTGTAGCTCATCGCTTCAATGTTCATTTCAGTTCAGTAGGAAGAAAACTACAATCTTCCATTCCCATAAATAATAATGTTACATTGCCAACTCGAGAGGAATTTTGTTTCGTGTACGAAGATGTCACATTTAATGAGGTCTGAAAAAGCACCTGGTGTCAATGAAATTTCTGTATCACTTATTAAGCGCCACATCGCCATACTGGCTCCAACATTGGCCTCCATGATTAACAAAGCATTTTACTTTGCTACTTACCTTGAAGCGTTAAAGGTGGCTAGAGAAATACCAGTATATAAAGGCCCAAATATCCTGTTTGAAAAATTATTAGTCTGTCAAATCAAGTTCTGGAAAAGACTGACATTCTTTACCCTAATCAGCATGGGTTTTGAAGCAACAAATCAACAACAATGGCTATATTATCCCTATCTGAAACCATTAACGAGGCTCTTATCTGATAGTAAGAATATTGCAGTTTATTTACAATACTGTAAGCCCTTACGGGCTGTTACAGGGTAGGAAATAAGGACAAGATACAGAAGAAAGGCATGCACATTACTACAAGAAATACAACTCTAGTTTTTTCTTGAAAGCCTCAGCTGAGCTGGTCTTACAAAAAATGTGGGAGTTCAGGTTATTAAATTCAACAATGGTTTTCGGAAGGAACGAGTACTTAAACAGGTCAATTCTAGGTGTGTACGGCATAATGGCAAATGAGTGATTAGTACAAACTGATAATCTCCCTGGGAGTCGGATATACAAAGTAGAGTATAAGTTAAACTTATTGGCAGTTGGAGTATGCTTAGATATTAAAAGAAGCATCTGATACTGTAGGCCATTATATTTTTGTCAAAAACATGAAAGATATGAATTTAAGAGTATTATGCTTGATTTTTTAAAAAGCTATTTATATAAGCGTAGACAGTGTGGGATTGTAAATGGTGAGCTTCAGACCTTTTGCCAGTAGGGCTCTGTTCTTGGACCTCTGCTCTTTGCTCTATATATAAATGACCTGCCAGACTGTTTAAACCGAGCCATTGTGGTAATGCATGCCGACGACACTGTAACTCTAATAACTTCAGAAGGTCAACCTGAAGCTGAACTTATTTATAAACAGGGAACTTCATATCTGAATGACTGGTTTCTGTCAAACAGACTATCATTAAATACATACAAACAACACAAAACACACCATATTTAGATCAGCCTAAGGGTGCAGGAATATCCTGCCCTGTGATATTAAATGAGGCATTCAAACTTTAGAACAAGTCCAAACAATCCCCTACCTAAGCATTGCTCTGGACAGTAAAATGAATTGGAAACCACATTTAAACATTCACCGTAAAAACCGATCATATTCATGTTTTGTACAGTCTAAAGCAAGAAATTGCTTCAATATGAAAACTTTAAGGACAATTTACTTTTGCATTTTTTATTTGCCATAATGCGTAGTGCATTGAGGCCTGAGGATTCACATATCGAACACATCTTGAACCTCTCATAATATTATAAATGAGACCTTTGCAATGTATTAACTTAGCAGCAACTGGCACACCGTCACGACTTCTGTTCACAAAATCAAAAACAATGACTTTACTCACTCTGCGTGATTACCGGGCCACTTTACTTGTTTACAGAAGACGCCCTTTCTCTCAACCATGTTCACTTCTCCACACAGTAGATCACGCGCTGCTTCCGAGATAAAATTTTTAGTGCCAATTTCTCATAGTTACTACAGCCAGCGGTGCATAATATATATAAGTGTGAAAACATGGAACTCTCTTCCGCAAGATATCCTTCCTACATTTCATACCCCAAGCACAAAAGCATTAAAAAAAATATTTTTGGCAAAGGATTTTTAATTTTCATTCTTTCATGCAAGTTCTAATTTATATATAGCAATGTGTATGTATGTGCATGCATATACATATATAGGTATCGTATATTAGAGTGTATTATTTGCATGGTGCACAGTAACGTGTTATGTGCCGTCTTCTTACAGGTCAATCAAGACGTGTCACGTACGTTTTTTTTTTTTATATTGCTAACAGTGTATTTTGTATAACTCATTCTATTCCTTTCTCTACTCCTTTTCCATAAAAATGCAGCGAATGCAATGTTTCTATGATATGAAGATAAAGCAATTCATTGTTGTGTAAGTGTGATAATGTCATGAAGTGTGGCGTCATTATTTTTTTAACATTTGTGAGTGCACTCTACCACCTGACTCACCATATTTATGAACATGGATCCGGCACTAGCCGTCGGCTGTGGATCCGCTAAACAATGTACATTTGAGAGAGAGAGAATAGAATAAAAAGGCAGGAAGGTCAACTAGGCAATGCCCAGTAGGCTACCCAACAAATGGGGAGGGCAACAAAGGGAGAAAAAGAAAAAAAAAGAGCACCAAGGAAAGGAATCTGTCACATGCCCAGAGATCTATAGTAAAAGGGGGTAGAAACCGTACACTTAAAGTCATGAATTCAACCCCGAGTCCTTTAAAAACGTAAGGAGCACCTTCACTGCTTTCCTTCCTGATGAATATGTCGTCCAAGGGCCCAGAATCTCAGCCTAATTGTGTAAGAGGGCGAGAGTCTAAGCAGCAGAGTGTAGCAGCCAGGAAGGCACGTTCACACTCAAATTGAGGGCAGTCACAAAGTATGCGCGTAATCGTTTCAGCACACCCCGACTGCTCCCACATTGGAGAGTGCAATTCCGATGAGATGGAAATAGGCATTTGTAAACACTACTCCTAGCCATAGGAGACACAACATAGTAGCACCATAGCGGGGGAGGCCGAATGGTACCTGCAGTTGAAGTAACTGGTCATAGTGGTGCGAGCAGGACGTCCAGCCTCCAGGCGTAGACCATGATTGTCTAGTCCCGTTTCGGGTTATCAGTCGAATGTGCCTTGCTACGAGAGCTCTTGCCAATGGTATCTCGATAATGTTGCTTGTATCGTGAGCCGATCGAGCAGCATCGTCAGCTAAGTTATTGCCAACAATTCCTCTATGGCCTGGTATCCCCTGGTAGATGCAAATGCAAAATGTGGTTTCTGCAGAGGCATCTGCGCAAGGTGATGCTGTGGAACCCTCGAAATATGTCGTATGTGCATTCGCAAAGAGTCTAGAGCAATAAGTCGAAAGCGGATGGTCTTCGGCAAATGCAATGCTTCCCAAAAATGATGCACTCCAAGGCAGGTCCAGGCATGTGCGAAGAGTCTGACCCTGGACTGCCTGGAGGGCACGCAAATTAGCCTTGCACATGTTTAAAAGTATGGGGGTGCTGTACTGCAGGAATCCTAAATATAGTACTCTGTACAACTGCAGCATTGACTGTACTGACGAGCCCCATGATTTTTCGACGAGAAAGTAGAGTAAGTGAGCGATGGATGTTAGATTTTTTTTCAATGGGGTACAATGTGGTCTCCATGATTGCGATCTGCCAGAATCCCTAAGAAACGATGAGTTTTGTAGTAAGAAATGTTATGACCGTCGATGCATACCAGATACATATTCATAGATTTGCTTGTAAATGACACTAACGTGCACTTTTCCGGTGAACCGCTGAGAACTTGCTTCTGAAGATAAGATAAAGTTAGAGTTGGTGCCGTTGAAGTCTTACACGCACCTGCAGACGCATCACAGAGGAGGCCCAAATGAAGACGTCATTGGCATACATTGATATCTGGACGTTGGAAGAGAGGTTCTCTGGGAGGGCGATGAATGTTAGATTAAACAAAGTAGGGCTAAGCCCACCACCCTAGGGCACACCACAGTGGGGATAATACGCTGGAGTCAAGTCACATTCACACAATAAAAAATGATCTAGTCAAATAGCTCTCTATCCATGCAAACATCCGACCACCAGCGTATCAAAAATGGCTTCATGGGCCACGTTGTCGCAGGCACCTTTGGCATCAAGAAAGAGTGCCATGGACAGGCGTTTTATTCGTTTCTGTTGTTGAACCATGGACACGAGGTCAACGACGTTTTCAACAGAGGAGCGACCCCACCAAAAGCCGGCCATTGCTTTGGGGTATATTGTATAGTGCTCGAGATACCACTCAAGGCGCATCAAAACCATTCTTTCCACGACCTTTCCCATGCAACTGGCCAAAGCTATTGGGCTGTAGGATGTGAGCTCGAGCGGAGATTTCCCTGGTTTTAGTAGGGGTATCAACCGACTAGATTTCCATTCCTGAGGAACAACACCATCGAGCCAAGAGTGATTATAATGTTTGAGCAGCTCTTCTCGCGCATCGTTGCAAAGATGGGACAACGCAGCATATGTGATTCCATCTGGCCCTGGTTAAGATAAACACCTACATCTTGCAAGAGCAGAATCGAGTTCCTTGCGGGAAAAAATTGCATCCATTGCCAATTCCCGTGAGGCAGGAAGAACACGCTGGGAAACCGAGGTAGTCGTTGCACCCGCAGTTTTCTCACAGAAGTCAGTTGCTACCTCGATCTGTTTACGATCTTGATATATACAGCCAAAGCACAGAATGGCTGTCTTTGCTGTGGAAACATATGAAGGCCCCGGACAGTCTGCCAGATAAGGGAAATGGGCTTTCGCGGATTCAATTGCTGGCAGAGACTTCCAGCACTGGTCCACCAGTCCAACCATTCCTCACTTGATTTTTTTGCATACGTCAAGCCACTCTCAGATCAGTTGAGCACTTGGTTTATCTATATCATCTTTCTGTTCGCCGCCAAAGAGCACATAAGTGTTCTAATTCGATGTCAAAGTCACTGCACATTTTAGATGACGAGATGTGATTATTAGCTACAGTCACAGCGTTTGCTACAGTGTCCTCTAACCTGCCAGTGAAGTCTTCTTTGCACGCCTTTTGCATATGCTTTTGAAATATTGTCCAGTCGATGTGCATGAGCTTAGCCGGGGAGGATGCACCAAGTCGATTTATTTTAAAGTAGCAATCAATAAAGTGAATGGATGAATGAATGAATGTCAGTCGACGTTAAGACCTCCAGGTCGTCGAAATTTCTGGAGCCTTGTGCTTTACGGCATCTCTCTAAGCCCAAGTAACAAACCAAACCATAATTTTACAGCGACATGTTAAGGATCATGAGATGTTATGTGACCATATATAGACATCATTCCACATGCCACAACCCATTGGACATCGCTGAGGCCATGAACAGGCACTTAACAGCTGCACTACAGATGTTCAAAGGCCCACCACACTAGTAAAACAAGGAAACCTCAATGGCGTAGATTTACAAGAAAATGTCCAGCCCTTCAAGATTCCATTATCCTGGTGATGCTCCCGCATGCCAAATTCTCAGCGAGCACCTTTATAACTGCCAGTGATTCGACAGTCATTTCCATGCACTTCGCTTTCGCAGACTGTCTAGAAGGCAGAGGGTGCATGTTCCACTAGTACGCCTATACGACAGAGCCACCCAGGGTGCAACGAGACAAGCAAGGTACGCCAAAAATAATGCACGCATCTCTTGTCATATTGAAGGCAGCCTTTATTGTTTTGATTTCTCCACAACTCATGTGACCAACATAGGTGCTTCTCTGACTGACTGAACATGTTTATTGGGCAATAAGGAAGGGCGATGTGTGTGTGGGGTCCCTAGTCCAGGACTTAAGAAGCAGCCGTTGCTGTCCGTGCTCGTGCATGAGTGCCCTTGGGCCTCGGATTCAGCAGTGGATACAATACCCCCCACCCCTAAACAGCTGGCACTGAGTTTGGTTTGTCAAGAGGATTGTCTGGGCAGGTCCATACCATGTGAGGGCAGGCCTGCCTTTAACTACAGAGTTTGCATTTGGAGTTCCAATACCCGATGTGTATTAAGTTCAAATGGGTGGGTCAGCTGCATGTACCTTTCTATACGCATTTCAATCTAATTTCCTCTGCTTTGGAGAGCTCCCTGACTGAGGGGAGATATTTTTTGCAAGACAGTCTGCAGTGTTGTTGCCAGAGGGCCGGGATAAGGTAAGGTGGGGTATGAAGGGTTTGAGTTTCACGGAAGAGAGTTCGGGCTGCGGTACGGGCGTACTCCTTCCCTTCCATGCCTTAGTATCCCTATGTCCAGATGAGGCATTTCTCTGGTTCATGGTGGCCATGTCATGGTGGCCATGGGACCAATTCGTCCTTTGGTGCAGTTGCGGCATGCAGCCATGAAACCCACGATTATACAGGCACAGGTGACATGCGTGGCGACTAAAGCAATGGCTGTCTCTTCCGTCGTTTCTGTATTGCCTTTGTGTTGCTCTGAGACAGTCGAACAACTGTAGGACTTTCTAATAGCGCAAGCTCTCCATACTGACAACATAAAACACAGAAAATACAACTCAAAACCAGGAGTATTTACTGCACATTGCCAACACTGAAATGATGCCAATAAACCTTGCTTACCTTTACTTTTTATGCTTTTGTTACTCCACAAAGTCTGCATAAAATTTAAAATACCTGGTTATGTAGCAGTGCTCATCAAAAATGTTGGAGTTTTTTGATGCAGGAAATGACGTTGCACATGCCAAAACCTGCCACTGCGGCCTTAATGGTATGTGCAAGGCTTGCAACTAATGCGTCGCTTGAGTGCAAAATCAGCATAAAGAGAACAGGAATACCTGTAAAGTTGCGGAAATTAAGACTAAAGAACCTGATTCAGATGAAAGGGCACCTAAGCCAGGACAATACATTCTGTAGCCCAGGTTCTATGCCACACTTAGGACAATTATTCTAGAGCCCCTCGAAACTCCCCCTCCCTTGGAACCAATATATTGAACCATTGCAAATTCCATAATCCTTACTTCTACCCACTCCGAGCTGGTCTTACACTAACGTAGTCAACTGCCTCAACACCCCCAAAAATCCACTCTTAACACTCCACAAGAGACAATGTATTACCTTATTCGGCAAGAAATGAAACATGCTTTATTATGCAAAAAAGCAAAAATATAAGACTCTTCAAACATTTGAAGTTTAAAAGGTGCACACAGTGCACTGCAGCCAGTGTGAGGACATAGCACAGAGTCAGCGCTGCCACAGTGGCGATCACAGTCATCGTAACCTTGTAATTCGGTGCCTTATTGGAGCACCAACTTGACAAGAATATCAGCATATACATCCCCTTAGATACTATATCTGTGGGCATTGTCTCAAAGCAGGCAAGCACGCGAGTCGTGGGATCAAATTCTGCATCTAAACATTCATTCCATGAGAGCCCGTCAACAAACAAGCTCACCTTCCATTTTGCTAAGCTGGATGGCATCCCTATGTGTGTGATTGTGCCCTGTCCAAATACAACAACCTCCAGTACTAGTAAGTCATATTATTATACCAAGGTCATTGCAGTCTGCCCTGATTGGTAAGAGCACAAATATCTACACACAATCACTTATATCATATGCGCGTAAGTTGCAGTAGATATTGAGAAATAACGAGACCTATATTTAGATTTGCACAGGGCTTCATTATGCACAACCAGCTATATGTTTTTCTGAGGCAATGAATGCTCCTACTATGTTCGCACAAACGTGAAAACGCACAGGGCACAGCGTCCTCTGAGAGCAGTTGGATATCAGGCGAGAGAGTGCTGAACAGAAAAAGGCATGCCAGGAAAAAAAAATGCCTTTACCTCAGCACCGATAGCCACACAGAGTAAGACGAAGATAATTAGCACCAGAAAGCGCCAAGAGAGACAAGACGATGAAACAAGACTGAGCTCAGCTTACAATGCAACAGCCAACGGAAGGAAGAACACAAATTAGAAACATCAAGGGTCTATTATCTACAGAAGGTGGGTGCACAGCTGACCCACTGATGGCAAAGTTATTGCACACCTTTACAACATGGTTTCGTTAGAGTTAACCAACAAGATCTCTGAGGAAGTCAAGAGTTCATAACATCCAGTCGTAGATTTGCCAACTGTAGCCAGCCACTGATGGCTCAGATCCTGAACAATGAAAGACAGGAAACCTGCTAGCCTGAATCAAATAAGTGAGCGAATACAATCACTCATCTCTTGTAATATACTAAGATAAAATACTCATCAAACAGGTTAAGAAAAAAAAACAAGTAGTCGAGAATCGTGCAAATTCAGGAGCCACAGCCAATGCCTAAGAAGTGGTTCTTTTACGTTTTTACATTTTTCCCTAATTAGTTTAAATGACATCATCCCAACCAACATAGTTTGGGCAGTGACAGGTGATACTGGCTAAATCGGGCAAATACAACACTGCGAGCCCACACAAGCCACACAAACAAAATTTTCATTCTAAACAGAGCAGGACTACAGATGCAACAAGTAAAAGGAGGGGGCAAACAACACAGTTTTAATTATTACATGACCTGCTAAAAATCAGCTTGGGAGCTTTAACACTACCCACGTGGATTCAAGAACGCTGACAAGTAAAACATTTTAACATTAAATTTAGATAAAGCAAAACATGCTTATTCCTAAAACTAAACGCTTGCAAGTTGCACTCAGCACAAAACACAAACAGCTGACGTTCACCAAGAATGATGCGACGCTACCTAAATCGACTATGTATATTTTTTTAATCCTCAAGGATCAATGGCTGCAAAATATACATATACACAAGTAAGATTAAATATAATTCATTGCGTTGTTCACCTAAATACTTTGATTCTAAATTACTTAACAAGCTCTAACTAAATCAAAACCACATCCAATGCTCCCAGCACACCTTCTAGCTCTCAATATATATATCAGCACTAGGTAAGAATGCTGAGACCTAGACTTTCTTCTTGAGCAAAGCAGGACCCCTTCCAAGATAAAATCAAATCACTTTGTTCATTGGAAACTGCTAGCTAAAAACAAAAATGCCTGTGTCAGAAACTTAAGTTTCTCTGCAAACAGGACTATATGCGCAAAACAACTTACACGGAGCCTCACGTAACTGCAATCTACAATGCCAGGTAAGATTAAAACATGGCTGCTTGGTGCTTATTGTTGCCCCCGTGGTAACAAGAACGAAAAATTCAAGGTTTCAGTAATCATAACTCTTGGAGATCACTGCCTAGCCATGAAACACTTGTCATAGCGGCAACAAATATAATTGATTTCATTTGATTTTATTTCTGTTAAAAACTTGAGATCCTTAAGCAGGCTTAATGCTGCATGCAAGGACAAGAGAAGGGTTTGTGAAACATTAGGAGTGAGTACAGTGCTTTCAGTATTTTGCCTCTTTTGCCTCCACTATAAGAAGCAAGCAGCAGGAGAAAAACACACTGTTCCACAGAGTGAATAAAAGTGCTTCGATAACTTCCCATGTCCTCAACACTGCATGAGCATTGAAGGGTCAAAGCTTTGAGAGTATAACGGATAAATGTTTCCGCTTAGCAGCAAGCACGACAAAGCTGGTCAGGGACGGAAATATGATTCGAGAATGTAAATGCCAGCCTTTGTCTTTTTTGTCCTTCTCCGGGAATTGTAATCATTCAAAGTCACTATTTTCACTCTCTTGGTCCGAAACTTCAGCACCATGTGAGGCGATGCTGATTCGTTTCAGGGCAGCCTGAAGCACACTGTTGAAGTCTTTGGACTGAAGGCCATTTGCTGAAATTTAGAGAGAGATTGTGTTATCAGCACACCACCTATGACTGATGCCGTCGGCACCTATGTAAGGGCTGCACATTTGCACCATGGCTCTGACAGGGTGCGGACCTTACATGGAACTGGCATTTTCCTGTTCAACGTTTCAAACTACAGCACAGCCTGAACTGCGTGTCATTCTTTAAAGCGGTAACACGCCTCTTACGACAAATTGGGACCAAAAATCTTTCAAATACGTGAAGCGTTGAATTATGGATGATATAATATACGCTTGCCACTTGGCGTGAGTTAACTATGTGCAGAGTCAAAAGGCTGCGAGCAGTTGCTCAAACACAGAGTTACTTTAGTGGAAGACATCACGTGTGATCTAAGATCTTAAGAACCTTCCTAAGATGCTCCACGCATGCGAAAAGTGGCCGGCCATCGAAGTAGGGTGGCCTTCAGGTGGGCAGCTTTTCTGTGTGCACTGTTGTCGAAGGCCTTATGGAAATCAATTATGCACTTATTTTAATGAGAGTTTATTGTCTGATAGCAAAACTGGCAACAATATTAGTTAGTATTTCACAATTGCCTGCAACTATATATTCAAAACTCCTTCGTTACAACGCGAAGAGCATTAGGCCTAGCAACACTGGGCAAATGGCACACTACTACGGCACAGCTTTTGCAAGCACCCAATTCTGGCAAGCGGTGTGTTGCCGTAAGAAAAAGTGCTGCTCGCATAAGTGGACCCCATTCCGGGCTTTTGCACATCATAACACGTTTTATCCTTGTTGGTGTGATGAATGCCGAGCACCATCATGTGTTGATGGGTTCAGGCCAAGTTCAACATGCAGGACGATATATACATGGTTGTCCTGCCAAAATTGAAAACATGAAAAAATTTTTTTGCCTGGCATTCTCTTTTTCAAATTACCAGCTGCCAAGTTGAGGATGCAGTCTTTACATAAGCATACAGAGTAAAAAAAAAAAAGAGAATAGAAAGGTGCTAGGCAGAAACATTCGGGATTTGATGCCAAGCTTTAATCATTAAATTATTCTACTAGTTACATTAAGAATGGAGAAAGGTTTGAGCACCCTTCCTTAATGTTACAGGAAGTTTAATTCCATGGTAATCAACTGAGCAGTCACACTCAAGAACAAAATCAGCCCATTTAGAATAATTCTCCGCAAACATGCAGTAAAGCATATTTAACAAATTAATAAATAATTGGACAATGAAAAAGACTTCGCAACACGAGATGTTAACAGTAAGAACACAATGCGTAAAGAGAGAATGTTAAGGTACTTACCCGAGTTGCCATTTTTTTCTTTGTCCTCTGAAGCTGGTGCCTTTTTTAGCTTGTTGCGAGCAGCAAGGATTTCCGAGAGATTGATCGTTTTATTCTGTCCATCTTGACTTGTCTTTGGCGAATCTGGCTTTGGCCCAGGTTTCTTGAGTGCCGTTACAGGAATGAGGTTTGGGACAGCAGGCAGCTGCAACAAATGTACGGAACAGTCTTCTGAACATATTGGACTCTTAAGCAAAAAAAAAACAAGATATGCGTACATGGCTTTCACATTCCAAACTATGTGCTACATTTTATGTGCTCTTATCACGAAAACTCAAATTTTGTTGCACGACTGTATTGTTCTTCATTAGAACAGGAGAGATCAAGTAAAACTCAGGTGATGCTTTTTTTTTTGCTAATATTTTGTATTCCTGGAATTTCACTGATATCGATAATTTATATGTTCATCTCTTAACCCCTATCTGCATCGTGTTCATGTTCATACCACATCCTACATGTTTCTAGCAAATAAGCCAGTGTGTAAGACTTCATTTTGTTGCGATTTTGAAACAGTAATAACAGCAGTCGTTAAAATGCTGCCTGCATTCTTTGAGATCCAGTACTTCATTCATGCACATTGCAGTGGATAGTTAAAATGATAAGCATGCACTCCTGAAATCACTTTCACTTTGTATGACTTTATCTTCTTGTTTCCAGTCATTTATGAATGATTTTAGGCCATGTCATTCTTCAACACAGTATGACCACCCTATTATTTCACAATGAACTGTACCATCACCAAAGCATTCACGAAAAATAAAAAAAGTTTTCAATAGGAGCTCTCATTGAGAATGAGTAAACATATCGTAATATACTATATATCTGAGTAAATGTCAATGATGGTTGCCTATCCACTTGTACATTTATCAAGACTATAAATACCCCCTCCCCCCCACCCCCACTGCTTATTATATAAAAATAAGATAATGGCATTCAATTCAGCAGCTTTTGCTGGCTTGTAAAGAAAAAACAAGTTTTAATTGTCTTTGCTCATCCATCAAAATGTGTTCAATTCAGTTTTTCAAGGGACAGAAAACAAAACAGAATGCAATGCAAGCTTTAGCAGCAGTTCAGTTTCATACCTCCCACAAGGTTCTAATCTGCGAACACCTTAATGTATACAGTCCATCACGAATTGACAAAAAGAAAAATGTAATGCGCAGAAGAAAAAATTACTGAGCAACATGAGCATGGTTGAAAGCTACAGCCTGTGTGCTAAGCATTATTCCCCAAAATCTAGCTTACAAGCAACACCTAACATATACATTATCAAAGAAGTAAAAAAATACAACACGCTTAGAGCAAAGAGTTATGCCATCAATGCAAAGGAAACTACAAAGAAAACGTCTTTCAAACACCAGGAACACAGAACCTTCAGAGGACAATCTAACTACAACTGAACACTTATTATTATTATTACTGCTTGCCGTAAGCATGTGCTAACGAATAACGTGGTTGATGCAAAAGATTTCTCCATAGTGCGTGTGCAAGATCATCGAAAGAATTTCACTGCACACATACAGCTCTCACTAAACCATATCGTGGACTTGGTGCAAAGAAAGAATATCTTATTCTCAACACTTAAAACAGCAGACAAGTGATTGAGCGTGTGCACAATCATGGAAAGAATTTCACTGAATGGCTACAGCTTACGTACACTAAACCATCTAGACTTGCTTTGAAGGAACAGTCCATCAATGTCATAAACATTCAACATTTCCAAGTTTATATCCTTAGCATTTAAAACAGCACACAAGCCAAGGTTTTACACCAGACATTGCTTTTTGAGATTATGACCAAAAACGTAAGCTACGTGCTCCCATATCAAGTCCTAAGGAATGCTTCAGTGATGCAATTCTTCATAGAAAGCCACACAATAAACCTGTAAATGCAGTAAGCAAGGCCGAAGCACCATTGCAAGTTATCATAACACTAAGTATGATGCAAGTCCGAGAAACCACACAGATTCTGGATAGGCCTGACAAAAAGAAAAAAAAAAAAAACTAATTATGTGCCAAATAGCAGCTCTGTAGTTACACCTTTTTTGTTTTACTGTGAGAAAATTGCGATCAATCCTTCAAAATCAGTCAACCTTTAACGGTAAACAGTTTCAGATTATCTTTTATAAGAAGCACAGATATGAAACATTTCCTTTTCCTGTTTGGCACAGAAATGCCGCAGGCCTAAGCACAGACAGGGTGTCGAACCGGAAATAGAACGAAACCTAAAACAGGAACCGAACCGAACCTGAATTATTTCCGCTATCTTCGAACTGAACCCGAACTGGAACAAATTGGAGGAGCCGACCCAAAACGATTCGCAGTATGGTTCCGACACAATTTTGCTGGCTACTTACCTTAAACATTGTAAAGCCCTGTTCTCGCTTTTTCCAAAGCGTCACTGCACACCACAAACATCGCAACCATACTGAAAAATGGTCCCTTACAAAAAGATGACAAGAACAAAGGTAAATATACTGCCACATGCATAGCACACACCTCTGGTGTTGGGATATCGTTTCATCCTGAACACGGGTGACCACTGCACTGCGCAATGGCGCCTCTCATGGAAAAAGTTGTTCCATTCGAGAGCCTTCCCAGGAGCGAAATACAGTTAGTAAATTGATTCGCATATTTAGGCAAATTTATAACCATGTACAACTCAAAAACAAAATGACAAATCTGTTAAAAAATGCCACACAAATCATTTTATGTTGCTATCGTTCGATGACGTCACAATGAGTCAAATGGCATGTGCATAGCAGCTGTATAATGCTACGCCAGTAGGTGTAACTTGGTTGACCGAGACTTCAGAATGATAAGCCGATGCTGATGGTGGGAAGGCCGCCATGGGCAGCTATTTACTGGTCTGTTCTTGAGTTATATCTGAACTTACACAAAGACAATTCAAAAAGTCAATTTCTCCTTTTGTCTCTAGCGCTGTATGCTTGCTTTATTTTCCTTGGCAAGTTAAACATGTTAAAACTGGTGAAGCTCCGATGTTCAGATATGAAGACTGGGTGGAGCAAGGAACTGAGTGGAATTACTGGCAGGAGCATACAGTACACTATTTGGTGTGCTACTGTGTCAGCCCATAAACTACGGTGTCGAAAAAAAATCATGCGTTTCAACGCTTTATCCACCATTACAGAGGCGAATACCTAAGACAATCTAGAAGGGTAGTACTGAAAGCTAGAAGTGCACTATTTAGAGAAACCGTAACTGATGAGTAACCTGGTCTGCGAGTTGTGCTGTGACGACTGGGACAAAAACTTTGGAAAACAGTGCAAGGAACGAGGTCAAGCAGATTGAAGGAACCTGAAAATAGACCCTTAAGGGGAAAAAAAAAAAGAAACAGAGGAGGGAATGGCAGTAATTGTGCAATCGGTGAATTGCAGCGTGATACCCTCAATATCGCATTAGGTTGAGCGGAGAGGAAAGGTGCTGAGCAAAACAGCATTTGGTCACCACATCGAAGTAGCTTCGTAGGATTGCCGGCGGCGATCAAGTACCGCTACAGGTGGCCGCAGAATCTGTCCTCAAGAGCTTATAATCTGAGGATGAGCTTGAAGCATTTCTTATGGAAAGAGAAAAAGACTGCCTGCAAGGACTCGGAGACAGCGGTAGTTCTCTCAAAACTGAAGTACACAGCCTGCTCTACGCATTTGAAAAGGTGCCCAGAATAAGCAGACTAGAGTGTCTTGAAATTTTGGCAGGAGGAGAGGTTACGGTGCCCAGAACTGTATTCAATAGCTACGGTACTGTTGGTTGTGCCATCTACACAAGTCAGCGTCGAGAGGAATTTTCGGGACTAAAGTATATCCACTGTTATCATCGAACCAGGAAGACTTCAGCGACCCTCAACGATGTCCTCTTCCTTCAGTCTTTCTATGCTGGCAAAAAAATTGGCCGCATTTACTGAGCCCATAATAAAATATTTGTGAGAAACCATCATGTCACGTCATGCTTGTTGTAAATTATGCAGCTAAACATTCCAGTCTATCCTCGAAGTTGTTCTAGAAGGTATATAACGCACCTATGCAAGCAACCATGATGCGCAACAAGACTGTAGTCACATCATATCGTGGTCACAGAAATGAGATAATTAATTAATCCAGTCTCTGGCAAATACGATAATGACTCCAACTCCAATACGTAGTGGAGGGGAATTCTGTCAGTGCCTTTCGTGCCGCAACACACGGGTGCCTTTGCGTTTCACCTCCATGGAAACACGAAATGCAAAGGCGTCCGCGTGCTGTGTGGTATATATAGTCACACATACGGTGTATACATCATTAGTTTTGGGGTGTATGCTTAGTTTCCCCTTAATCTGATTTCAAAGTACTTTAGTGGCAGCCGGACAAAACATTCTTGTTTTTGTGTAGTAGAGACTTCGTTCTGCAATAAAATTCATGTGAAATTTTGTGTACCTGAAAAGTGCAGCAGGAAACATTACTTTCTTTTAACTTTCTTTTGGCGCGTGAGCTTTAGTTGGTTTATGTGCCAATGAAAATATTTGTGATTTTTCCTCCATCCTGTCTTAACCGTTGGTTCCTCATTATAAACATTTTGCTAAGGTCTGTACAAACAATTGAAGTCCATCAAATCTGACGACAAAAACAATTGACGGACTACTATATAAATTTTCAGCTTTTATTATATATTGGAACAGGAAATAAAACTCGGTATTGAAAAAGCGGAGCAGAAATAGTGTTCTTTTTTTCTTAATGAGTTTGAGCCCGTTTGAACCGGTTTGGGCAGGGTCGAACCAGTTCGAACTGGAACGAAATGTGTCTCCGGAGCCGAACCCGAACCAAACTCAAAAATTTCCGGCTTGACACCCTAAGCACGGACTCCTGTTAATCCCAGCCCCATACCACGTGGGCTTCCCCTCAGTGCCCCAGTTCTCATACACACAGCCCGCACGGATTATGCACTCCCCACAGATTTGGTTACCAAATAGCTGTCAAATAAAAAACCCAGGCAGCACACCTTCCCCAAACTGAGCCAGACAATTGGCAAGAATACGTCGAGGAAAATGTGGTCACAGTTACATGCACAAAATACAACATGGATGTCCCCCACAACGGTGCAGCAAATGTTGTCGGAGTGCCCAGATTACCATCGCATCAGAGAAAAATACCTTCCGAGCCATGTCACCACATTCAGTGCTCAGACTAGACCGAGCAACGACGACGCTCAGGCCCGGTCCAGCCTTCTATCCCTCTGTAACTTTGCACGTGAGGCAAGCAATGACGTCCAAGTGTGACTCCCTGTCCCTGCTCCCCACTTCCTGTAAATAGGCCTTTATGCCAGTTCCCTTAAATAGACTATTCACTCAAGCACAGGGGGCTTTCAGCGGTTCGTAACTGACCTATGTCCTTTAGAAAATTCGAAAAGATTTTTATTCCGCGCAACACTGAAGCTGCTTCAAGCCAGAAAACAAGTTCATGCACCAGGCAAAGGATACTGTCCTGACAGCTATTCTCATGTATTCTGCTTGGACGTTTTGTAAATACATATGAACTGCAGTAGAGCATTTTATTGAACAGCGTTAGTCCTGAAAAGACTGCCTCCATGATGTTGATTGCCAATATCCTGCTCACTGAGACTCAGCACTCAACGCAGCCAGTGCTCCCGTCACAGGCACGTCACAGGGACTCGTACATGCTGCAATGTGTATCAATATAACTTGATTCAGCTTAGTGATGCCAATTTCAAGGCTCAAGTTAAAATTAAGGCACTCACGCGATTTAACCCCTAAAATAAACATACGGAGACTGTTTTAGGTTAGGTTCATTTTGATGTTTTGTAGTTATTTGTACAAACATACACACATACAGCAACGCACATAGCTGCCTTGATGGCTTCTAAATCCTGCATCAGTACTCCTATCACCGTGATCAGCAGAGTCACACTCACGGTGAAAGATTCCTCCCAGTAGTCTACAGTTTGTCTTGAGCCACCCCACCCTAAACCTTTACGTGGCGATAAATGTCAGTTTAATGTTGCCACACCAAGTACTAGCTTGCCAACCTGCTATCACAGAAAAAAATTTAAAAAGCAGACATCAGTTCAGAACACAGGCGCTCAATGCGTAATTACCGTCATGGCTGGCATCAGTGGTGGTGGGGGTGGGGGTGGCGGAGGCGGTGGCGGAGGCGGTGGCGGCGGTGGAGGTAGCACAGGTGGTGGTGGTGGTGGCGGTGGAGGAGGAGGGGGGAGTGGAGGTGACACAGAGCCACCATTCCTCTCCTCAATGCTATCTGGAGAGAGTTTGACAGTTTTTGACTTCTCCACTCCAGGTCCATTTCGATGCCTTGCAATGGGTTTTGGGCTCCTTGGGGATGGTGTCCTAAACTTCTCATCTTCAGCAGGCTCCAGGGTTGAATCTTCACCGCACCTTCTGTCATTCTGATATTTCTGCACAAATAGCAGCATGCCCAAGGACACAGTTTTGCAGTATGGCTTTCATGACAATACAGTAACTGTAACAGCACCTTACTGCCTTAGAAATTAGCCAGGACACTTTTCCTGCCCTTGCTTTTCAAGGTTTCATACATCAATAGAAGTCTGATACTACAACTAAAATAAAAAGCAGAAGCACATACCCCCCCCCCAAAAAAGGCTACCTAACCAATGGTGTCAACCTACATTACAACAATGCAGTGCCAGCTGCATATGATCCAACACTATCAGGTGCAAAAATATTAACCGTGAAATCATATCAGTCAGCTGACACTACCAGGTCGGAGCCCCCTTTTAAAGGGCCTTTTCTGCTGTATATTCGTGGGTTCATCCGACTAGAGAGTTTTCGATGCAAAAAAGAAAAATCTTGAAATATCTAACACTTACTGCGCTCAAGCACATCCGTTGTGTGATGTACAGTCGAACCTGGATATATTGAACCCAGATATTTCGAATTTTGGTTATATCGAACTCAAGGAATATTCCCTTGAAAATCCCATGTAAAAGTATAGGAAAGCTGCGTCATATATCAAACTCAATTTCACCGGTCATTCGATATATCGAACTCCGCATCATGCATTGGAAGGCGCACCGCCTTCCTTAAAGACTATCGCATCACCCTCTGCCGTTTGGCATGTGACGTTTTCAAGCCACGCGTGAAGGAATGAGAGGGCACAGTTTGTTGACGGCTGGTCTAGGGCAGCGCCGTGGCCTTTTCCCAAAGGCGCGCGCATCTGCGGTGATCACTACCGCGCGCCAGCATGTGACGTTTGCTAGCAATGTGCGTGAAAGAACGAGAGGGAACCAATGCAGCCATGGTGTTTGGGAGAGGGGAAAAACACGATAGAGCGAAGCGCAAGGATGTGCCCACTCTTCTGCCGAGCTTTATCTCTCCTCTTCCTCTCCATTTCCCTGCCTTCGTTCGCAACAGCATGCACTATGCATGCTCAGACGAGCCAGCTCAGCCCGAGGCAGATGCTTTCTCCACTGTGTATCATGAACGCTCTGCGCGCGGCGGCTGACAGCGGCTGTGGGTTGTTGTTGTTTTTTTGCGGGAGTCATTTATTTTTGCCGTCGTGCTGAACGTGCGGCGTAGCATATGCTATGGCGGCTGCGGACGTTAAGAAGCACCAATTTTTTTTTTATTTTGTGAGAGTCGTCCTTACTTGTGCTGAACATGCAGCGCAGCATAAGCTATCGACAGGCTTTTTTTTTTTTTGCAAGAGTCGTCTATTCTTACATCTGTGAATCAACGATAGCATGCGGTCAGCTGTGATCACGACACAGACTTTTAGCCTTGTTCGCTTCAAACGGCATTTGCAGCTATCACGCTTTCCAATGATTTTGTGGCAGTGGACTACGCCCGCCCCAAGCGCGGCGTGATAAATCGAACCAGGCTTGTGCAATCAAGTCATCACAGGCACTCTGCCGAGTTCGCTCCCTGCCACCGCAGGATCTATCAAAAGTATCGTCAAAAGATAAACACGCCGTGACGTTATCACTGCTACAGTGTAGAACACTGTATCGCTGCGTAGCATCTTGGCGCGCTGTATATAAATGAGCTGTAGATGCGATGGTCGAAATTGGCGAACGTGGCACCGAATGTTTGGATTTTTTTTTTTGTTTTTTTTTTTAATTTGCGGGGGCAAGAGTGGGAGGTGGGTTCATTTGCGAATCAGTTGACTACGCGACAAAAACAGTATCATTTTTCACAATCGCAAGTGGCGTCTCAAGCCGATTTCTGTATATCGAATTATCGATATATCGAACTATTTTGCGATCCCCTTCGAGTTCGATATATCCGGGTTCAACTGTCTACACTTCTATGAATGAATAAACGCACTTCCAGTCAAAGAATAATGACAAAGCTATGTAAGAAGACTAGAATAAGTAGCCTCTCTCAGCATGCATGTCAGACTCCTAAGAGGTAAAGCCTCTGGCCAAGGCTTGCCTGCAAATAGAGCCCCAAGGGCTAAAACAAAAAGCAGAGCAAACAAAAATGTGAGTGACTGTGTGCCACAGACACAGCTTCTTGGCATACCTTCTTGTGCTCCCTAAGCCTCTCCAGTGTCTTCTTCCGCTCTCTGTCAATGCGTTCACGGTTCATATCCAGCTCTCGCCGAACTTCCTCTCGTTTCTGCGCACAACCCCGCCACGTGGCACACATAAAGAACAACGAAACATGGATCCGACTACGACAAAGGCAAGTTCAAGCTTCAGTGTAACAGTACATAATAGTAAAGCAAAGCAAAATTATGTTAATTGAGATTTCAAGGGAACCGGAGAAAACGTACAAACTGTCCAAATGTCAAACTGCCAGAGGAATTGAAAAAGCCAAAAAAATGTCACACATGGACACAGCTCCGCTAGTTGAAAAGTATCTGCAACCATTTACAGTTTTGAGCGTGAAAGTAGAGCGGGAGTCATAACTGTTAGCAGTCCCGGCAAATGACTTTGCGCCCACATGCTGGTCTATGAAACAACACATATGTGCTGGAGAACACACATTGGAACCAGAAGTAGTAGTGACATCTGATTCCGGTGTTTCCTAACGATCAGATGACTTGAGGTCTGGGAGATAGCGACACTTTCGATGACGACTCAAGCTCAGAATACGGACCCAGAATAAGGTGCCCGAATTATCCACTTCATCAATCAATAGGGGTTGAACTAACTACTAATTAACTTAGTAAACGTACAGAGCCTGTATGCAACAAATGTACAGTTTATTTCCACTCATTCACCCTCTCAATATATACAAATCAGTCTGAACTGAAATTGCATGACAGAACACTAGCAAACTCAACATTTACTTAATTTGAAACTCCAGACCTTGCCAGCACATACTTTCTCTCTCTCTCTTCATATAACATGGGCGTGCCAATAGGTTGATGTGGTAAACGTCATACAAGACCCTAGTGCGGAGCAGTGGGATGCAATGCTGGCCAGCGACCGCCCACAGTTATCTCAGAGGCTATGCCCGTTTCCATGTAAAAATGGTGCGAGTGTGGTCAGAGTTCGTACTTTCAAAGTACACTGCGCGCATAAAAACAAGGACGTGAAGGTGCAAACAAGCGCAGGCACAGAAACTATGGTGCTGATCACATTCCAAACATAACAGCTTGAAGGCGGAACAAAATAAAGGGCCCACTGCAGAAGAAAAATAGTTTAAAAGAGTATGTTGTTGGGCTAGTCAGTAGACATATCTTCAAAGTATACTTCATTTCTGTGCTTGTTGTGTGTACCTTCACGTCCTTGTTTTTGTGTATGAGTATACTTTGAAGATATGTCTGACCGACTCTCCCAACAACACATTCTTTTAAACAAAGTTGGTACAGTTGTGCCATAACAAGACAGCATACAATCATTTGCGCAGAGAAACCAGCTGTGAAGAGGCTGATGCAAAGTAGAATTTTCACTGTACTGCACAGCTAAAATCAAAACAACTCTTGCTGTGAATGTTAATGATGACCTGCAACACATCTGAATTATTTTGTACAAATTTTCCTTGAATTAAAAATAAATATTCCTTCATATGTAAAAAAAAAAACAAGAAAGAAAAAGTGCCCAACCAACGACACTACTTGTCGACCATAACTGATGAAGAAAGCATGGTTACTAGAGCACCCTGTGCAATCCAAGAGCGTATTTTTGAGCTATCAAGTGCATTCCGAGAATGAGGAGATGCAGACGTTTTGCGAGCTGGCCGAAATTTGGGGCAAAGGAACAGTATTTGTGAGAATTTCACAATGTTGGGTGCATTGTCCGCAACAGACAGAAAAGTAGTGCGCTGGAAACAATGCCCGGCAAAAAAGTACAGTCAATTTCCGTCCTGCCCAATATTTCCTTCAATTTCAGCCCCGACAGTTTCACACCACTGAAGACAGCATTCACTGAAGCAGTATCATGAAAAGAGAAAGCTAGTGTTACCGGCCTGGCGTGCCGAGCGAGTCATCTTTCTTTAGCCCTCCAAAGCTTCTTTTGATTACTGTACCGAGCAGAAGGCACAAAACCTTTTATCACATTAACCGAGCACTCTGTGCACCACACAGAGTGGCACAACACTGGTTCAACTCAGGCCCACCATGTTGCGCAGATGGGCACCATAGAATACACAGTTGGTGCTTTGCCAAAATGGAGCAGTACCACTTTTTTGAACCATCATGAGTGTGGATTACTCACCAACTGGACAGCATGATGGTGCTTAATGTGGATTTTCTTTTCTTCTTTCCTCTTCACTTTCTTCTGATGCTCAGCAACACATGCTTTCTGCATTTGAAAAGAAAATATGGAGTAAATCGTTGAAAGGAACAAGGCTAGCTCATTGCAGTCTCGCCCTTTAAAATAACTGCCCGCAAATACCAACCTTTCTTTAAGGAGAGAAGGATACATTGAACCCAATGACACAATGGGCCACTTCTGATTCAAATGCACGAACCACATGGGCTAGCTCATGTGCCACCAAATACTGGCGGCCATTGGCAAGCACAAGTTGCCATCAGAACAGCTGCACCAAGGCCTGGCCTCTTGTGCCAATGGCATGCTTACCCAAGCGTAGCTCGACCACAATAGTAAAGCAAGGTCCATTTAAACTGACACGAGAGAGTAAAAGGCCCAGAAGAGCCAGTAAGAAGAGGTAATGGTGATGCTCTGTCACTGTCAACCCCATCAACCCTATCAGTGTCAACCCCAGGAACTTTGAGCCCACAAGGAGCAAGCAGCTGCTGAGTAGGTCGTTCATTCAATTTTTCTATTCAAAACAATATAATACAGGATTCACCGTCATTATGCTACCGGTACTAATCCCACTCACAAGTCCCGGCCAGCTCACCAGGTAGCTTCATTGCATTAAAGACCATTATGGTCGAAATTGTCTGCAGCCCTTCACTATGACATCTGTCATAACCGAGTCACTTTAGGATGTTAAACCCTGTTAACACCAAACCAACTTCTTCAGTGATTGTGCCCTTGTGTCAACCCACATGGCATGGCTTTCTTGCAATGAGGCTTCATTTAGGAATTATAATAAATTATTTTTTGATGAAAGAAAAGGAGCAGTAGCTATCTCACTCCTTGGTGGATAGCTCTACCACTGCATGAGAAAAAAGGAAGTGGAAGAAGAAAGAGCAACTGGCCATAATAGAGAGCTTCGCATATGTTTTGAAACATATGGGGCTCTTTAACATGCGCTGACATCACACAGTAAAAAGATGTCTTGCATGACGTCCATCATGCTACTTAAGAATACTGAATATAGAGCCATATTTAACGGCATTAGGCAATTTTAATAATGAGTGCAGACTGCTACGGACTGCAACTTCTTTCTTATCCTTACAAATGTCTCAGCATATGGCTTAGTTATAATAAGACAGATGAGTATTTACTCCCTTTAACAGTAGAAAAACAAAACCAACCCACCCGCTTGTTTCTGAGTATGGCTCTCTTCCTGTATAACCTGTTGAGTCGCAGCTTGAGCCGGTCTCTCCTCGACATGGGACCGGTGCCTTCCACCTCCAGCTCGTCTTCAAGCTGGTCCCTCTCTTCCACCGCATCGTAGAAGATGCCTTCGTCCAGCTCTTCTGCACAAGAAGACCGACACACAAGCATCAGAAGTAAGCCAACCAAAGCTTCGCTTTGCCATACTTACAACACGCAGATTTAAAACACTTTCCTTGGCAATGTTCACCATATTCACACCCCACTGTGCTACCAACAGTTCCTCACTGGCCTTATCCTGTGTCGCAAGAGATCGGCAACCTCATCTGCCATTCAAGTTGTTCATCTTTCTGAACGAGAACCATACTCCCCAGATGCTATGAAATGTTTTGCAGAGTGTGCATGTAAAACTTCTTCTGCTAGATAGTTTGTTTCACATATTGCTTTCCAGCCAAAAGATAATGGACAATTTAATCTGGCAAAGCAATTGTGAACGACTTTCTCTGTGCCATATTTACAGGCACTTAAAACTGTCAGTTCTTCCTCCTTTTAATTTGAAATTTGACAATTCAAAGTGAAGGGGTAAACATACAATCGAAACCAAACCATAGCACCACCGAGACACCAGCAACAACACAATAGCAACAATTTTAAGTTTGCTCTATGGCTCTCCCTGTAGATTCTGACTATAGTACAAATACTACCCCACACTCCTCCGGAAAGATTTCTTTTTTTCTTCATATTTTTTACACTTATTGCGCATATGGTGCCAACGAGAATGTCAACAGTTTATGAAGGGCTGCTGCTACAGCCCCAATGGCAGCAGCACTAACTGGAACGATGACTCTTGAAGGGAGTATCAAAAGCAGATGGAAGAGCTGACACCACTCATACATTCCTGTACTCTGTCTGACGGGAAATCGGAACTACTACCTGCATTTTGTTTGATGCATCTCGCAGGTAGTTTTGTTTGCTGCCAACCTTTGTCAACCATTATCCTTGTACAAAGTCTACCAATAATAAGCATTTGGTGCTTGTCCATGGCAACATTCAAGAAGACTGTCATTCCTTATGCCGCAAAAAATGAACAACTGCATGGCGGGCCACAAGTTTTCCGACACAAGTGGCATGGAAGTGGCCGCTGCAAGTGAGGAGAAATTTTCAGCAAAGAGGTCTCTAGGGGCGAAAGTCTGGATGCTTTCCAGAGCGGGTGGCCAAGCTTGCAGCATAGGACATTGAAATATGTGATAGATCCCTCCTAGACATACCATATGATCACACTACAATCCACCTCTTCAGCGGCAAAGATACTCAGGGCAGAGTTTAAAGCCAACAGGGTTTGGACAACAGTTTATTAAAAGGGCCAGTTTCTCTCGACATTAACATACTAATGAGTATGTGCCAGAAGCAGCCAGCTGCAAACAAGTAGGAAGCCATCGTCTTTCATGGGCCCTTTCTCAAGCTCTGCAATTGAATGCAGTTGGGTGGTTTCGGCATGGGTGTAATGATGGCAGCACTAGAGAAGACAATGACACAAGTGCGGACATGGGGTCCAGAGGCTAATGAACTTTTTTGTAGAATGTGCCCATTGGCGTGCCCTTTCCCTGTTTTTAAGGTGAAAGCCTTTATAGGCTCATGACTCGCCAGTGTGTCCGTTCACGAGAAGTGTTACACTTTTTTGCGAGTTTCTTTGGGATGCTGCGAGACAAGTGCCATTTAAACTTTAAGAAAAAAAAATAGTTGTGGTTTAGCTCTGGTTAACCCTAGCTGAATTGCAAAAGCAATGGCGGAAGCTTTTTTGCCTGCTACATTACTCCCCTATCACGCCCTACCAGTGTAAGGTGCTACATCATTGGGGACACTTAAGCTCATCCTTTAAGGGTATGATGCGAGAGCGTAAGCTACCAGCCCCACATATAAAGTCACGCTTCAACCAAGCCGTATGGATGTGGCTACGTGCCGTAGGGGTAGCGAGAATGCGAACGGTTCTGGCAGGCTGATTCTGATATCACCCTCCTATATGAAAAGAGCGACCCGAGTTGACAGCTCCTGCACATGGCATAGGGGTAACGCGAATTCAAATGTCATGGCAGGCTGAGGAGACCGTAGCTACGCCTCTTCACGACGTAGCTGCTGCCACCCGAGGTCTCGCTTTGGCTGTCGGAGTATTGCTTTCGCAATAAAAATTGTGCTCCAGTAGGAATCGAACTATCGTGCTCCAGTGGGAATCGAACTCCTACCCTTCGATCACCAGCCGGACGCATAAGCAGGCTAAGCCATGCCAGACACGTGAGAAAAATATCTTAGTTCTCCTTGTCTAGAGTTATGCTAATGCGGTTGCCACGAAGACCGCAGTCGTTGACGTCATGGCGCATCCTAGCAACAATGAAGAGTCGTGGAGAGAGAATGGTGGCACGCTGAAAAAAAAATAATAATAACACCTAGAAAGTTTGTGCGAGTCAAATCAGCTTCAGGCACTTCCAGCTTGTATTAGAATGTCACATGGATATGAGATCGCCGCGTGATAAGAGCAACGCCACCCGCCAATCCCCCACTTGAAAAAGCCTTGATTGAGCACTGCAACGAGCGCATGCCAAAGAATGCCAAGGTAAAGGCCTTCATAGGCTCATGAGTGTGCGTCCGTAGAAAGTGCCACATACAGGAATAATTGTTATAAACCTCTAACGTCAAACTTTGTCAAGTCATTTAACAGGCGCTAAAGGATCAGTAAGCAGTCTGCCACAGTTCAGTAAAGATCGCGCAATAGACCCAACGACCACAACGCTATAAAGGCTTTCACCTCATCGCTCGACTTTAGTCATCCAAAGTGCCCTTCAAATTTTTTTTCCTGCCAAGCAAAACGGGTGCGGTTCACTTATATTCACATGAATACGATACCCTTGCATAATGAACTGAAATTGTTATGCCAAATGAAGTAAATCCACACAACTCGCAAGTGCATTCATTCCAATTCTCGAAACTGATGCACAGTGCAATACTTAAAAATTACCATCAATAAACAGCAGCCCTACTGCTCAATCTTGACCCTTGTACACTGAACTAGACAAGCACAGCAGCATCATATGACAGAGTACAACTTCAGTACAGGCATTCCTGGCACCCATGTACACATTGCCTCAGCACACAAAACAACAGGGCCATCAAGGCTCAAAAATTCCAGAATGCACTTTGGACCATTATACTGTGATGAAGCAAAAGCGTCTATTGTACAGTGATCAAAAGCCCTCTATTACGGCACCTATCTCTCTCCTTTTTCAGTCCCACCTTCCTCCTTTTCCTTACAGCTCGGTTAAGGTGTCCATGGAGAATTGTGAAAGATACTATGCCTTTTAAACCAATTTGAAATGCCGTTGATGCCTGCTGCATTGAGTCTGCTTATATATGCTGCGTGGTGCGGCGTTTGAGGAAGCGCCAAATGAAAAGCGCCACACTGACACCCGGACCAAACGCCCGGCAGGGTCAGCTCCATATATGCGTGAATCACCTTGACAATATGACCGGTCGTGACGTCATGACCGGATGTGACGTCATCATGACGTCAGTTCCGGTTATAAACTTGGCCAGATGTGATATAACATCATGACTTGTCATGACGTCACCATGTGATGACGTCAGTCATCTCTGTTTATCATCATCACTGTCACTATCCCTAACTGCCACTATCATTATTGGTCACTATCTACCACTAACTAGCGGCGGCAGTCTCCATGGCAACTGCCCTGGCATGATGCTAGAAGACAAGCAGAACTAAAATACATTTCTCACGAGCCCGGTGTGGCTAAGTCAGGATGATTGACAGTAATAATGTGACCAAATGATGATAGTATGAGCCATTAAAGGCTTTTGCCTTAAAACGAGAGAAGCCTCGTGAGAGGCATAGTCGCACCTTGCCACGCTCGGTCAAGGATGTCCTTTTGCCTCCGCAGCATGTCTTCCTCCTCCTTGAGCATATCCAGGCTCACATCGTAGATGGCTAGCTGAGAGTTGTACACCTCCTCTTCCATCTCCCGCAGAGTGCACTGGCCTCGCAACGTCTGCTGCTCCAGCTGAAGGGCAAAGACCGACTGATGTCACGCCGTGCATCGAGCCAAGTAAAGGTGAACCGTAGGACACTCTTTCTGCTATAACCTGGCACCATAGTAAGGACATACCTCTGCTAATAAGCATGGAAAGCTTTTACAAGCAGTGCCTCAGAAAAAGGCTGCAAGTGAAAATGGAAGTGGTTGGAGGCATTGTCAAACCTTTGTAATATTCTGATTTTTGCTTGTTCTTTTGTCTCATACGTTCATGAAGACGCAGCAAGAACATACTATATAGCACGTGCAAAGTATGTGCTACATGCAATAATATAACAAAGATGTTTACTTATACAGTACTCAATACGGCTTTTTACTTAGTTCAAACTGTGCTTCATTGAGATTTCAATTCTTGCAGTCACAAATAATAAGTGCACCATATTTGAATATGCCAAAATTTTTTACATGGTTGCAACTCTGCAACAAAAACAGGCATTCCTTCTTTTCCTCCCACAAAGAGATCAAAAAGGTGGCCTCATTGAAAAAAAAAAAAAGAAAAAAAGAAACATGCCTCAAGATTTCCCAAATGCTACCATCTGTACAACCATGTAAAAAGGCCATGTAAAAACAGGAATGATGCATTTTCAATTATCTCCTTTACTTCAAGTTAGTACAGTTTTATTCCAGCAAAGAGCCACATAGCACTGTATTGGTGGAATTAGTATACTCGTGTTACAGCAGCTAAATATTTTCCTGACTAAACTGCCCACTCTTGACTTAAAAATCTCATATTTAATATAAACACAGGGTACGATGAAATACAAAAAAGGATCTTTCAGCCTGCCAGCAAATAAATACACAGGCAAAAGCCGGGCTAATATGTTTAGACATCCTGCATGCCTCACTTATTGTTGATGTGCTAGTGTGTTCTCGTCACAAATCTACATCCATGGATGATCGAAAAATATACTACTGCAGGAATACAAGCACATCTCCTCCTCTCCTCACGACCTCCGCCTCCTCCTTGTAAAGCTAAGCCCAACCCAGCAAAGAAAGTATCAGTAACAGGCTCTCACTGGTGAAAATTCTACTCCTAATATCCTAGTTTCGCATATACTAGCAATCAAGTAACAGCCCGGGGTTCATAGCGCACCGATCACAGGCCACTTTTGACGCACAATTTGAAAGCTTTAGCCAATTTCTTTAAATCTGCTTCTTCAACAGTCTCTTGACACCTAACATATGCAGCAGCAAAGTGAAAGGCAGCAGAGGTACAAAATCAATCCTCCGGAGTCCTTAAAGATCACACAGAAAAGACCATGTACAGTATGGTCCGCTGTTAAAGGGAACGCAAGATTGCATGGCCTACACACTTCGCAAAGCATTGCCACTGACAACTGGAAAGAATGAACAATATCATGTGTATGCTGGAGAACAGCAGCCAGAGGTGGTTACTGCACATGCACCATGTGTCATTGTTTGTCACAGGCTCTCACGGAAGAGCCTTGCAAAGCTCTACAGCCATGCAGTCTCATGTTCCCTTTAACAGCGCTGCACATAGATCCACAATAGTGCGTGCCTCACAGTTGCTTTCTGTCCTCTTGCACAGAGCACCCTTAGAGCCATGCCACTTTCAACTTGACTCACCATCTGAGTGATCTTGCCGTGCTGCAGCTCCCGAGTGGTCTTCACGGCACCCAACAGCTTGAGACGCTCCTGGCAGACAAACACTTCCAGCTTCTGAAGGCGAGGCATACCGTGGAGCTCAAATGTTGACCGGCCAAATTTAGTCTGATCTTCGAGCATCCGGTTTCTCTGACCTGCCCAATCAAACAAGAAAAGCACATTCAACAGAGGAAAGGTCAAAGGAAACACTACGCACAACAGCAAAATATGACCCAGGGCTACAATTTAGACGACATGAATTTGATAACATTTCTTGGGGCCAAATGAATTTTATGCTAAAAATCACATAAAGCTTGAAATTCTTGGCTAAATCATACAGTAACTGGCACACCTAAAGTCAGCACGCACACAAAGAGAAAGAAGCTGCCTCAATTTACCTTTTAACTACATCGTCAGGAGACAATGCCTAATGTCAAAAGTAAAAGACTGGAGCAACTGACACTGCAGCTAAATTGGTAAAGCACCACACGTGGCATGGAGTGGTTGTAGGTTTAGACACCACTGGGAGCATCAGGCGATTTTTCTTTCTACTTTCTGAGTATTCGAAATTTCGAATACTACGAATCAAACATGTTTGTTATTCGAAAATATGAATGCACAAAAAAATTTTCGAAGTCACCGCAGTTTCCCCGCACTGCACGCTTCACTGCAGTACTTGACTGAATGGACTTTCAGTATCTAGCATTCTTTTCTAGTGCCCTGAAGGCCGCATTAATGAGAACTCCACCCGATCTCATGTAGGCCCTACTTGTACAAAAAACTGGTATATGGAATCCTGTATGAAGTTTATACAGGATCTTTCAGTAGGGTATACACTTATGTGCAATTCTACTTTATTTTTATTTGCAGATACTACCATGTGAATTCTGAAATAAGCAAGATAAACAACATTTACTAAATTTTTTTTTTCTTTGATTAGATATTCAATATTCAATTTGATAGTTGAAGGCACTTTTGCTTTTCTCATACAGTCAAATCTCAATATAACGAATTCAGCAGAATAGTAAGAAATGGTTTGTTATTTTGAAATATTGTTGTAAAGAAAAATCTGCAATTATAAGCCAGTGGTCAAACCTAGGTATGAAAATGAAGTACCTTGGCAGTAGGCATATGTGTAGACAAGCAAAACCTCAAATGAAAATGTTGCACTAACTTCAAAGCTGATTTATTTGAAGAAATCAGTTATTTTATTCTACTGCATGAAGCAAGCACAACCACGCACTACATAACACCACTACCGCACATACACCTTCCACTTTGCGCAACACCTCATCAGGTGCGTAATTTCACCGAGTGATGAAAGTACGGACTTTGTCAATGTTTAAAAAACATCAGAGTTCGATATAGCCTCATCTTCAGTGCTCCCTGAAGTTTGAAAGTCTTGTCTCAGTCTTTCAAAATGATCGCTGTGGTCGATGGGGCATTGCTGGCTGTCTGCAGAGACAGATTCGCATTTTCCCTGCATCAATTTCAGGCAGTGAAAGCTGCGCTCCTATCTTCTTGGCTCTTCACTGGCTGCAGTCATTGTCAAATCTTGCACAAACTTTGCAATAGAGACATTTCATTTACCACGGCCGTCTACTGCTACCGCGTGCAGTCAGCACAGCACGCACTCATATGATGGTCCCTGCATGCAGAGTTCGGAGGAATTTGACAGGAAGGTAGCGCTATCTGTCGGCCTCAGGGTTATCTGCGCATGCGTACTTACGCTCACACGGTAACAGTAGACGGTAGCGGTGAGCGGTAGTGGTAATCTAAAAGTCTGTATTAAGATAATCCGCAACAAAAGAAATACCGTCCCAAACGCGTGAACGGCACGAATGACCGATGTGCTAACGACACACAACACAGGAAGAAAAAAAGCAGGCGGCTAGGCCTGCTAGTTACTGCATATTAAACCACAGCTTTGTGGTGGCGCTAGGAGCTGGCACTAGGTATGCTGATGATGATAGCTACAGCCCATGGGCCATACACATAGAAATGGCGATTTCTGTTTCCCGTGGGAGTTGCGCGCTATGGTGCTGTTAATTTTTGCCGAATTGGTAATAATAATGTTCCTAGATTATAGATGAAAAAATACAATACGTACATTTTCTGAAATATACGCTATTTTGATATTCGCAATTCTGAAATAGTTTTAATTGGAGACATGGAAAATCAGCTGGGGATTCTTAAAAATTCATTAATTTGAAAAATTGTTAATGTGGTGTTCGTAGCAATGAGATTTCCTTGTATCCGTATTCAATTCGCATTAGAAAATTTCAATATTTGCACACTCCTGCTTTCTAATAATTTTTTTATTTAGGTAAACAATTTCAGTGACTGTCGGCTTTCTTCGCATACACCTTAATAAGGTCGCTCAAAAAGCTGCAAGATCACAGAGCCAGAAGTTTATAAATCTGCTCTCCATGCATCTCTGCAACTGCAAGACAGTGAAGGGGATTAAGTGACAGCCTGTCAATGTGGAGCTAGTCCTAACTGAACCAAAAACAGCCACATTCAAATAGCTTCATCCAATTGCTAATCTGCGAGTCTTGCAAGATGGGACAAGGTGCAATCCATGCCACACACGTGCTGCAAGCATAACCTGCCTGCACGGTGGCCTTTCAAAGAGCACCCAGACCTGTGACTAGCTCCACAGTACGGCGATAGTACTCCTGGTAGAGGTGCTGAGTGGCCTCGCTGGCTGACTGCGCACGAGCCTCCCACTCCTCCAGATCCCTGGTTGCCTCAGCTCGAACACGAGGTCCCAGACGGGCGTCATCTGCCTTAAGGCGGGATGCACGGCTCCGGTCAGCTGCCAGTTCACGCAGTTCCAGAAAGGGCCCCAACTGCATAATGGACGACAACAATGATGGTGATCATGCAGTCCAGGAGGAGATTATAGGTTCGATTTGGTTCATAGGGCTTAACAGTGTAAAGTGACCCATGCTACAATGGACACCGTAGTTAAGGGTTCTGAAAACTTCGACCACTTGAGGTTCTTTAAAGTGCCCTAACATCGCACAATACAGAGGCACCTTGCTTTTCGCCTTCATTGAAAGCCCGCCGCCACAACTAGAATTTGAACTCATGTCCTTGGAGTGAGCAGTCGACCGCCCTAATCCCTCATCCAAGGCAGTGAGAACATTAAGGCGCATTATTATAAGGGTCTAGGAGAAAGTTTCAACAATCATGCTTACAATGATTACCGAAATTACCATGATTATGGTGATGACATTAATGACTGCTCTAGTTTTAATGTGACAACAATAAAAAATACTTTGGACAGGAACAACAAGAGTGACCATGGCGGCTCTGCACATTTATAAACACAATTCCACTGAAATCTCCATTTTCGCAAACTATGTTCTCATTCTCGCAATCCAAACTACACCTCTTAATCTGCAGAATACACAGCCTTATATATCATCTGGCTGCACAGTAATGCTGCAGCTAACTAACTATAACCACAGACAGAAGCTTGGTTGGTTGGCTTATAAGGTTTAATGTCCCAAAGCGATTCAAGCTATGAAAGACGTCAAAGTAGAGGGCTTCAGAAAGCTAGACCGATTGGAGCTCTTTAACATACACTGACTTCGCACAGCACATAGACTTTTTGCCTCCATCGAAAAGTGGCTGCCGCTGCCGGGATTCGATCTCACATCCTTGGGGCATAGTAGTTGAGCGCCGTAACCACTGCAGCACCAGGGCGGGGAGACAGAAGAAATGAAAATATAATCAGAGCAATAAAGGAACGCTGAGGACCACTTTATCTTTCTCAGCAAGAACATTCTATGGCTCTTCCTGGCTACAGCGATGTTTGGTTCGCAGAAAAAGCACATACATTTATTGCAGCGAAAACTGGATCTAAAAGAGTATAGAATAATATCTCGACTGTATGTTTCCTTTGTAATGATGAGCAATACATTACTATACATATGTATATGTAATATGACAGTGTCTTCGCCTCTGACTGCCAAATAATTAAGAATTGAGTGCTTCTTTCACCAGCATTGATTTTGGGTTTAGGAACCGAGAAATGGCTATGACATCAAAAGTCAATATAGGTCACATGAAGCATGAAGAAAACTACAATACAATCGCCGTTTCTAAAATCATGATTCCAGCTTTTGAGGCAGACAGGATTTAGTGTTGCTGTGAAATAAAATGGTGAAATAGCAATTGCATCGTAGGGATGAGGGGAGGGAGTGTTGAGGGCAGTACCCCTAAAACCCCGAAGTAAAAAATGTTACATAGGAAAACCATATGTCTAAAAAAGTACTACAAGTACTAAATATTCTGTTTGGCGCGGATTCATTGTTTCGTGCATAAAACAGCTGAGCTTGTTACGGGTCATGCAAGAGCCTGATTCTCGCCAATAAGTGCCAACCATAGCACATCCTTTTCTAAGCGAATTATATGCACGTCATGCTCCATCATAGCACAGCATCAGCATTACTCTGTCACGCATATCCTCGCATATCCTCATTCTAAACACACTTGCCAGCTTGAAGCACTTTTTGCTTCTTGCAAGTCGTCACAGAACGAAAAATTCAAATGTTGATGAGAGGATGAGAAAACAAAAGGCAGAGAAGGCGAATGTGGAGGAATTGCCTGTATGCAGTTTTACCCTCCTTCTATACATGTCCGTGAGCTCGTTCAAGCCATTATTTCACTCTGGCGTAAGTTAGAAAAAAAAGAAATTGCCACATAATTCTTCTGCCTCTGCAAAGTTGACTACTAGCTGTCACACAACAGGCGTCACATCGATGCTTTCGTTGCATTTCTGACCAAGTCAAGGCCAAAAATGAGTGCCAAACTCTAGAAAGTGCATCGTTCAAGATTAATTTTTGTTGGCGTCAACAAATTGAGAAAGTGTTGGTTTGGAAAATAGCCAAAGTAAACATGCATCCAAAGAAAAGGTAGGCGTCACACATGTGTTATGCAGTGAAAGCACAGTTTTCCAGTGGCACTGGTTGTGAAATTCAAAAATATATTTCTTGTGTAAGACGAAATTTACTCAGACAAAAAATTGTAGATTGCAAGCTAAGAAGTGTATGTGTTAAAAGAACTATCTCGTGTATTTTTATCTCGAGGGCCTTTATGTTTAATTTAGGTCTCAATCTAAGAACAGTATCACTTTTTGCGAACTTTGGGACTGATTTCCTCAAAAAGTATGTTTTAAAGAAAAATTATTTTTGGTGCAAAATTTACCGAAAGATTAACGGTAAAAAATTTTATTTTGACTAAACCATGAATGACGTTTATGATTAAAAATACTGAAAACACAGAACTTTTGGTTTCCTTATTGAACTAAGAAAACGCAGAAAAGGCTTGCATGGGAACACTAATGAAGTTAAATAAAAGAACAATCCCATCTGCGATAATATAAAATAGAATCTGGTATTTTGTCTGTTTTTGCACTCGATTTAAAAATATTTAAATGCAAGCATCTTCTGCATCTTCCCAAAAACTTTGAAAGATGCTTACATGAGGAAAAAAAAACTTTTTTAACAAAACTAACTTGGCAAAACAGTATTCACACAATCAACAAATGCCACATATTTTTTCGTGAGAATTGGAGATGGTCGCTTTTAGGACTTGGGACGTTTCGCTTGGAATGACCGTATACTTAGAATCTGTGTAAATAATACTGTTTGACATATCATTTTCTCTATCGGAAAAATATAACATAGCATTCAGCCGTAAAGGTCTTCATTCAGCATACTACAGAAGTCTTTTTTTTTTTTTCTCCCATTCTTCTAAAACCACTGATCTAACATAAACAGCTGTATTTGAACCATCTGTGTACAAGTCTGTGAAGCTATTGCATTTATTTTTTAGGTGAAGGAATTTTTGAATGATGTGCTCTTGCAGAGTTGGTGTTTTTTGGAACTGAATGAGAGTGAGGTCACACAATGTAGGAAAAACGTCCCATGAAGGTAGAGGGTAAGGTCTTTTGGCAATGCCAGGTGAAAAAACCAGTAGGTCCACATCTTGACAAATTTGCTCACAAATCTCAGGAGCAGGGGTCTCACAGCATGAGGTTTGTTGATGAATATTTTTCTAGAAGGGCACTCTATTACAGGGGAATAGCAATTGTGCTTTGGCAAAGATCTGATTTTAAGTACACAGGCACATGTAAGTGCAATTCTCATTTCAAGGTGAAGTTCATTTGTTCCTACAAGCAGACTGGATAGAGGAGATGCTCTGTATAATCTCCACATGGAAGGCATAGTCCTGAGTTATCTACTGGGTTTTCAATTTCATTAAAAAAAAATTCTAGAAGGCACTTTAGACCACTAAAGTGTGATGAGGCGAAAGCCGTCATAGCGCAGTGGATCGTAGCCCTCCACTATGGCACCTCTATCTCCTCTTCTTTCAGTCCCACCTTCCTCCCTTCTATGTCTGCAGAAAATTGTGACAGATACTGTGCCTTTTCCATCCTGTAAATCAATTTCAAACGTCGCTGATGCCTACTGTATGAACGCCTTCTAGACACCTGGGTATGCTTCTTGTGGTGCGGCGTTCGAGGAAGCGGCAAATGAAAGGCGCCACACGGACGCCTGGATCAGACGCCCGGCGGGATCAGCTTCGTATATGCATGAATCGCCTTGTGACTTCATGACCAGTCGTGGCGGTACATTGCACACTCCTTGTCGAACAGAACCAGCATTTCATTGAATGCATCAAAGTTCACCGGCGTTCTATAATTCGTTTACAAGAAAGGAAAGGCGCAGTATCTGTCACTCATGGAATCCCGCTATCATCCTCACGGTAGACAAGGGGAATTATGAAGAGCGTCTGGTAAAATGCAATTGGTAAAGCGCTCGGCTGGGGATCCAAGAAATGGAGGTTCGATTCTCGGTGGAGACAAGGTTTATTAATTTATTTTTAACTCTCGCTCTAGAAAGCGTGACACCTCTGCTGACAACCTTTTGCTGAGAACCTTCTGTCGACAACAATGAGGCATTAAAGGCTTTCACCTTAATATCACTGTCTAGCTGAACCATACACTATGCTGCCTTAGCCTAAGGAGGAGCGCTAAGAAATGTTGCCTTGTGATAAGGACAGGGTAATATACAGACACAGATCGGCTTCAATTTGGCTTCAATGTCCCTTTAACCACTTGTTCATCATACTAGCCAAAATAACCAACCTGCAATGACATGCACTTCATGCACTTAGCCACAACTTAATGTGCAGTGTTAAGACATTATCAAGTACAGGATGCTGAACTTTAATGTTTAAACTCCTAAATGCACAAGTGCGATTCCAGCAAGCTAAAAGTCAAAGGCAGAAAAAAGTGGCACTGCTGCTCCTCTTTTCAGTCTTCCACTTCAGCTTTCATTTGCAGCAATTTTTGACCTTGTGCACATTTGTGCAGTTTTTTGTGTGATCTGTATGCATGTGTAACAAAGGAGTAGCCTACTTCCCCTGAATATTGGCTTGTCCAGGATGCACAATCCCTGTCCAGCCAATACTGACCAACATATTCCATGCCATCATATTCCATCATATTTGACGAGTAAAGGGGGAAGGCTACACCACACGGTGCAGATCCATTTCAAAAAAGCTGAAGTGTTAATTTAGTGGTGCCCACTTTGGTAGACTGCCTACCTGGAAATTGTAGAGCTCGGCCAGGGCAATGGATATATTCGCCACCACCTGGTCCTCCAGTGCATATACTGTTGACAGCTCCAGCATAGTTTCAGACCGCGAGCGAAGAGACAGCACCTCGCTCAGGTCGGCATAGGCACGCTCCAGGGTGCGTTCCAGGCCGCGCAATCGAAGTTCCTGTGCCCAAGCGTCCACAAATATACATCCCAATTTTTATGCGCGCAAAATAATATGAATTGCTAACAAAGGTATCTGCCTACTACAGACTCGGCAGCAATATATAACAGGATAGTTAAGCGGGCGAGTTGGTGATACATCATCCAAAAAACAGCGCGAACAAACGGGGACGAAAGGAAGAAACCACAGGAACAAGCGCTGACTCTCAACTAAAGTTTAATCGCAGGAAACATGTTTATATAAGGAACAGAAACAATAAAACACCAAAACCAGAATGCCCGTGTTACTAAGTGATATCCAGATATGCAACCTCAAAGTCTTGCAGGAGCAGGGAAGGTTTGCTGACACACAATCTTTCTTTCTGAGCCATATTACACGCCTCGATGATTTCCCTGGTCAACTGGTCGGGGTGTTTGTACAAAATGTCAGTAAAAGGCAAGGACGGAAAACAGGATTGACACTCACGGCGCTTGTTCCTGTGGTTTCTTCCTTTCGTCCCTGTTTGTATGCGCTGTTTTTTGGATGAAGTAATATATAGTTATAGGCTGAAACATTTCTAACCACACTGCAGCCAAACAAGACAATATAGGAAGGTAATGTAAACTTATTTCGGTCCTCTCCACAATCAACAACTTTCAAGACTAATGAACTTCGCCCCTGAGAGCGCTTTGGAATGAAAACGTCACTTTATTTAGCCAATCACATGTCCCCCTTATTCCTCCTCCACCTCTAATGGTTCTAATTTATTGCTTTATGACAAGTACATAGGTAACTCCTTCAATGCTAACTAATTGAAGCAATGTGATGCTTGCTATAACTCAGTGCGTTACAATACAGTCATTGAAGATTGTTGGTTTATACTTGGCTGATGAGTTAACTCCCCAAAGTGGCTGAGGCTATGAGGGACGCTGTAGCAGCAGGCCTGGAATAATTTTAACCACCTGAGGCTCTTTAATGTGCGCCGACGTTTCACAGTACATGCACGCCTTGAATTTTTCTGCTATCTCATGAAACATAGCCACTGCCACTAGGATAAAGCTCGTGATGCCTGGTTCAGTAGTCAAGTGCCCTAACTACCGAGTCACTGAGGCAAGGTGGTGCTTCAAGCAAGGTTTTAATGTTTAGATGCATACACATACATTCCTTGTTAATTTGTTTTAGTGAAAGATAAGAATAAGCAAGCAAGAACATCAAAGGCATTCATCTTAAACAAGCTAGGCCAGTTTCTGCTGCAAAAGGCATCGACAATCTGTCAACTTTTGCAGCGTCAGATTAAGCAGCTGATACTAAGCTGCAAAGTATGTATTATGTCACGAAAACTGCCAAATCTTCAAAGCGGTACTGTCCCTATGGGAAGAGTACGGCTTCTCCAGCGCCGGCATTTCTAAAAGGACCGCACCAACCTAAGGAAGCTAGCATGGAAGAGGCGGCCATGGCTTCCCAGACCATGGAGCAAGCAGTACATGGAGACAACCACCCGTCCAGCGAGACTTCATCGCTGAGTGGGGATGAGTCAACGATCGTGAACGGTGACAGGTCAGTGGCCGATATGGCTGACGTGGACAACGAGGGCTTCAAGTTGGTGAGTCACCAAAAGCAAAGAATGGTTGGGATCCCAATAGTACTTTTACCCACAGAAAAAGGGATTGATTTAAGAGAGAGGAACCCCATCTTGCTTTTTGCAGCCATTCAATCACTGCTCAGATCAGCTCCGATTCGTAGCCAGTTCAGTATGCAAGGGGCTCTTAAACTGGATTTCTCAACGGAAGAGCAGGTTGACAAGCTCCTGCAGTGCTTTCAGATTGGTGACATCAAAGCTAAAGTGCGGTTGCCCCATTCCTACATGAAGAACACCTGTGTTATTAAGGGTGTACCAAAGTGGTACTCAGAAAGCGACATACTTGATTACTTGAAACCACAAGGTGTTCTGCACGTGAGGCGACTCGAGCATCGTGTGGAGTCTCAAGAAAAGGAATGGGCTGCGAAACATACCAACTCTGTCATGTTGACTTTTGCTCCCAACTCAAAGCGCCCCAAAAAAATTGACCTGGGATTCACAAAACACGCACTCGTCGATTTCACTGAAGCTCCTCCACGGTGTTTTAGATGCCAACGGTTTGGGCATGTGACCCAAGTTTGCACAAAGGATTGACGCAGTAAGCGGTGTGATGGCGACCATGATTTTAAAGCCTGCAAGGCAGATATCACTTGCACCAACTGCGGTGGTGATCATCCAGCGAGTTTTGGTGGCTGCCCCTTCCGTGTGAGCGCTCTACATTGTCGAATCTTTCATTGCTGGTCCCAAAACCCAACCGACTGAGAAGCCTGTGCCAGGCATTGAAGAGTTCCCAGCGGTGGAGGCGGATGTTGTCGTGTCAACCAGCAGTGTCCCTAAAAGACCCGAGTCCAGCAAGATGCCAAGGTCCACTGCGTGCCAGCCGTTTATTCGACCTCCAGTAAAAAGTTGCCACGTTTCTGAGCGACCGGATCATAGCCAGGCTCGATGGCAGGGAGGACTTTCCTATGCCTTACAAGTGACAAGAAAACCAGCTACTGTGGCCGAGAGTGTGTCCCTGTCGGCATCTTTTGTGACGTTGTGAGTGAGTGCCTTGCGCAAAATAAGGAGCTCAAATCAAGGTGTGTCCGACCTTCTCCATGTTTTGTTTGGGGCCCTGCGTTCACATGTTCCAGCGATGCCGCCTGGCAACCTGAAGAACTTGCTACAGCTGGTGCTTTCATTCGAGTCCATGATTACCACCTTCGCAGCCAACTTCCTTTCGACCTAATATGGCTGGTGTTCATCCTCATGAATCTAAAATCCACCGAAAAGTGCCATTTATATTACAATGGAACTGCGCTGGGATTTTAAGCTGGTTAGCTGAATTGAAACTATTCTTGAAAGAGACTTGTGTTCCAGTATTCGCCCTGTTCGAAGCTGGCCTGCCAAGCAGGAGATATTTGACTGGATATGTCGCCCATAAAAACTGCAGCATAAAGTCGTTTCCAGCAGGCAGCGCCGCGCTTTACGTATGAAGGGAAGTTCCACGTTTCTTTAAACGTTACCAATCTTTTCACGGATGACATTGAGGTAGCGGCTAGGAAAATACAGCTCGGCTTTCGAACTCTTTCTATTGCATCCGTGTATGTGTCCCCACGGAAGAGAGTAGCAATTGATTTGTTTCTGCAGCAGCTCTGCGACTGCTGCCCAGCTTCTCGAATCATCTGCGGTGATTTCAACACCCATCATTCCATGTGGGGTGACAGGAACCCGGATTCCCGTGGGTGCAAACTCTTAGACGTTATTGACAGTTTGGACCTGTGTGTTGCCAATGACGGAAGCCCCACCTTCTTCCTGCCTCCAACCTCAGCAACAACTATAGACCTAACTTTGCATTCACCTGATGTCCGCACGAAGTGGTCAACAGCACCTGACCACATGGGAAGTGATCATTTTCCGATTTTTGTATTTGCTGCCGACTTTCGTATGGGCGGTACTAAAATCTGCCATGTTGTCAACTGGGACAAGCACAGAGAGCACCTAGAACGTATTCTGGTGATATTACTAACAAAATGATTTCTAGTAAGATGGCAGCAACTATGGTGATCAAGTTAGCCGGTCATTTTCCTGCCCTGGATTTAAAACTCGGGAACCTTTGCGCAGCGAGAATGACAGAGCAACATCTCATGCGGAAGAAGGGCGACAGATACTTGAAGACTGCCTACAATAAATAGGCTGAATTCTGCCATTCGGCGATACACGAACAAGCTCTACAGGTTGCAATGGGCCTCATTCTGTGCTAGTTTGACTGTATTCTCACCGATGACGAGAATATGGCGAGTCATTGGCAGTTTTGCTGGAGAACCTCGCCCTTTGAAGACTTTTGAAGCTCTTGCAATGCGCAAGGAATAACCCATTGCATGCTTGGCAGAGGAGTTTGCAGATGTGATTGTATCTGCAAATACTGGAAATGGCCTACACACACCACCTACTTCCTCTACGTCTATCATGGATGCCCCATTCACGCTTAGGGAGCTTCAGACTGCGCTCAATGGCCTGCGGCACCTGTGCGCACCAAGTCCAGATGGTATCACCAACCAAATGCTGCAGAGCCTGCCCCTGAAACTCAGGAAGGAGCTCCTAAACTCCATCAATTGAGTTTGGGAGACTGGCAGCATTGTTCTGTCATGGAAGGTGGCATATGTCGTTCCAGTGCTGAAGTCTGGCAAAGACATGACCGACATTGCCTCGTATCGCCCTGTGTCACTGACCTCCTATGTGGCTAAGCTGATGGAGAAGCTGGCAAATGAACGCTTATCGGGGTGGCTTGAGGACACCAAGGCACTGCCAACATGTATGACAGGATTCCGCTGGGGACTAAGTGCCCAAGCCAAGATAGTGTCTTAGATTTGGTGAGCTATACTGAACACCAGAGAGCTTTCGGCCTTACCACCTAAGCCATTTTTCTTGACATTGCAAAAGCTTATGACAGAGTGTTTCAGAGCTTCATTTTGAACAGATTGCAAGGCATAGCTATACAGGGCCATATGCTAAGGTTCATTTACTCCTTTGTTAGTGGTCGTATGATTTTAGTATGGTTAGGGAGTACTATAAGCACCGAAAGGGCTGTATCACAAGGTGTGCCTCAAGGAAGTGTTCTTTCCCCAACACTCTTTAACATCATGAGAACTAGCCTTCCCAATTCATTGCGAAAAAATTGCAGGCAAGTGCATATGTCAATATATGCTGACAACATTTATATTTGGATTACTGGCTACCAACACAAGCAGTTAGCCCTGATGACTCAACAGGCTCTACCTTCGGTACAAGCTTACCTTCAAGGTGTGGGATTGTCTCTATCAGCGGAAAAATCCGGCTTTTTTCTGTTTCAGGTGTAGGAAGATGTTATGTGCATTTAAAGATAGACCTTGGTCCCTCTTACTTTCACCAATTCAATCACACACGTTTTCTGGGTGTCATTATTGACTCTCGTCTACAGTGGCGAAAAGCTGTCGACGCGTTGTCTCATCTCTATCTTCACGTCTCAATGTGATCCGTAGATTTGCAAGTGAGCAATGGGGAAACCATCCTTCTTCAATGGTCAAACTTCATCAGTCGCATAATGTACCAATTACACTTAATTTCCCCCTCGGCATCACAGCTTGAACGTCTCGAAGTTTTCCGTAGAAAGGGCCTAAGCAGAACCACTGGAGTTCCTCAGGCGGCAGCCAACAATGCAGTGCTTCATGAGTCACTATCAAAACCTCTTAGCATTGTCGCTTCACAGAGATTACTAATGCAACTTGGCCGCCTCGGAGAGATGGTAGCTAGGCAATCCCTTCTTCGGCGGATCCACAAGAGATCTGAGTCGAGAGCCTACTTGGCACTTAATACTCTTACTTCCCTAGGCAGTAATGTTCGAAGGCAAAGGAAACGGTTGAAACCACTCTGGTCATTTCCGACCCTAGACTGTAAGGTCACGATTCCCCATGTGAATGCAAAGGACAGTTCTCCTTCAGCGGCAATGCATTCGCTCACATTTTCACTTATGGTTCTGTAGACAAAGTCAGAAATCTAGCTCAGCGGCTTTTTACATTCCTTCTATGGACTATAACGTGGCCTGCACGCTTTACTGAAGTCGTATCCTCCACAACGGCTGAAAGTGTTGCTATTGAGGTGGCTTTACGGAAGCTAAGTTCTTGTTCGGCTCAACCTGTTGTCATCCTAATAGATTCAAAATCTGCCTTTCAAAGGTCAGAGCGCAGTTTCCCTACTGATGCCTTGTCTATAACCTCTCTACACTTGGTGCAGAATCTGCACAGCAGAGGCTTTACTTTAAATTTCCTATGGGTGCCCTCACACATAGGTGTCGGAGGCAACGAGGTGGCAGACAGTCTCGCCCATAAAGCACTGTCAAGTACTTCCTCAAAAAAAGTCCCTCAAGATAAAAAAAAAAAAAAGACTCTTCAGAGAGACGGTACTCAACCGTTTTAGTACTCTGTGGAGTGTGCCCCACAAGCCATGTGTGACCAAGAGACTGAGAAGACATCAGGCCACTCTACTACATCAAATTCGCACGGCCTCTGCTCGTACTCCTGTCTGGATGCATAAGACGGGCATGGCATCATCTCCACTACGTTCTATATGTGGTGCGTGCGGGGATATAGAACATTATATTATGTGCTGTCCAGAGTACAACGCGAAAAGGCATGTGATGCTCGCTTCCTTCAAGAAGACAGGAGTCCTTCATGATGCACTTCAGGACATTGTCTACCCAAGTGGATACCAGACATGCAGAAGGGAGGCTTCACGCATTCTCTTACAGTTTCTGCAGGACACTAATCTTGACTCTAGATGGTGACAGCTGGAATGGACTACGTTCTAATGTGAGCAAATGTGTGCGTAGATGGTGACTTCTGGAGTGGACTATGTTATACTGTGAGTGAATGTGTGCATAGATGGTGACTGCTGGAGTGGAATATGTACTTTCATAAGTTACTGTGCACATAGTGGGGTAGATTTCACAGATATTAGGATTATTTTTTAACACATAAGTGATGCTATGGTGGAGCAATTTCCGGTAGAATAAGCAAAGCTAATCCCACCTGTAGCATACAACAATTCAACTCAACTAATGTTCACAAGTGTCATTTTTTTGTCTAACCTTACCTCAAAATGTGCAGATAATAGCTTTGTTTATTCATTTTAGTTAGCCTGGTCCTGCCAATGCCTATGTTCTACAGGGGCAAGGTCAAAATGATAGACATATTTTTAAGTAAACTGAAAGAAGTAGTCATGTCATAGTACTTTGCTAAGTAAAGGAAGCAAAATTGGGCAAGGCTACAAAAGAAAGATAAATGAACAATTAAGCTGTAAGGTGCAATGCAACAAGAAAAATATTGCTCCATCTCTCAGGAACATAGTAAAGCCATAGTATCATTTCCCACCCACCTGTCATTACTGTCATTTCCCACCCTGTTCACCATCTGACATGTTTTAACTGACATAGCAAGGCTTAAGTATGCAACTTTACATTTTCACAGCAGCAGCTATGTATTAAGATTCTATACTATTTGGCTGCAGTGTACAACAGAGCTGATTCTTGGATCACTTGATTGCACATATAGGTGGAGGAACTATATATACCACAGACTGAGGAGGACTTGAGACAGCAACAACACAGAACACTGTTTTCTGACACTATCTTGTGAATACAATGGACGGCACTGTTAATGGCTACCTTAAGTGAAACCAAGGAGGTTATATATAGAACTTCTGAAGTGGAAGTGACGCCCAAAAAGTGAAGCCAGCATCCGCCACCTTGAGAGGGGCAGAAACGCAGTGCCGAACGTTTGCTCTATATCAAAAGTCGCATATGTGGAGCAAAAAAAAAAAAGAAGTTTTGTTTTTGTCTAAGATTTTCACGCTCTTGTCTCATAAAAAAAAAAAGTTTGCCGCAAAATTTTCTTCAAAGTGAAATTTTTTGTCACTTTAGCGCTGTTTAATGATTGTGGCTGGCTAATAAGCAATTAAGGCTTTAGGAAACAAAATACATAATTCAAATTCAGGTGTTTTGCTTTTTGTATTCGTACTTAAATTTAATTGAAAAACTATGAAGTTCTTGCTTATTCATGATTTTTAAAATGGAAATATCTGCCTTTATAAAAGCCTTACTGTTCAAAATAAAAAATATTTTCTAGTTCCTTACAGTAATAAACTAAAAACGCATATATGTTATCTTAATTATTAAAATTTCGATTGCTCACAGTACATTCATCTGTATTTCATGATCATTTTGGCCAAGTGTATTATAATTAAGTGCACTGATATGCTAACAAATTTTTAACTGAAATCCTATGTGGTCAAACAAAAATCCCTGAAAATTTGAATAGAATCACATTAAACTGAATTTCGTCCTAGAAATTGTAAAGAGAAATCGGTTATCAATAGAATACAATGACGTATCTTGCCTTTCTTTATTAGTTGCCAAATTACTTTAGTTGAAAGAGGAATTTATCGAAAGGAAGCCACACGATTATTTACCACCAAAAGAAACAATATGAGCAAGAAACACTTTGCTGAACAGAGAATCTCAAAAATTAGTCCCAAATGTCGCCAGAATCATTCCATTCAATCCCGTGACAAATTTAAAGCCAATCACAAACTGAACTAAGCATGCAATCAGCTATGCATAACTACACGGTTATATAGAAGACTTATTAAATTATACAAGGCAATGAGACCAAAACTTCGATATGAGTTGTACTCTGAGAAGCTGTATTCATACATGATAAATACAACAGTATAAATGTACTAGTGCATTAAAAAGTTTCCAGAAGATGCAATTCGATCAATTACATTCTCTTTACCCCGCTGTTGTGCAAATTGTAAATTAAATAGTAGCAGTATGCCTATAATCGACGATAAGGCAGATGAAAAATGTCACTCGTTTCCAACTTAAACTTGCATGCTGTTAGTGAATCATAGAACGCAATGTGAGCCTATATGCATCTCAAAATAGCGCGCACCGATCCGTGTGTTCAGTAACTTCAGGGCCAGTTTACCACTGTATTATATGTGCACTATGCAAGATCCCTTTGACACCGCAGAAATATATTTTTTACCCCAAGAAGCATTCATAAAATTAATAAACGCATAATACCATTTCATCAAAGTTCATCATAAATATGCCGCACAAGGCATAAAATATGGGCTCTCATCAAAGCTCTTTGGCCACAAGATAATTTAATTGTGGTATTTTCAAACGTAACCGCATGCAAGCACAAATGAAACAAGTGAGATGACCCTGCACCAGCCACACTCTCTCACACTGGTGTCTGTAGGGGATCGCCACTCTAGAAGTTTATATAAACTCATTGAGAGAAATGTACGCAAGTATGCACAACAACCTCTGCAACAAATGCACAAACGTAATATTCCCTCCAGCAAGCATCCTAGCGGTCAAAATTGACACAGAGAACAGCCCAGAACCACTCAAGAACCAAGGGTCACAAACTAGACGCATGTTGAAATGCAGCTCGAGTGGAAAAGTGAGAAGGCCAAGAACACTGAACATCCACGGTGAACTTACATCAATACTTCACAAACGATGTGTTTGAAAGCTGTTGAATTTTAGTGTATGTTCACTGTGCAAGTGTGCAAATGTTTGTTTGTTTTTTTGTTTGCTTGTTTGTTTTACGACTTGGAAAAATACTGGAGAACCACCACACACTTTCATAAGTCAGGGTGGAAAATTTTGAACAATTCCAGCAAAACCACAGGCAGGTCTTTTCTAGCCTGAAACAGAAGAATCAGGTCACATCATGCTCTTACCTGAACATCCTCTTCATAGTCAGTCAAGTAATCTTCCTCACCAAAGAGCACCGAAAAGAGCAGTCTCTTCCCCGTTGCATCGAGCGCCTGCTTAAAATAGCCCTCTAGTTGCCTGCACACCTTCTCCTCTACAGATGGTTCCAGTTCTTCAGCCTTGTAATTCCTTCCCGAAAGCAGCCCAAAGAAGCCTCGTGATGCTTTGTTGTTCTGTGACCCACTCAGTGGAAAAGAGTCCTCCAGTGCTGGGCACATGAGCAGGAGCTGTCGATGCACATCACGCAGGGCCTCAGGAGAAAGTAGTGCAGCCCGAGCCCCATAGTTGTCCTTGTCACAGGCACGGCGCTCACCCTCCGAGTAACTGATTGCAAACTGGCACTCGACACGGTTGAAGGCAACATTGAAGCGCGAAGTGCTGTGCGCAGGCACATCGACAGGATCAAACAGGTTCTCTCGGATGGCAACCCAACCTTCAAGGCTGTCTTGTCGTTCACCCATGGTCCATTCACGCTGCATGAAACCGGGAGATTTGACTTAGTCAGTAATGTAATGCTTTACATACTATTAGGCTATACATCAGTCAATTACGACGCAATAACTCTACTGACATCAGACAGACATTGCAAACAAGCCTCTATAAACAGAAGTATTTTTTCAAAGCATTTCAAATCTGCCGACAAAGTGAAGTCTGATTAAAGCAATGCTAAAGTAAACGGCTACATCTAGTGATACCAAGGTATACCCATTATTACAGCGCCTTAATGAACTACTCTGTACACTAAGTAATGAATATGGCACAATGTAAATGTTGAATATCTGGACAGAGAATAACCACTTCAAAAAAAAAAAAAGAAATACACTACCATGGCTGGCGCAAATGCTAGGCTAGTTAGCGTAGCATATCGGAAGCATTTTATCTCCTGGCAACAAAATAAAAGAGCTAGTGTGAGGTTTTAAATTAATGCACCACAGGCTGAAAGCTACGGGTTCAGATGCAACTGTGCAGGCAAAATAGGGAGGTGATACGATGAACTCCTGAATGTGGTTGCATAGCCTGTGCAAGAACTAGTACAAGCACAGGTCACGTTGTCACGTTACCAAATAATGCATTCGCACAGAGACGGAAAGGGGGGGAGTTCCCGAATGGCCGCAACCAAGTCGTGTTTTATTAAGGGCATGAATTTCTGCTCGCGAGATCGTGTGATCACGTCACAACTTAGCTATGTGGGTCGCTAGTCGTCCCGTGTTCCGGTGGCACAAATGCTGCCGAGGTACTCGGAATGATTAGCAGCAACGCAAGCTCCCATTGGGTTATCAGTGAGTTCCTGCCACATCGCCGCGGTAGTGAGTTATGGGCACGAGATGCTCGCGACTGCACGTTATGGCCCAGCGAAACGAGAAAAACACGATGATCCGCGACCACGACAAGAGCAACAAAAGCGTTAACGTGCTAGGCCAGATGACCCGCGCGAGTCGCTCCAAAAACCAGTTCTAATATTTGAGAACTTCCTTTACGGTTCGCTTCGCTTTTTTTATTCCCCGAGCGCATCGCACTCGTTCGTTTCGGCTGGACAGGGCGGATGAGTGCGCAGACTGTGACTGATGCACGCACTGCACAGCACGCCCTCCCCTCCCCTGCCGACACTTGCGGCGCCTAAAAATAAACGCTCTCTTTTGCCTAAGCCAAGCATCCGTGATGCGATAAACATGGAAACCGCTCAATGTTTACACGCAACTCTCAAAGCGAAACTGCATCCATTTTGTCAACGACCTTAATTTCTCTTCAAATAACCTCAGTGAGGTAAATGCTGCATCGCAACTAGCATTTGTCGTGCACCTTTAAACATAACTTCCATATGCGAATGCGAAGGGCAACGCAGCGGTTATGTATATTTGCGTCAGCCGGTTAGCAGCACGTGAAAGCAAAATTGCACCCCACGCATATTACACGCCTACTTCAAAAAACAAGATAAGGACAGGAAAATCTGAGGCACACAACCCCTCTTCACCAGAGGTGCCTACAAATAGACTATGTTAAATTAATAAAAATGGGATTTACTTACTTCAATAGGACGGTCTTCTGCTTCACCAGCGGTAAGTAAGGGCTGCTTGAAACAGCCCAAACTTTCTGCGAGACATGGCTGCACTTTTCTACAGCACAGTCCACTGCTCACGCACACGCATTCTGCTGCACAAGTGTTTAAAGCACCTTTGTTCTCACACAAGATTTCAGCGAAGAAACTTCTTTACAATGACGCAAACCTCCGAACACCAACAAACTTTTCTGGCGTGTTCAATCATCTGCAAGGCAAAGTCCACATTCCCATTACAGACGCCGTTTTAGAAAAAAAAAAATGGCAGTTCATTTGAGGGCGCCACTAGTTAGAAAACAAATATTAAACACTCTTTTTAAATCAAAGTACTTTCAAATTGTGCTTTACTAAGTGTAAAATATGGTATTATATTTTGTTACAAAAGCAATTTTGACTTAGTATTTTTTGGTTATGTTTTTGAAGAGTGGTCCATTTTTGTCGTACGTTGACCTCACCTTAGTGCTGGATGCTGTGTTTATATGCAGCGAAATATGTTCACAGGTTTTCCTTCACAGAATTACACACACCTATGAAGCACTATAGTATCAGTAACATTCAATTTAGCACTTTGTGCTTGCTTTACTGGTGGCCAACTACCAGCGACGCCATGGTTAGGACAACTTACGCATGGGGGGAAAGCCAGCTTTACAAGTTGCACGTGTAAGGAGCAAGTAATCTAAAAACGTTGGTAAGGGGCCTATATTTCTATAACTTTTAGGGTTTGTAAAGATTACTCCAATCCACAGTGCTCAGCACTAATGCAGGTACTCAAAATTATACAGTGCATCAGATAGTTTGACCCATCAGTGGGTCGGAAATAACCTTTTATAAACGTTCTTGATACCGAAACAACTCAACGACATCCAAACTACGAAGCGGGAACTCAAGAACTCGAAATCAGTTTAACGGGGCTGTTGACGCGTTTTAATACAGGAATACATCTAACGGCTATATTTTCAGCAGTCTTTGTGGACAATGTTTCCAGTGTCCTCGCGTCCATGCCGATCTCACTCTGGTCCATGCAATGTGCACAAATAAGGCACGAAGTTTAAAAGGCCTCGATAGCAACGTGCCTCTCATACTGTACTCTCTTCTTTAGCTTGATGCAGTGTGGCCAAATATTTCTGCGACCGGTCAAGTCTTCCACCTGACTGCGTGCTGTGTCCCTGGTGCAAATAGGAATAAAATTTAAGGCTGTGGCTAAAGGTACGTCCGACGGACCCGATCAGTGGTCTTAAAGGTACGTCCGACGGACCCGGTGCGTTTTTCTTCGGGATCCGTCGGACGGATCCGGGAAATATTTTTCAGAGGTACGGCGGACGGACCCGATCGGTAGGGTTCTTCCGACGGACCCAACGCATTTTTCTCCGATATGGGCCTTGGGATCCGTCGGGAAAGCCGGACGGATCCGAGATCCCCAGATGTGGTTGTAGCAACAACATGGTAGCCATATGTAGCCAAATCGAAGTTGGTATGAGGTGTACGCATGGTGTACATACGTACGAGGTGCAAGAAGTATGTATACATACTGCATGCGTGAAATGTGAAATTACAAAGAATAGTACAGTGGCAAGAATAGTGCCTAGAATGGGTGATATACTACGTGATGGCATGATGATAGGTTTAAGTGAGTTGGACCGCGGCAGGGTGGCAAGCACGACCAGAGCGCAAGCGCATGTAATCGCGGTGTTGACGGCCAGCCCGCGGCCCGCACGCCCGCTCATTTGGTCCTCGTTATCATGTGTATTAACGTCTACGACGGTCGTTATGTAATTATGTAGTTTTGATTCTTCAAAGTTTCCTCACTTCCATATGTGATGAGATGCGTCACGTAACGCATCGCTTTCTGCTCGCATTGAGGTTTGGTGCTGCAAGTTCTACGTAGTACAAGCGGCGCTGAAAAAGCTGGGCACCGCCGGCGTGTCTCTAGCCCAAGCATCGCGTCATTCGTGTTTGTTGTACAACTGGAGGTGTGGTTTGTGCTTACCGTGAGATGCTGTGATTACGGATTACGTCCTACTAGAGTGCTGTGTGAGACTACGAAGAGTGCTGTGATGAGTGCGCCGATGCCCGGACGGACATCAGTGTGTCCGTTTATGATCGGCGATGTTGCACATGCATGTCAGTGTTTATTAGGTGCAGTAGTAATTTATTTACACGCGCTCTGCAACAGTCAGACGAAAATAAGTCATCGACAATTTGTTAGCCTGTACTACAGAGCTCAAAACTCGGAAAATGGGAATGCACATGATGCAGTTTTCGCATGTTGGAGTGGACCGAAAAATAAGTGCCCAGCCCACACCGCCGGAATGCGCATTCCTACAGGTGAAATGGTTCAGGTTTCTGTAAAATAGCTGCCTGGCACAGCACCTTTCGAAATTTTCAGGCTTTGTACTATTGTTGAAGGCCACTTTATCATTAATAAAGGAACGAATATGCTTTATGTGTTAATGACTAGTGTTTTTTCAACATATTATGTTCATTTTTTTTCGCTTTTCCTTAATTTCCTTTGTTTTTCATGCTAGAAAAACACAAATAGTACACTTTTAAACTTGTCAGTCCAAAGCTGAACATGAATATCTGCCATGCATGTGACAGCTTTAATGCTAGAAAGGTTGACATGTATAGCATGTACGTACACGCTGCGACATCTTAGTGGCACGTTCGGCTACTTGCCCCAAGGTCGTGATGTTTAATACCAGTGATGGCAGTCGCACTTTGGTGCAGGTGAAATGCAAATGCTTCTGTTTTCTGCAAGATGTCAATGCAAAGTACAAAGCCTGGGCAGTCAAATTAGTCTGGAGCTCTCCACTACGGTATTCTTCATAGCTACATATGTCACTTCAGGATGTGAAACCCTACATGCCACAGGTAGGCTGCATTGTTTTTTAGATTTTGTAACCTCTCATCTATGTTTTGCAACATTTGGCTAATTTTAGTTCCCAAACAGTTGCTAAAGATGAAACTGAAGCAGTTCTTGGCATGGTTTGCTGCTTAGATTAATTTTCTAATTGCAGTTCTTTGAAACTTGCATCAATGCTGGACAGTTCAAATAGCAAGCAGTTGAATTACAGAAATGATGTGGATCATGCATTTCAGTTCTGACAAGTGGAAAGTAATGGTCCCCTCCTTGCATGCATAGGTGCCTTTAGACAAATACATACTCGGGTGTGTGATTGTGACGCATATCAAGGGTCAACAGAAAGCCATGTGGAGCCAGTGTGATATTCTTCATGAAGGCTAAAGTAAAATTGTACAACAGCTGCTGTACCATGCAGAAAAAAATTGATCATTTAGTGTATGATTAACTGACCATGAATAGCATCTTACTCAGAGTATGATGTGATATATATCTGGTTTAGCATCCCAAAATAACTACGGCTATGAGGAACACAATAGTTGAGGGCTCCGGTATAATTTCGACCACCTGGGGTTCTTTTACATGCACTGACACCGCACGGTGCATGACAGCCTATTGTTTCGCCTCTATTGAAATGCCTCTGCTGTGGCTGGAACCAAATCTGCATCTTTGGGTTCAGCAGCCAAGCACTCTAACTACTGAGCCAGCACAACGGGGGCCAAGTATCAAAATGCATGCCATTACATTTCCTTCTAGCCTGTGGTTTTCTTCACAGAACTAATGTATACAAGAAAAAGTAAATAGCAATAAAACATTAGTTTTATTGCACATTATATTCACATTTCAGCAAACATTCTCTAGGAAAAAATTTCTCATAATGTTTGCATGGAAACCATGAACATCTTACAAAAACAAAACAATGCACTTACTCCACTCCAATTATTAATGGGCAAGGTTGCATCTATGCTACTACACTGCACTTATCACAAAACCACAAGCCCCATCTGCTTTGGCCAATCACTTGATGAAACTAACGGAGACAGATGTCGCACACCACAGACTGGTCGTCTCGCAACATATCTCTGCATATGTTACATTTCAATTTCATGCCTTTCCACTTAGCTTCAACTGTTGCCAGCATTACTAGTTACCCATCTTTTCTGAAATTCCTTTTTTACGCTGTTGGGATCAGCATCCTTGTTAACGATGGTCTCTGGAATTTTCGATGCTATCATTTTCACATCTTCCTCATCTGGAAGAACGAAGGAAATGACAAGCGTTGAGCAGAAAAAAAATTAGGGAGACTCCTAATCTCCACCTTTAAAGGTATGGTGTGCCAGCATTAATGGTTCTTGTCTGCAGATCCCACTGTGGATTCCCGTTAATTTACATGCCCTTTGCTACAAACATAATTACTAATTCCTTAATTCATGTCTCTGTTATCTCAGATATACTCATTAGCATACGGTCGTAGGCTGCCCTGTTAGGTGATAGACAACCTGGCATAGACCTCTGTAAGCCTCAACCTTTCTTAATTGGAGCTGAAACGTCGCAGAACATATTTCAAATATAACTTTGTAAGCTTGACTTTACAGCTCCTGCCATGTCGTGTGGCCTCGTGACATTTGGCTCGTGGCACTTTTGGCTTGTGCACAGGGGTCATCTGTTAAATACTGGTTAACATGCATGACAAATACATTTTCACACAAACTGGTGGCAAATGGTCAAGTGGTGCACTGCAGATTCTGAAATGTATACCTAATATGCATGCAAGGATCGCACCATCACATAACATGATCAAGAGTTCTATCAGTACCTGTAGTTACATAGCATTTCAATGCCCATTAAAGGACCACCTCAGACAATGGTTGTTGTTACCACAAGACCTATTCTAGCAGCGTACTGACACCATTCCACTGAGCGATGGACATGTATATGCACACCCTAGATAGCTCATGATTGTGGATCTCATTTATTTCTACGACTTCCAAGGAGTTCCTGTCGTCAGAAACTCTACACTTTATGAAATCGGGACAGTTGTCTTGAAAGGTGATGAAAAGAAATAACTAGGTTACCTTGACGCAATGCTAAATTACAGAGGGTGACTATGCTGCATGAAGATACCAAGAAGCTTGTACAAAGAAAAGTGAGAGTGAAATGGCAGGATTTTTGAAACAATGAAATAAACTACAAACTATACTTGTCAAACCTGTCATTAAGGAATGGAAATCATGCAGTAATCAAAAACACAACATAGAGGCCATTTTAGGTCATCTTCACAAAACGCATATCCACACTCACACACACAGCTTCATACTTATGAAAGAGGACAAACCAATATGCAAGGAGTGTGAAGATGAACTAACAATAAACCATATCTTACACGTGCGCCAGAGTCGAGAAAATAAGAGGAAACATTTTGTACAATTTTGCAACAGATCCTTTTCCATACCAGCATGATTCTAGGAGAGACGTGAAAATTTCCTGCATTTTTGGTTTCCTAAAATGTTCCTAAACAAGCTACATCCTAAAGAACATTTTAGTCATTACACACAAAATAAATACATTACACCTTGTTCTTGGTGCATGGCAGCATTAGTTGCTTATGCACCATAAAAATCAATACAATGCTGTAAGGTATACCTTGATTAGCTATGTTATATGAGACAAGCTTTCGGTCTGGTGTGGTCCTTATTCACGTGACAGCGCTGTCATGAGGGTCTATGTCCCAGCGATCGGAAAGTGACCTATTCCAATAATTCTACAAACTGAAGACGATTCTACAGATTTCTAAAGACTGGAGTGCTCAACTGTTTTATCAACGTCCGCCTGCTTTGACAGCCTGGAGTGAAACTGTTGAAGAGAATACATTTTTTAACATTTAACGCGTTTCTGAAGGCGTTGCTTTCAATTACGGGGCCCACAAAAAGCAGCTGAATGTCAAACGCCGCCTAGGTAGGCTTTCTAGCAAGACAGCGGTGTAGCGTGGAAAATCGCTCCGCCGGTCCATCGCTGGCGCAGCTGACTTGACAGGCGAACTGTTCAAACTTACAGCTACTGACCACACCTGAAACACTGAATTGCGCATGATCAAGGCAGAATTTCTCTAGCACTGGTAGCTATCGATTTCACGCCCAATATTGTGAAAATCTGTCCTCTCTTCGATCATTGATACGTCCACGGTTGAACATTTATGCGCCTCGGGGTAGGCCAGCCGTTGGAATATGGATGCGTGGTTGTAGCAACGATCACTTGCGTGGCGCACTCTGCAAAATTCCAAGAGTCAGCTTCTGCAACGAAATGTGCAGCGCACATTTTCTAACGCGTACCCAAGTCCGCCGATGCATGCATATCGATCCCGATCGTTTCAAAGCTGCGCGGCCGTTCAGTCGGGTCATGCTAACCTCGAGCATGCGGGGGTTTAAACTACATGTACGCAAAATTCAACGACAAGAAAAAGATGCAGGCTAAGCACAAAGAACATTGCTGTTCACATGGAAATCGGGTCATTCGCGCTTCCGTCTTTCCGGTTGTGCACTCTTGCGGTGCGGTGCAGTAGGTCTTCGCCTCGACGAGTCGATGTGCAGCTCGCCGCAGTAGCAGCGCAGGCCTCTAGTAGATTCGGCATGTCTTCTGCCACGACTCTGAGGTAGAATTTAAACGAAGAATTTAGCTAGAAACATCCTGTTTCCTCGGTCTGCATGTGAGGAACAAGCATAATGCCATTTCACATACATACTTTGGACTGCTGAATGTTCTGCACGGCGAGGTGCGTGTGTGTTGTGCCAGCGCTAGATCTTCGGAGGTCGATGCACGACCTAAGACAGCGTAAATGCTAGGAATAGCTCGCTCGCATTACGGGCAGATCGAGGTGATAGTTTAGTGCGAAGCGAAAGCTGCTCGTGAATGTGCGTATCTCGATGCCAGCTGGTGGAGCTGGTGCAGTACGTAGCATCGCCTGCAGCTATGTGCGTGACAGCGATGCTTGCCGTACACAACCCTAAGTGAAGACCGTATTCTATGTTAGAACGGATGCACTCTTCGTAGCACCTCATCGAGAGTCCGGCTAGCTGATATCATAGAGGATAAGATCATTCACGCGTAGCAAGCGGAATGTGGCCGCGTTCGACGTGCATATAGCCATGAGCCTGTATATCGACGTCCGCCGTATCTTTACAAGAATCGAATGGATACGTCGGACGTACCTTTAGACACTTCGAAAATTTAATTGTCCAACAGATAAAGGTGCGTATAGCTCCTACAGCTTCAGCTCTAGGCCTGTGATGTGTTCACGGGTGTAGCTCCGCCTCGGATACTAGCCGGGATGCCTTGTTTCTCGGCGGCCTCCTCAGCCAGTCGCACTATACGTCTCTGCAGTGTCTCGAACGGGGTCCGAGCTGCGCAGCAGTCTCCTAGGTTTTTTCGTTATTGATATTCTTTGAGTTCAGTTGAAGTCCGGCACGGCGGAAAAGTGCCAAGATGGAAGAAAGGCGACGAAGATGGCTTTCGAACGAGGGCGAGAAGACAATCACGTCATCCAAGTAACATAGACAAGTCGTCCATTTGAAGCCGCGGAGTAAGGAGTCCATCATACGTTCAAACGTAGCAGGGCCGTTGCAAAGTCCAAAAGGCATAACCTTAAATTGGTAAAGTCCATCGGGTGTGACAAAAGCTGTCTTCTCGCGGTCTTGTTCGTCAACAGAGATCTGCCAGTAGCCGCACATATATATATATATATATATTCTGTTGACGAACAAGACCGCGAGAAGACAGCTTTTGTCACACCCGATGGACTTTACCAATTTAAGGTTATGCCTTTTGGACTTTGCAACGGCCCTGCTACGTTTGAACGTATGATGGACTCCTTACTCCGCGGCTTCAAATGGACGACTTGTCTATGTTACTTGGATGACGTGATTGTCTTCTCGCCCTCGTTCGAAAGCCATCTTCGTCGCCTTTCTTCCATCTTGGCACTTTTCCGCCGTGCCGGACTTCAACTGAACTCAAAGAATATCAATAACGAAAAAACCTAGGAGACTGCTGCGCAGCTCGGACCCCGATCGAGACACTGCAGAGACGTATAGTGCGACTGGCTGAGGAGGCCGCCGAGAAACAAGGCATCCCGGCTAGTATCCGAGGCGGAGCTACACCCGTGAACACATCACAGGCCTAGAGCTGAAGCTGTAGGAGCTATACGCACCTTTATCTGTTGGACAATTAAATTTTATTCCTATTTGCACCAGGGACACAGCACGCAGTCAGGTGGAAGACTTGACCGGTCGCAGAAATATATATATATATATATATATATATATATATATATATATATATATATATATATATATATATATATATATATATATATATATATATATATATATATATATATATATATATATATATATATATATATATATATATATATATATATATATATATATATATATATATATATATATATATGTTGTTACGAAGCGGCAAGCCGATGAAGACAGGAGACAGAACATGACCGATGGCGATGGTAGATGACGTTTAATTAATGTTCGCGGGCCTAGCGCGAGCGCTCCTGCCCGCGCCACTGCCCGCTTCTTCTTCCTTGTCGTCCGTAACATGACCCGGGGCCACCGAGCGATCGTCCCGATCGTGGACGAGGGAGTTTAGCGATGTTAATGATTTTATGGCATGATGATGGGCGTGTCTGGATGCTTGAAGAAGAAGAAGGAAGAATAGAACGGCTTGCCGGTACAATGTCTGATGCGTGGGTGATCCGCCTCCCTTGGAGCTGTCAACCATCCGTCACCAGAGTCCATGGGACCGATGGCTCGAGGTCACGTCGGGCAGCTTGGGCGGGGGTTGCGTGTTCGTGTCCATCGGTTAATTCGGGTCATACGGGTCTTTCGGGTCCTTCGTCTCGGTTCTGATTCGTATGTCTGTTCTCCTTGTCTTCAGGTCCGGGCTGGGGGCTGGGCGGTGGTAGTTGTTCAGGTCTGGGCTTGAAGGGCTGGGGCCAAGCTGCTCGGCGATGTCCCTGGACCCTCGGTGATGGTCCCGGCTTGAAGATGGCGTCGATGCTCCAAGGCGAGGATGGGGATGCCGTACCCAGCACCTCCAACCAAATGTTACGGGGATGTACTTAGTGTAACAGCACTGCGATGGGCTGAACTCGACGCTGAGACTTCAGTAGCCGTGCAGTGTCCACTCAGTCAGCGTCGTCCTCTTTCTCAACGCTTTTGTCGAGCCCGTGTTCCTCGGTCGTCGTCTTCGTCAGTGAGCACATCACTTTGGTACCGCGTTTCTAGGTAACAATATTTACCCTGCCTGCGGACAAGGAGCGTTTCCAGGGTATGAGGACGAGGGCCGTTTTTGACCCGCAATGATAACATTGACCCAATCTTATTCCTGGATAACAAGGGTTTACCAGAGCTGAGTTTGGGAAAGTGTACGTCTGAATTAGTTGTCTCCAGATTGCCTATCTGTCGAGAGATGCGAACACATTTCAGGGTTGCCTGTCATTGCTTGTTGTTGGATACCTCGACAGTTGGTTCTATGCTGTGCTGGATGCCAATAATTTTCTTGGTGGAATATACTTCAGTCACATCCCGTTTCGTTTCAATTTGTTTCCATCTACTTGAACGTCGTAAAACCCAAGACCCAACTCTTGGCTGGAGCAAGACAGTTGTTAGTATGAATGCTGGTGTTGTTCAGGCTAGTGAGTATTGTGCTGGACTTGCTCCTCTTCCTTGAATTCCTTGAAAGGGCATGTTGTGGTAACTCAAAAAGGCTAGCTGTGGGCCACTTACTAGCATATTTACTACTGACTCTGCCAAGCCGTTAGATTTTTGCTATACTAAGCTTAGCGCCTTAACTGTGTTTGGCAAAAGCGAACCTCCAGATAGATGCATGTCACTTGTGTAACCAGCTGGTCAACCTCCCAAAACCCAATGTAATAGTAAACTCTGTGGAGATGTTCTTTGAATAGCGCGCGGTTAAAATGTGACGGCACCACACCCGGATACCGCGGGTTCGGGCCAGAGTAGCCAGTTTACTTTACGCGCCTGCGCCCGCATTCCGACGGAAGGAATTTGGCGCAGGTTATTGGAAGTACAAGTATTTATTACACAGAAAACTGCATGACACACAGCTGCGCTAATTGCACAGATATCAATACAGACAACGGCACTGCAGCACCACATGAAAGCGGGGCGGCGATGACGCGCGCACAGCACACGTGTTCGCAGCGTAGATAAGGGGTGGAATAATATAACTATTATATCGTTCTTGTTGTGTCCCCTGATGGGGCTGGGGCAGATAGGTCACCACCGCTTGCGGCGGGGTCTAGCCTGCCACCGAATTTTTTATCTGTTGCAGGCCGTCATTGCACCCGCCACCGCTTCGGTGGAGGACGAAGGCTGTTGTTGCGGCGCGCGTCTTTCTTTCCCTCTTCCTTTTCTTTCTTCCCTATTTTCTCTTCTGTCTGCACGAGGCAGCGGAGGTGGCTCAGCTACAGAGCCAGTAGCAGGCCCGTGCATTTTCTTTTTCTTGTTCCTTATTTCTACAGCTACAACAACAACATTGTTGTTGTGGCTGTAGGAAGAAAGAAAAGAAAATGCACGGACCTACTACTGGCTCTGTAGCTGCGCCACGCAGACAGAAGAGAAAAAAAACTGATTTATTTGTAGGAAGGGAAAGGCGCAGTAACTGTCTCACTTGTTTTCTGTGGACGCCGCAAGTGCGCTGTAAGGGAAGGGAGGAAGGTGGGAGTGAAAGTGGAAAGAGAGAAAGAGGAGCCGTAGTGGAGGGCTACGGAGTAATTTCGACCACCTGTGGATCTTTAACGTGCGCTGACATCGCACAGCACACGACGCCTCTTCGTTTCGCCTCTATCGAAACGCAGCCGCCGAGGTCGGGTTCGAACCCGGGTACTCCGGCACAGTAGTCGGGCGTCTTACCACTGCACCACCCCGGCGGGGCAGACAGAAGAGAAAATAGCAAATAGCGAAGAAAGAAAAGGAAGAGGGAGAGAAAGACGCGCGCCGCAACAACAGCTGTCGTCCACCACTGAAACGGTTGCGGGTGCAATGACGGCCTACAACAGATAAAAAAAAATTACCGACGATTACGTTAATTCCTAATGCGAAATTTGAGCGCAGCAAATAAGCTGTTTCACCTTTTCGATAGATTGAGGCAAAGAAATTGAGCAACATATGTATGCGCTATCACAGAATTTTTTTTTTATTTTTCACACGTATTCCTTTAACAAAGACTCCCTCCTCGGCGGCGGCGATGAGCTTCTGCTTCAGCCTCGCTAACACCTGGTTGCTCTCGACGGTGGCGCTGAGCCTCCGCTTCGGCGGTGCGAACGGCAGGGTCTTCTCGACGGCGGCGATGAGCTTCTGCTTCAGCCTCGCTTACTGCTCTGGATTCTGGCGGCGACGGCGCTGGGCCTCTGCTCTGGCAGCTCGTTTAGCAGCAGCAGCAGCAGCAGCAGACGGAGGACTTCCACCGGTCGTCTCGCTCATGGCTCAGAAAGAACTGGCAGATAATTTCGCAGTGGCGAACGGCAGCGGCAATTTCGGCTCGGGCGGTGCACATATACAGATCCGCCGCCACCGATCTGGCTCTCTGATTGCCACCGCACAGGGGTTGCATTGGAGGAGGAGCGAAGAAAGGAATTAAGTTCGAGCCGGCGCTTTGACAACCGGAGACTCGCAGGAAGAGGGGGAAGGGGGGCGGCGTGTACACCCAGCGGCAAACGATGGGGGCAGAAGCGCGCGCAGCAAGCGGACAACGCGATAAAGGGAGGAGGGAAGAGATAGCAGCGACTGACTGATGCTGCTGACGCCGATAGTGAGTCAACCCCAGCTGCGGAGTTGGTTTCAGGGACAACGCCGCCGATGCCGACGCAAACAATATGATACCCTCGCGTCCGCAGCGCCAAGAACCAGGTCTAGCCGTGGGAATGTGGTCACGTATTCGTCGACGTGCCGGGGCCTACGTGAAATAACCGGCGCGTCGGCAACTGAAGAGCACCCTATCCGCCACACAGGAACAGGGGTGGGGGGGGGGGGGACCCTCCCCTCCTCTTTCTGCATGGCGGCGACGGTGTTCTATGCAGTCACGTTATCTTGACTCTCTAGCGGCGTCAGCGGCATCCAGCGGTATCAGTCGGTCGCTGCTAGCGCTGGGGGGATGAAAGGGGGCGGAGCTGGTTACGAGGCCGACGCCGACGCGAAACCCAGGAACGGACGCCAAAGAGCTGCGCTCTAAAATTCAGAGGCAGGCTAGCCCCCGCCGCAAGCGGCGGTGACCCACCTGTCCCAGCCCCATCAGGGAAGTACCAGGTTGAGGGACACACTAACAATTCTATTCCATCTGAAAACTCCCAACAAATCCTCTGGAGGCGTCTTCAAACCCGAACGCTTCTCACCCCTCAACGCCTATCCTACTACCGACCCGTTTCTCCTGAGTGCACTCTCTGTGGAGAGTTGCACGCCACCTTGGACCACATTCTTTTCGGCTGCCCTGCCGATCCTCCCCCGCAGGGACAGCCCGCCATCGGATCATGGGAGGAATGGGAGGCCCTCCTTACGTCGCAGGACCTGGACATACAACTTCGCTGTGTGGACCGGGGTGCCAGTACCATGGCCCTACGTGACCTGGACACATGCGCGTAATGTGAGGGCCGTGCGGTGGCCCTGGACCCTTGAAGGGTCCAAACTCGCTCGTTTAATAAAGTTTTTTCCTCCTCCTCCTCCGGCACAGTAGTCGGGTGTCTTACCACTGCACCACCCCGGCGGGGCACATGCTTTGAGAGAACACTGTTGTACACCGACTGGGAGACTGGAAAGGTACTTGAGGTGTCATTGCCTGTGCCACGTCTGCGCCCTGGGCACCTGGTACCACCTGGACGGAGGGTGGCTGCTCCTGGCCCTGATGGGGCTGGGGCAGGTAGGTCACCGCCGCTTGCGGCGGGGGCTAGCCTGCCACCGAAGTTTTATCTGTTGTAGACCGCCATTGCACCCAACACCGCTTCCATGGTGGACGACGGCTGTTGAGGCGCTCGTCTTTCTCTCCCTCTTCTTTTTCTTTCTTTATTTTCTCTTCTGTCCGCACGAAGCGTCCGTGTGCTGTGCGATGTCAGTGCACGTTAAAGATTCCCAGGTGGTCGAAATTACTCCGCAGCCCTCCACTATGGCTCCTCTTTCTCTCTTTCCACTTTCACTCCCACCTTCCTCCCTTCCCTTACGGAGCGGTTGCGGTGTCCACAGAAAACAAGTGAGACAGTTACCGCGCCTTTCCCTTCCTATAAATAAATAAATCAGAGGCATCCGTGTGCTGTGCGATGTCAGGGCACGTTAAAGATCTCCAGGTGGTCGAAATTACTCTGAAGCCCTCCACTACGGCTCCTCTTTCTCTCTTTCCACTTTCACTCCCACCTTCCTCCTTTCTCTTGCGGCGCGGTTGCGGTGTCCACAGAAAACAAGTGAGACAGTTACCACGCCTTTCCCTTCCTATAAATAAATCAGGCAGCGGAGGTGGCTCAGCTACAGAGCCAGTAGCAGGGCCGTGCGTTTTCTTTTCCTTCTTCCTACAGCCACAACAACTGCGCCCTGGGTTTGTGCCTAATGTGTTCCTGGGTGCCCTTATCACTTTCGAAGAGTAGAAAATTTGGACGACGCTTAAGCTTCGCCTTCAAGAGTGGAACGTGATAGCGTTATTGCACCTCGTTCGCACCGCCCACTCATTCGCTCGGTATGCTCTTGAGTCACACAAAGACATAGTTTTCATACTCAACACTTCTAAGTGCACTGTACAACTTTTTTCTAATTATTTGTTCAAACAAGTGCTTCTCACAATCTACATTATCGCGTTGTGTTGTGCACACTACAACGTTTCTTGCACGTACTACACTACAACGTGTTGAGCACTACAACGTAGTGAGCACTACGTTGTAGTGCTCACTACGCAGTACTAAAACTCTAGTTTTAGTACTGCGTAGTGAGCGCTACGTAGTACTAAAACTCTAGTTTTAGTACTGCGTAGTGAGCGCTACGTACGCACAGCCCACGTACTTTGCGGAACGCTACGCCACGGTCGCGTACATGCCACTGAAAGACTTTTAGTATGGCGGAAGCGTATACGTACGCAGGGGTCTGAAAGCTAACGCGGCAAGCGCAGTGGCCTGTGCAGTGCCATCTCGCAGCCATTCAAAAACTGAATTTTCCAGCGCAGGAACTCCTGCTTCTTTGTTTTCCCGACAGGCGAGAGATGGAACCCATGCTGCAAAGGTGCTAATTTGGTTCGTCGTTGTTGCAGAGGATGAGTATATAATTAATAACTTTGACCGAATCGGAGCACTACCCCCAGCAAACTTAGTAGAAAACAAAAATTAACAATACAACCACGTGTAAATTTTAAATCCGAAGAAGCAAACCGTTTTTCCGAAAGAAACAATGTCATGCCAAAGCAGTTTTCCGAGTTAACAGTGCGCCTATGATGTCATCATTCAGTGCAAAGTAACTATGAACCTCGGAGAATACACTGCGAAACTATACGAAGTCTCATTAGAGAGGCGGAGTATATTTAAAATATGCCACGAAACGTATGCCGTAAAAGTCGACACCATGGTCCATAGGCAAAGAAAACTTACCGAAATAATTTTCCGGTTTAGGCCAGCCCCAATGAACAGGGTAGATGGTTAAAAGTTAGCAGCGAATGTTTTGAAGAAAAAGTATGACAAAATGTGCTACGGCTTTTTTGGAGCCAAACAATATTTAACGCGCCTCGATGAATCTGCGTTGTAAAAACCTACATACGCCTGAAATTTAGCCGTCTGCTCTTCCGAAAGTTTCAACGTTCCCTGTTAAATGCGGCCGCTCAAATGATACAAGCTTTTAAGCTAAAAGTAGTCATCGCTCGGCACGAAAAACGAACCGTGCACAACAGCAGACGACCAACAGTCCGTCTGCTCACACGAATGTCATTCGCGGTCGCCGGCGTCGTCTGCGATCGAATAGAGCCATAGAGCGTCGGCTGCGCCACCGTCTGCTAGAATGGACCGTTCCCTTCCGAAGTTTAAAAATGCCTTTTGAATGTAGTTTTGTCTATGGGCTGATTACTTTGAATGAGAGGTATTAGAAAAATTTAGTACATACGGCAGCTGTATACGAGAAGCTTCCGCTATTGGGAGAACCACCCAGCGCATAGCGAGCGTGTGTGCGGTATGTACGGCTTCACAACATATTTTAGCGGCGTTTATAAATAGATTACCCGCGGAATGACTCAGCATACTTTGTCACACAGTTATTCAAAGCACTCGCCAACATTTAATGATAAGCAGCCTCCATTGGTACTGTACTAAACAAGAAAGATACTGCGGTAAGTTGTGTTTACATGTTTTCTAAGGGCCCTACCAGCTCGTACCCATATGTCACGCAGCGTTAAATAGATACCCCGCCTTTGAAATGGCATTTCATATTTTCACAGTCTGTTCTAGGATGTTTGTAGTTGCTCTATATCAAAAACAAAATCATAGGTGCCCCCACGAAGACATAAAATGGCTTTGAAATCTTTCGCTTCCACATATTCTCATAGGTGGTAAGCCTATACATTTCACCCCCAGTCTGCGGCGGGGTCGCTAGCGCTCCATTTGTTTGTGAATACGGCGTTTGCCTATAGGGGGTATTCACGTGACGTCACAGCTGACGTCAGTATGCAGCCGACGCCATCTTTGCGTCCTTTTCTGATAGTACTAGTACGTGGCGGCTGTTCGTGCGCGTCCGTTTGCTCTGTCATTCTGCCTCATGCCAGCACCGTTATTATCAAAACTCAATCGGTATCATGAGTGACAGATCGATTTACCGGCAAAGTGTGCGCGATGCGGACAGAGACCTGTACGAAACAAAACTTTGGTACCGACCCGTGTGCAGTCGATATGCGCAACTGCACGGTAAGCGTCGGCCTGTGCCCTCGCATAAATATGTGCGACATTCATGAATTCCTTGTCCTATGGATGAGCTTCGTCACAAGAAACCAATCGCAAGCATACTGATCACTCGAAGAACGCAACTACGTTACAAGTGGCTGGGTTAAGAGCCACCGGTTGAAGCAGACGAACTCGCTCGCAATTACGTGCGTGCCGTCCAACGTTTATACCAACTAAACCGCTGAATTTTTGTAACTGATATTCTGCATATAAATGGCGTTTGATAGTCAGTATCTTTTATACAGAACTTGTTTGGTGTACTTGCCTCAATCGATCAGAAGTCGGGTGTTTGCATCGTCTGTGGCGGTGAGGAAGCAAAAGAAACCGCTGCCACAGGCCACAGCGATGACACCGGTGTCGCCACCTCGTTGCCTTGCGGGCTCGAAATAACTTTTTGCAACAAAACTCTTGAAATACAGCGCAGTTTGGCCAAGATAAACTTCATTTGTTATTAGCGATAAATAAGTTTAAAAAGTTTTTCAAACCTTCTGCAAAACAACTCTGCCGCCTACGTTCCTTCGTAGAATCTGCATGCGTTCTGCTTTGATTAGCAGCCGACACAGACGATGCGAACATCCGACTTCTTCTCATCGAATGAGGCAAGTACGGCAAACACAAAGTTTAGCGAGCCCTCTTTGAAGGATTTTATTGCAGCAGAACACGACGATGAGGTGTTGGCGGCGCGCTGCATGCATGCGCATGACTGGAAGTGATACATTACCGCGCTGCTCTTTTACCGGGAATGCGTCTTCTGAGTGCGTAAAGAACAGTCGTGCACGGATAGTGACAAGAGCTGGCTACTAGGGCACATCCGGAAGATTCCTGTCCAGCTCATTTTGACATAATTTCTCATATTCCATGATACTTGTGCGGTTGAGCCGTGCCAGCCATACGTGACGTCGCATCTCGGTGAGGTATCTCGTTCGAGTGGAGTCGTTCGCGTGTACTTCCGGAACCTTAAAATGCCGAGATCGTTCGCGCAGCTCTTCAGCTTCCGTTGTTTGCACTGTGCACGCGTTACGATAGCTCAATAAACAACATATAGCCGCGAATCTGAAATCATGCATTTTCTGGATACTAACAATTTCCTTCACCCTGCGCAACATGGATTTCGTAAAACCTATTCTTGCATCACACAACTCGCAGTATTCCTCCATGATATACACGCTAACCTTGATTTGAATATTCAGACAGACGCCATATTTCTAGATTTTGCTAAAGCATTCGATAAAGTTCCCCATCGACGCTTACTGCTCAAACTTTCACAACTGAACCTGCACCCTAACATCTTAAAATGGATCCAAGAATTCCTTGCGTACCGCTCGCAGACAGTCTCTATTAATAATCAGTGTTCTAATTCCGTCCCTGTAACCTCAGGTGTACCCCAGGGCTCTGTCCTAGGCCCTCTCCTCTTTTTAATATATATAAATGACTTACCAGACCTCCTCTCATGTAATATCCGTCTATTTGCTGACGACTGCGTAATCTACCGCTCAATAAATAACATCTCCGACCAAAATGCCCTTCAGGATGATCTTAACCGCGTTAAAAAATGGTGCGATGATTGGCTAATGACCCTTAACCCAAACAAATGCAAACTCATTTCGTTTCACCGCAAACATCAACCCTTTTCTTTCTCTTACAGGCTTGCTAATACTTCAATAGAGCTCATCCACTCATATAAATACCTGGGTGTCATATTGAGTCATGACTTATCTTGGCGCGAACACGTTACTAACATAATATCATATGCGAATAAAACCTTAGGATTCCTCAAGCGCCATTTACGTCATGCACCTACAGATGTAAGATTACTCGCCTACAACACACTGGTAAGACCTAAACTTGAATACGCGTCCCCCATTTGGAGCCCCCATCAAGGATACCTCATCGATGCACTTGAAGCCATCCAAAATCGCGCAGCTCGTTTCATTCACTCGCAGTATTCATACGAAGTCAGTGTATCATCCTTGAAATCGCAGTCTAACATACGAAGTCTTTCTTTCCGTCGCCGCATCGCCACCCTATCCCTTTTCCACAAATTCTACTACAGCTCACTCCGCCAAGAACCATACATCTGCGCACCTCCGCCACGCATTTCCCATCGCACCGGCCACTCACTTCAAGTCGCTCGTCCACGCGCCCGTACCGTAACCTTTTCGTCTTCCTTCTTTCCACGAGCCGCGTCAGACTGGAACGGCCTATCCCACTCCGTCGTTACCATCACCTGTCCATCATCCTTCAGTGCCAACATTGAAATGTGTTTATCACGTGAAAATCTGTAAAAAAAAAAAAAAAAAGTGCAATATTTTATGATTGTCTACCCCACCCCTTATGTAATACCCCGAAAGGGGCCTTTAAGGTTAATAAATGAAATGAAAATGAAATGAATGCCACTGCTTGTAGAACCGCATGTCAGAACTTGCTACGTACGTTCTCCGTGTTCGTTCCGTGGACACAAAAATGGCCGACTGCGCTTCAATTACCCACAATGCACCGCGCACAGCGCGTCAGTGAATACCCCCTATAGGTGTAAAGCCCATGGGAAACTTGGTACTTACTGCTTCAAGTTTCAGAGATCCTGGCGACGAAATACACCAGCTAGAAGTTCGAGCGTTGGCGCAGCGCATTCATAAAAAACAATTTGTGCGTCGCATAAAGCAATCCGCGCCCTCTACTGCGGAGCAACAAATGAATTAGAAGTTTTTACTTTTTGCGAAGCGTCAAATCGCCTGCAATGAAAAAGAAACGAACACGCGATGCGTGTTTGCTGCTTATCATGCGCGGCCATATAGCCAAACGTGTCTGTCGAGCTTTCTCATACGCATACGCGAGAACAACACGCAGACGGTTCAGCGAACGCACGCAGAGGTAGGGATTTCTGCGTACGCGAGCAACGTATACGCAGTACGCAAGAATTGTGATGCGTATGACGCATGCGCAGTAAGCAGCACGCAGGCCGCCTACGTACGCAAGGGTTCTGCGTGTGCTTACGTACGCAGTACTAAAACTCTCTAATATAGCCAAACGTGTCTGTCGAGCTTTCTCATACGCGAGAGCAACACGCAGACGGTTCAGCGAACGCACGCAGAGGTAGGGATTTCTGCGTACGCGAGTAACGTATACGCAGTACGCAAGAATCGTGATGCGTATGATGCATGCGCAGTAAGCAGCATGCAGGCCGCCTACGTACGCAAGTGTCCTGCGTATGCTTACGTACGCAGTACTAAAACTCTCTACGACGCCAGCATTGAGCAGCAGCTCCAAGAGGCTGTTACTGCCATCGAGCAACACCTTGACGGCACAGGCCTAGTGTGCTCGCCCGCCAAATCCGAGTTGTTCGTCCTCACACCATTACAACCGGGACGGAAATGCGCTCCCCCTCGGGAGTGCGATCACATAAAGATCGTGACTGTATCGGGGCAGCGCATCCCCGAAGTTCCCAAGATCAGGGTCCTGGGCCTGCTACTAAACAAGAACGGTCGCAACGACGAGGCCATCAACAAGATTACCACCAAGGCAATGGACGCTATCCGGCTCATACACAGAGTCTCGACACGACGGGCAGGCATCCCAAGCAACCACCGACGTCCGTTGTACGTCCGAGCTAGAGCCGAACGTCCTTTTCCGAAATTGTACGTCCGTCGGACATACGTACAACCTCCGGTTTCGGACATCCGTATTCGTACATCCGTCGGAGGTACAGACTACGTCCGTTTTTGTATATCCGCATGAGAGACGAGGTGTACGTCCGATGTACGTACGGACGAGTATATTTCCAGGACATATATTTCCTCGCTGACAAAATTTTGTTTCAACATTCACACTTGTCTTCAATGCTCGAGATGTGTCCTGCCTGGTCAAAAAAAAAGAAAAACATTGGGGCCAATTGGGACCTGCAAATGGTTATCTGGACCCAATATTGGACACCACCTCTCCAATGGATTAGTCCAGTTGGATTAACCAAATGGTTCTGCAAATACCAATTGGGCATTCCAAATAGTTCCAATTGCGTGTAAAATTCCATTCGGATTTTCCAAATGGTACTCAAAATTCCAATAGAAAATCCAATTAGGTTTGCAACTTCCATTCGGCCCCTGAGATAGCGAATTGTATTATATACCAAATGATTAGCTGGTTGGCCTAAAAAACTCTGGCACATACAGTATGGGGCGATGTCATTAATTTCTCAGCTTTCATGCCGCAATTCGTTGTATCCGTTGGTGGCGGCGGTCGTGATCTTCAATTGTTACTCTAGTTGAGCCTTAACGTATGTACTACATGTACCACCTGCGCGGCTTCACCATCCACGATGGTCCACGACCACGTCTTGGCGAACAAAAACGCCGGATTACCTAGCACTGTGGCGGCTGCGTTTCGATGGAGGCGAAACGAAGTGGCGTCCGTGTGCTGTGCGATGTCAGCGCACGTTAAAGATCCCCAGGTGGTCGAAATTACTCCGTAGCCCTCCACCACGGTCCCCCTTTCTCTCTATCCACTTTCACTCCCACCTTCATCCCTTCCCTTACGGCGCGGTTCAGGTGTCCACAGAGCAAGCGTGACAGATACTGTGCCTTTCCCTTCCTATGAACGAACCAACCAACCTAGCACTGTGGGTCTTTACAAAATTAGTTTTTTTGCTGTTTGAAATCCCCGCCAGTCCCCGCCGGCCGGCGGCCGTACTGTTTGGTTGAAAGTTGCGTATTCCATTGCAGTGTGTGTGTGTGTGTGTGTGTGTGTGTGTGTGTGTGTGTGTGTGTGTGGGAGGGGGGGGGATGGTAGGTTTCGCTTGAATATCCTCACAAGAAAGGGTACCTATTTAAAGAAACTAACAATATTCAGTAAAAATATAGTGTTAACTTATTACGGCCAATTCATTTCTGCGCATGAATGTTTCTGCCGTAGTTTCGTACCACGTGTTTCTGTGCCGCCATTGCCGGCTGTCGTCCTGCCGCCACGGCTCGCGGCAGCAGTTTTTTTTTTAGTTCTGTGCGGGTGCACGCAACTATGCTCTGATGCCTTCACCCATCTGTGTGCGCTGCAAGGACAACGATTGCACAGTTGTGCCAGTTCCTAGTGTGAAAGGATTACCCCCTTGGAGCAACAGTGGTTCACGACGACAACACATGACTCCGGCGAAAGCGACCGCGTTTGAAAGTGAGTACTGCGATCGAGCTTTGTGAAAATCTGCGCAGCGAAAATTGTATGAATATGTAACAGCGCAGTGAACCTACTGACACATTTCAACGCGATAGCATTAAGGAGCTAGTTACACCGAAAACCAGGAGTAATCGGCGCGGTGGCGTCCGTGTATGTCGATTGAGTTGGCTCTCCCTCTCCTCTACGTAAACTAGGAAATTGCTGGAGGTGCTATCGCGTTCCACTCTTACAATCTTGCGAAGCTTATAACCAACCTCCTTGTTTTCGTCAACCAAGGCGCTGGGTAAACAGTCGGTCTTCAAAGATTTTTTTTTTTAATATGCTTGCCTTCGCAAGTGGCATGCTCTGCATTTTTCAATGCAAGTTGCAGGTTGCGAGGGCACAGTCTGCGCTGCAGTGCATTACAGCGATAAAATGCATAACTGCTCCTGTACAATGCGATAAGCGATAATCGCCCAAGCTCGCGAGCTTGAAAGTTGTGCACCACTACAAAAAAAAAAAAAAATCATTTGATAGCCAGTGGCCTTTTCTGTGCTTGAAATTATTGAAGCGCGTTATCAGCTTATTTTAATTTAGGTATGGCCTGTATGATACTGCCTTCTGAACTGTTTAGCTTATTTAGCTTTATCCTTGAAGCATTGCAGATGAATCTATGTGATATTCGAAAGATAGCGGGTGCGATATAACTGGCGTGAACTAAGGGAAAGGGGGGCAGAACTTCGGTATTTGAGACTGCTTGTAACAAGTGTTGTAGGGCAGGTACAATATGAGAAATACCCAATTTTCTTGTTATTGGCCTCCAGAAAACCTCGAGTCAAGGATTATGCTGTGCATGAGCTACAGGCGATTTACTAACCTGTTTTTTTTTTTCTCTTTTTGCAGAAAGCTGGTTGCTTCCACTTCATCACGGAAGATGGATGTGCGCTTCAAGTTTTACGTCATATTGATGAATTAGATATTTTACAATAAAATATGCCTGTTGTACTTTAAGCTGCTTTTCTATTTTATTGCCTCGTGGGAGCGAAAAAAGCATGCATGCAGCATATATGCGAATATGCGAGAAAGATCCGGGAACGGACGTCCGAAATGGACGTCCATTGGTCAGACAAACATGTCCATTTGGACGCCCATCGGACGGCCGACGGACGTCCACTGGCTGTTCGCGGACGTCCATCGGCCAACCGGAACATCCGAAACGGTTGGCCATTGGCCGTCCGATGGATGTCGGTGGTTGCTTGGGATGCGTGAAGACAGCCTTCTGCGCCTCGTCCAGTCGTTCGTGATCAGTCATATCGCCTACGTTGCGGCCTACCTCAACTGGCAGGTCACTGACAGGACAAAGATAAACACGCTGATCAGACGGGTTGACAAGACGGCGCTGGGATTAATGGGGACCACGAGTACGGCTCGACTCCTGCAGCTCGGCGTCCATAACACCTTAGAAGAAATAGCCGAAGCGCAACTCACTGCGCAAATGGAGCGCTTCTCTACCACCACGACAGGCCGCAGTATACTGACGTCCCTGGATTGCAGTCCCCGAGCTCCCAGTCGGCAATCGTGCGAGATCAGCGATGAGGCGTGGGCCCACATCCACGTGGACCCCATCCCGAAAAACATGCATCCCGAGTACAACCAAGAACGGCGGCAGGCGCGGGTCAAAGTCCTCGTCGAGCAACACGCCCAGGACCCGCACGCCTGGTTTGTGGACGCAGCGGAATACAAGCGAGAAGGATTCGTGGCAGTGGCCGTTGCGGCGGCTACTGGCATCAAGACAATGGCAGCGAGCGTGCGGTGCACGGACGCCACAGACGCCGAGGAGGTTGCCATCGCTCTGGCGATCTCGGAGGCAGAGTGTCGCACCGTGCTCAGCGACTCGAGGAACGCTGTGCGCAACTTTGCCAAGGGGCGAGTGTGCGCGCCGGCGGCCGCCATCATCAGTAAGCTCCAGCTCCAAGAGCGCGGCAACACTATCCGCATCAAGTGGTTCCCGGCGCACACGGGAGATTGTGCATCCTCACCGAATCACAACGAGACGGCCCATTCGGTGGCGCGAGCGCTTACCTTCCGCGCCCCCGAGAGGGACCGTTCCGAGTGGTAGTTTGAAACAAAAGACCGAATGACAAGTTACGAAGAAGTGACTAAATTTTACCGCTTAGCTCGACGGACAATGCCGCCGCCTCACCCGGCACTTAGTCGGGAGGAGGCGGTCATCCTAAGACAAATTCAAACCGGGTCACTCCTAGCCCCGGCAATGCTACACGTCCTCCACCCAGACATCTACACGAGTGATATGTGCAGTGTATGTCAAGTGGGTCAGGCGGACCAATCGCACATCATGTGGGACTGTGCCAGATTCCCGACCGAAGCTGCATTCAGGACATACCCGCCGGAACTTCAAAGTGCTGTGCAAAATACAGACAAGGACATTCAACTATGGGCCGTCCAGTAAGCCCGGGGTGCGCTCGAAAAGCACAAGCCTCACAACACACCACAAACGGGCCAAATGATGTAGTGCAGAGTAGGGCATAACCCCGGGTCGACGCTTGGCCAGCGTCACGACGCTTTAACCCGTCGTTTGCCGGCTCCTTAATAAAGTTATACATACATACATATATCGCGCGCTGTAGAGCCGACTGTTGTACGAACTCATCTTGATGGAACGAATGCAATTAAAACAAGTTGAGTGATTACTGTGAACGAAGACAACAATCACGCGTCCCGTAAGTAGGAAGAAGAAAAAATTCATCCGAGTCTCTTGGAGTCTTTTTGCTCCAAACATTAACAGGAAGAAAAAAACGTACGTTATTTATTCTGTCGCGACGAATTATATACCGCACAATTTCTCTGAGCAGTGGCCGGTCCCTCAGCTTAAAAGACGAAGGAGAACGTGCCCACGTTCATCGCGCACTCGTTCGAATTAGAGCCAGAAGCGCCAGCAGCAGCAGCAGCAAGCCCTTGGAGCTATGTTTCGATCCGGAATCGCCTGGCTGAAGCTCCAGACTAAGCTGAGCATCGCCATTTTCTCTGTGCAATGTCTTGTGAGTAATGCGCGCCTCGAGCATGGCGACGGCCCCACATGCGAGACTCCGCGCGTTTTGAGCAAGTCAGAGTTCGGCCTAACTGGACCACTGATCGTCTGTCGTTCCAGCTCGTAAATTCCATCCTGCTATTCTTCACGCTCAAGGACAAAGTGCTTCTGGAGTTCGACATCGAACAGCAACGTGAGTAATGTAGAGTTAATTTGAAGAACGAGTGCTTTAGCATGCAACTCGTTCATGTCTACTCAGGCCATGAATGCCTTACCTTCCATTCGAAGAATTCCGATCCGGGCGGAAGTTAACCCGTTTACTTTTTGTTCTGCGCCATTTTTTTTTTTTTCAATGTCTTGTTTTCTTTTGCGTTTCAGTAATGTTACGTCGCTTTTAAATTGAGCCGGAACGACACGAGCAGCAGTCAGTAGTCGGCGCAAGGATATGTCCGTTTTTGTCGGAAAAAAAAAAAAAAAAGTTACGATGAGTTTACATCCGCTGACCGGGTATTCTGCATGGAGAAGAGATTTTGAAGAGAAAAACGGGAGAAGTATAAAGGAAATTGTAAATGCTGAAAATAAAAAGATTTGATAAAAATGTACCTGAGGTGAGATGCATCAAAGTAGTATATGCTACGCAAAAAAAAAAGGAATGAATTAATGAAATTTTATTAGTAGAGAATGGATTCTGGGGATGAAGAGGGAAACGGGTCGGTGAAGTAGTAGTTAAATTCCAAGTCACACGGGTACCAGTCTGAGTAACCCAATCAGGAGGATGAGAAGCCCCACCTCACACTGCTCGTATAAGGACAAGGTGCTCCTTAATACTTAACGGAGGATGGAATGAAATGCCCTAAACATGCATAGGCTGACAATGTTCACTGCATGATTTGTGTGCAGTAATGAATAAGGAAGAATTGGAATTTCTCTTGAAGACACATCTGCTGCCTATGGCAGGATAGGGGTCCAATACACAGTCGAGTGTTAGAGCACCTGAGTGAGTAATTCCACAAGACGTTCATCATGTGTACGTTCCTCATTACACGACGGGAATTCGAACAAAATATGCTCCACTGCTTCGACTAAGTTAAGGACAGCTTACTTGTCCTAAACGGAACTGCAATGCGTTATGTGAACGTAGCGTTTAGACGAACTCGACGATAAAGAGCTTTCAGACTGGAAGCTTTCAAACCTTCTTGCACCTTTTTAGGCCCAAGCAAACGTCCAGGGTGTTTCAGGGAAGAAAGTAATTTAAAAAAAAAAAAACGATTCGTTCAAATAAATATTTACAAGAACAAGCTCCCTGTTGCAGCGGACACAATATGCTTCAAAACTGCTCTAACTATCCCGCTAATTAACTAAAGTCAAATAATTAACTTTGCAATTATCGCAGTTGGGAGGTTACTCCCCCAATGGGGCGTTTGAAACCGTGAATACGATGCCATACTGGTTTATGAAACGAACAAAAACTTTGTTTGTCAAGTCGTGCGGCACAAAGAAATCCGACATTTTTTTCTCAAAGCGCAGAACGTTCGGTGCAGAAGCGGCGTCCGTTAACACGTGGCAACGGCGCCAAATTCGAACGCTTGCTCTGCCGTGAAGTGCCCTTTATTTCGCTCAGTCGTCATAACAACCAGGCAACTAGAAATGACTGCTCTTTCCCTTCCTTAAGTTAAATTGGTTCACAGGAAGGGAAAGGCGCAGTAACTGTCACACTTGCTCTGTGGACACCCGAACCGCGCCGTAAGGGAAGGGAGGAAGGTGGGAATGAAAGTGGAAAGAGAGAAAGAGGAGCCGTAGTGGAGGGCTACGGAGTAATTTCGACCACCCCAAGGTGAAATGCAAAAGAATGTACTACATGACGCGATGCAATACCACTTGCAGTTCGGAATGAGCGCGTTGTCACTGCTCACGCCTTCACCGAACATCGCTTCTTCATCGAACTTTCTCTGCAATAATAATAATTGGTTTACAGGAATGGAAAGGCGCAGTATCTGTCACACTTGTTCTGTGGACACCACAACCACGCCGTATAGGAAGGAAGGTGGGAGTAAAAGCTGAGAGAAAGGGATGCCGTAGTGGAGGGCTCCGGAGTAATTTCGACTCCCCTGGGGATTATTAACGTGGACTGACATCGCACAGCACACGGACGCCACTTCGTTTCGCCTCCATCGAAACGCGCAGCCGCCAGTGGTCGGGATCGAACCCAGGTACTCCGGCACAGTAGTGCAGTCAGTTTCAGTTTTGCATAAAAACGCGTCGGATTTCCTCGCGCCGCAGGGCTTTAGAATATGAGTTTGCCTTCGTTCCAAAAACTGATATGGTGTCGCTTTGTCACGACTTCGAGCCCCGCCAGGGTGTTGCAGTGGTAAGACGCCCGACCACTGTGCCGGAGTACCTGGGTTCGAACCCGACCTCGGCGGCTGCGTTTCGATGGAGGCGAAACGAAGAGGCGTCCGTGTGTTGTGCGATGTCAGCGCACGTTAAAGATTCACAGGTGGTCCAAATTACTCCGTAGCCCTCCACTACGGCTCCTCTTTCTCTATTTCCACTTTCACTCCCACCTTCCTCCCTTCCCTTGCGGCGTGGTTGAGGTGTCCACGGAAAACAAATCAGTTACCGCGCCTTTCCCTTCCTATAAACCAATCAATCAATCACGACTTCGAATACGCCATTGGGATTCGTCACACAACTGCGATAATTAAGAAGTTAATTAGTGGGATTTAGTTGCCTGGATATCTCGAGGAGTTTTAAAGCATATTGTGTCCGCCATGGCAGAGAATTTGTTCCCGCAAACATTTTTTTTTAATTTTAATCAGCAATTTTTTTTAAATACTTACTATATGTCTACGAAGTCGACGTATATACTGAACCGATCTTCAATGTTCCAGCTCTGCTTCTGTACGTGATAACGCTCGTGGTCCGCTTCTTGGCCGGCGTCGTGACAGACCTGGGTCTCCTGATCGGCGTTTACTTCGTGAGTACTGTGGATACGTTACTATGGACAGGCTACGCGTCTTTCTTTCTTTCTTTTTAATATGACTGCTGATTGGCGCTGCCGCTTACAGCGGCTGTCAGTCCTGGTTGATGCGAAACTGATGTTTATTAAGGCGAAAGCCTTTCTAGGATCGTGAAACGAAATCCCGTGCGCGAGAGTTCCGCGAGATCTGACACATTTCGCGAGATGTGTTCTTATCGATGCCAGCACACGTTAAAGATCCCCAGGTGGTCGAAATTACTCCGTAGCCCTCCACTACGGCCCCCCTTTCTCCCTTTCCACTTTACTCCCATCCTTATTCCTTCCCTTACGGCGGGCTTCAGGTGTCCACAGAAATAAGTGACAGATACTGCGCCTTTCCCTTCCTGTGAACCAGTTATTATTATTATTTTTGTCTAGCGTACCTGCCATCTGCAATCCCACACTTGAACGCGCGCCAAGGAACGCCACACGACAGGAGCAATGGTGTGCCGTCCAAACTCACATCTGCCGGAGAAAGTATGACAGATGCTGCGCCTTTCCTTTCCTGTAAACAAATTATATGTAGCACTGCAACGAATGCCGATAAGAGACAAAAGATGAGAAGAAAATGATAGAGGAAAAGTAGGCTTTCGCCATTCTCCTCTTAAGACACATCCAAGAGGCCCTACAATTTTTGTCTTGTACTATCCCAGGATAAACCGCGGGATATGACGGGCGGTCAGCAAACTGCGCTAATAATTGAATTTATACTCACGAAAACACAATGGCGACTTCTAATGAAGGTGGTCGTAAGTTATCTGTAGAGTTACCTGGTTACCTCAGAGCTAGACACAAGAATAATACAACTAAGAGTATATCGTAGCGAACTGTTCAGTTCTGATGCAATGTATACGCTACTCTTCTTATCGTACAGAGCATGAAAGCCCTCATAATCGTGAACGTCGTCTGGAAAGGAACGGGTGCCATCTTCGACGTCGTACACGGAGCAACCTTTTTCCCAGTCGTCTACAATCAACTGCGCCTTATGATAGTGAGTGGAAGGCAATTAGCGCGCCTGCACGCCACCAACGTTTTTCTTTTTCTTTTTTTTGTTGTTCTCGGACATAAAGCATTAGGAAGTTTTACAATAGGGCGACCCTGTCGGTTTAACAGCGGCCGAAAATGCACATGCGTGGAATGCTGCGATGAACATAGGCGAGGAGTGCGGCAATCTCTCCGAGCATGCGTCCTCGGGCCCGCTGTTACCATATTCCCCTAACTGAAATGGGATCCACGTATTCTAAAACTCGCTATTAGGACTTGTACGATAAGTCCGATGTTATCCCGCCCAACATATGGGATCCACGTATTCTAAAACTCGCTATTAGGACTTGTACGATAAGTCCGATGTTATCCCGCCCAACATATACACACTGCAGGCGACTATAAAGCTTACTATTCAAACTGATAATGTCGTGCTCGGCTCAGCTATTTGCAGCCCTGAGAAAGGCAAGGGCGACCTGGCCCAATCAGGGCCATGATTCCATCATGAGGCATAGAGGGCCCACCAGAATACTCTAGGGCAATTGTGCCCAACGCGCATCTCGCCCAGGCAAAGTACAATTATCTATTATAGTGCGCAGGGGCAAGAGGCACTTAGGAGCGCAATTGCCTATTATATCGTGCATGATCATGATTGGGCCAGGTCACCCCTGCTTTTCGCAGTACCGCAAACAGCTTCCGAGATGGAATATGTCTAATCGTGAAGTTCCCTACTTGCAGCACAGCGAGAAAAGTTCTAGTGCAATGCCGTAATAGTATGCAAGAATTATGTGCAGTGTTGACGTTGGTTGAAAGATAATATTAAGCATTGCTTCCGCAGGACCATGTATTCAGCAACGAAGGCTTTGCTGGCATCGTAAGTGCATTGCCCTCATTGTCATTTTTTTTCACTAAATTTTTCGAATTTCCCCCCAAAGCCGTTTTCTTCTTTCTTCTTCAGAGATACGAAGAGACGTTGACGTGTACGCTGTACCTCATGCTTGCCCTGCTGATGGTAAGCTCGAACGAAAGCGCGTGATGAGCTGCTTCAAACCACTGAACAGGGCGAAACGCAAACGTAATATTGCAGTGTCGAGACGAATAGCATTGAAAAAGAAATGTCTGCTCGTAAACATGGTTACTGTGTACAGGATGCAGGCAGCGCGCAGCGCAGCTCCATGGCAAAGAAAGTTGAGCGTCTTAACATATATAGGTCAATTCCCCACCCGACTACTCCCACGAGTGATGCAACCTTAATAGCTCCGTGCTCGCTGCAAGCAGCAGAATGCATCTGGTCTGTTGAATGGCCTCGATAATGCACCAACTATTATGCCTCAGAGCAGGCCGATCGAGCATGAGTTGGATGACTGGTCCCCTAAAGTGGTCGCTTTCTATAGACCCTATTCACTATCAGGTTTAGCAGGCGGCCGTTGTCGCAACCCTGTATTGTGGAGACTCCATAACGTTGGGCGGTTCGAAACTAAAAGCAGAGAAAAAAGTTTCCGACGCGTTTCGGCGCCGGTCTAACGGCGTCCTCCCTGCCGCGCGCCGCTCGTTTGTCGGAAACGAGACGCCGTAACCCCGTCCAACCAGACCTGTCGTTGTTGTGGCTGTAGGAAGAAGGAAACGAAAATGCACGGGCCTGCTACTGGCTCTGTTGCTGAGCCACCTCCGCTGCCTTTAAACTGATTTATTTATAGGAAGGGAAAGGCGCGGTAACTGTCTCCCTTGTTTTCTGTGGACACCGCAACCGCGCCGCCGTAAGGGAAGGGAGGACGGTGGGAGTGTAAGTGGAGAGAAAGAGGAGCCGTATAGTGGAGGGCTACGGGGTAATTTCGACCACCTGGGGATCTTTAATCGTGCAGACAGAAGAGAAAATAGAGGAGAAAGAAAAGGAAGAGGGAGAGAAAGACGCGCGCCGCAACAACAGCCGTCGTCCACCACCGAAACGGTGGCATGTGCAATGACGGCCTACAACAGATAAAAATTCTGTAGCAGCTAGCTCCGCCGCAAGCGGCGGTGAACCACCTATCCCAGCCCCATCGGATTTCACATACGCCGTATCATGATTCGCCGTAGGTCCTCTCTCTCTCTTTCTCCCTCTGCGATGTTGCGTTGTGCGTGCCATGAGCCCCGCCGGGGTGGTGCAGTGGTAAGACGCCCGACTACTGTGCCGGAGTGCCCGGGTTCGAACCCGACCTCGGCGGCTGCGTTTCGATGGAGGCGAAACGAAGAGGCGTCCGTGTGCTGTGCGATGTCAGCGCACGTTAAGATCCCCAGGTGGTCGAAATTACTCCGCAGCCCTCCACTACGGCTCCTCTTTCTCTCTTTCCACTTCCACTACCACCTTTCTCCCTTCCCTCACGGCGCGGTTGAGGTGTCCACAGAAACAAGTGAAACAGTTACCGCGCCTTTCCCTTCCTATAAATAAATCAGCAAATATCAGTGTGCCATGGTTGCCAGTAAAGCTGCAGTGACGTCACGTGAACAAGCTCTATACCTTGCTGCCCCTGTATAGGCCATTGCTCATAAAAATACCCCAGCTTATATTATTCCGGCTGTTAAATGTGTAGCGCTGATATGATGGTCCTGACAATTGCACCAACGCCGAGTTATAGTGCGCGTGAATCAACAGTGATTTCTCTTCTATGAGGTTACTTGCAGCACGTGCTGCAACAAACCAGGTGTATGTCACCAGTGGTACTTTCTCCTTTCACATGCTCCGGTGTCACGCGCCCATGCGTTCGTTTACCTTGGCTACAGACGTGAACAAAAACGATATCAGAGAGGCAACGCGATCGTCACTTGTGTAATGCAAGCGGACAGTGCCCTGTGGAGTGAAGTATCACGTGCGGTGATAATCGAACAGTCAAGGTCGGCAGTCGGGGGCAAACAATGGAGCGCGATAGTTTTCCCTCTCTGTTGCATGATGGCACGAAACGTGCACCTATATCTCGGCGACGTTAATTTCGGCCTGCATGAAAAGCAACGTTTTTAAACAGGACAGCTATAGCAAATACTTCGAAATTTGTGTAGGTAGCTGTGAATTACGTAGAAGTGCGCAGTGGACCGCCTCACGTACCCTGCATATCCGCGGAGGAAACCAGTTCTCGCTTTTAAAAGACGCGTGGTATGCAATGTGGGCTGCGTAAATGCAGAGGGGAAAGTCATGCTCCTCCCCATGCCGCATGCGATCTGCATGTCGGAGAGCGAAATAATGCGTGGGTTGCAACGAGGGACATAGACCGCGTTTTTGCGTGTTCTATGAACGCGAGCTTGACTCGAACACGTACCGCAACTGATGATGCAGAAAAGCGCGTGAGCACCGGACTAGACTAAAATGAGCGAAACCACTCAGAAATACCAAGTGTATATATTTTTGGTCTACTTGGTTAAGTACGTCCAGATCACCAAAGCAGTTCTTTAATGCGTTTTAATCTTCGGTTGTAAAGAGGCGTATCCCCTGCGCGACACAGTCAAGTGAGGCAGAGGAGGGGGACCAGTGCCGCCTTCATCCCTGACGTCAGGTTGATGCAGCACACGGCCCGTATTCCGATGTTTGCGTCGTTATCGAAGTGTCGCTATCTCACGTGACCTCGAGTCACCTGATTGGTCGAAACGCCGGAACCGGGTGGTGGAACCGGAAGAGGTAGCAACATCATGTTCCGGCGTTTCCACCAATCAGGTGACTTGAGGTCGGGGAGATAGCGACACTTTCGATAACGACGAAAAATTGGAATACGGGCCCAGGGCCCGTATTCCGCCCTCAAAACTACACAATGTACGGTTGCTTCAGTTTTGATAAGAAAAATTAATGTGCGTATTTTATTCGACATCACATTTCTCAATTTGGGTTACGGGAACGGGTTTTCGGCCGAACGAGCTGTATACTCTTCGTGTAAAAAAAAAAAAAAAAAAAAAAAAAAAAAAATAACAGCTATTACGAACTACATGGGCCATATGTATGTAGTACGTGGCGTGTGTTCTCGGCTGAACAGTACCAAACATGACAGAGGCATCAAAATTCCATATAATTTGGCCTGATGGTTAGCTCTGTAATCAGGTAACAGAAAAAAAAAATGAGAGTGAGGCGCCGATTTGGCATTTGACAGAAGAGCGTTGGCTCAGCATTTTCAATCAACGCGCGCATTACACACCCCTTATTAAACGGTGTTACTGAATTTGTTACGGTCCTCATTTCGCCGCTGCTGCTTACAATGCTACCCAAACTATTTCAACACTGACAAAACATTAGGTTCTTGGCGGTTACAGCGTCTCCTCACACGGTCTCTTAGAGTCGAGCAGCACGCTGCTCCTCAGTTTCGGTTTTTCGACGGGCACGCTTGTCTTCTTCATCCACTTGCCAGTTTTCGTAAAGCATGCATTGCTCAGGATCGTATGAGGCAGGGAACCCAACCTCAAGTTTTCCTGCGCGACTGCAGCGAAATTCAGAAGTGCTCGTCGGGCGCAACGCCATGCAGGGGGGCACTGCATGCATGGACGGATTATCGAGCGACTCGGATGGAATATAGGAGCGTCCCCTTTGAAACGGGGTGGTAAGCAGTTTCTATCCCTATATCTTGAATAATGTTTTAGATCGGTTAACTATACCATCATTTCACTGAATTTTTATTTCTACACTATTAACATTGTCCCTTTTCTGCTTTTAAGCCATCAACCTTCCAATCGCTTTTTGCTAGCTTCCACCGCAGATTCTTCCTCCCGACCACTGTTATATCTAAACACCACGGCCTCAGAAAGAGTTACTGCGCCTGCATCGACATCTGGATGGATACCATCACATTCGAGTATAAGATATTCCATTCATGTGTCATCTTCGTTAAATTTCTTCCTGTAGTTGCGTGTTCTAAGGCACCTGATCTAGCTTCAAAAAGTAGGGCACTGCCTCTCGAGTAATCAAAGAAAGCTTCCTTCCTGATCTGCCTTTGCCACTTTCAGTTACATTCAGTTTCTTTTCCATAGAATTTATCAAATTTCTACCTTGTTTTTTACCTGTTGGTTAACGCTCTTTATTTCTCCGTCCTTGTGACCAGCATACTTACTGGTTAGTTTCCTAGTTCTTTTCCTCCATTGTGAGTCAACGCTTTTTAGGTATAGGTATTTAAATACTTTAGCTACCCACCTGTTACTGTCCAATTTCCTCAGGCGTTCCTCATATTATACTCAGCTTCCCGTGATTCGAAAGATGGCCAGCCCATATCTCCCTGTACCGCTTCATTCGTAGTTTTGCTGTGGGCACCCAGTGCCAATCGTCCGACGGGTCTGATGTATTTCTAATGTCGACTGTACCACTGCATTTAGGCACAACACTGAACTTCCGAAAGTAAACCGGGGCACCATAATTCCTTTCCAAATACCCCTCAGCACCAGATACTTGTATCCCAGGCGCCGGCGAAAAGCGCCCTCTCCGGCCGCGTCCCCATAATTGTCCGGGTAAGCCGGTACCGCCTCCCATTGGGGAGACATGGGCCAGGCGACGCTGCGCCACTCTGCGCCAGCACCCTCCGTGGAGACCTTGGTAAAACTGGTAAAACCTCCTGGCAGCGCGCTGCGTTAAAACGCATGTCGTCTGCTCCCCGCTGCATTCGAGCGCGTGCACGGTTGTTGCTCTCTTCCTGCCGCGTTCCAAGAAAGGGGGGGCAAAAAAATAAAAAAAAAATAAAAATAAAAATAAAAAAAGAAACGATTGAATTACGGCGCTATTTTTCGTAGAACTCTTGTGGTAAACGGTAACGGGTTAGTTGTCAGCCCTTGTGGTTAAAGTATCTCGTACCGCTCCTACATCGCACCGATGTTTGTTCCTTCCTGGCAGTGCCTGGAGATCTAGGGCATTCCCAAATTATATGGTCGAGAGTCCCCCTCGCTTCGCAATTCGCAAGTTTTAAATTTATCATTTTTTCTCTATTGTCTGGATGTGAAACAACCAGACAGGGTTTGGGAAGTTTCCGGCTTGTAATCGCCGCCAGGCCACGGCCTCTTTATTATTTAAGCTAGGATCCGGTGGAGGCATGAAGTCTTCCTTCCTAATCTGTAATTTTCGACGATTTCTTTATGATTTGCAAACGTTCGTCCATCTCATGGCAGTCAGGCAGCTCCGCGTTTGCCCGGAAGTAGAGATCTCTGCTTAATCATGGGCCGCCACGTTGTCGGGGCCGGACGTGTGCGCTGGGAGCCAAATTAGGGTGATTTTGCGATCGATTTTAGCTGCAGCTGATAGAATGCGGACGGCTTCTTGCGAGGGCGAATCTATTGTGCCATTTTTCTCTACCTCGTTTTTGACTCAAGTGCGCGTCTTATACACTTCCCCCATTTTTTCGTCTATTTGATCTCATGGACCATAATGTGTTCTAAACAGTAAAATCTCGTTAGTTCGGCGTTCAAGGGGCCAGGAAAAATTTCCGAGTAGTCCAAAATTTAGAATTATCGAACGACCCTGAAAAAAATAAAACAGCAAAAACAGTTTGCTTCACAGTAATTTTATGCCTGTAACATATGGCAGCCTAAATTTCAGATTAAAATGTACGAGAAAACAGTTTGAGTCCTATTAATTTTATGCCTGGAATGTATGGTAATCTGCATTGAAGATTAAAAATGTTTAACGATGATTTTTTGTGGTGTCATATCATGTGCCTATTCACAAATGGCCCTGTCACATTTTGAGGATGCTTCATTACACAACCAGCCCGGTCAAGCCAGGTCAATCGTCCTCAAAACACAACGTTTCAGCCTACCTAAAAAACGGAGTAAGCACGTGGATGCGAATGAAATATGCATAGGCATACGGTGTGACAATCAAAGATATCAAAGGAAGCTTCTGTGCTAAGCTGGGTGTAATAAAGGACAAACGAGGCAAGGACCTCACTGAAGCCTCGGAGATAAAGAAGAGGTGGCAGGAATACACAGAAGAACTGTACAAGAAGGACCCGAATGTGCAAACCCAACATAAGACGGTTGTGATTACTGATCTCGAGCCGGGCATCCTGAAGAGTGAAGTTGAATGGGCCTTAGCCAGCCTTGCTAAGAACAAAGCTAGCGGAATTGATGGCATTCCAGCTGAGTTGCTTCAAAACCTCAACCATGACGCTGTTAACATTCTGCATACATTATGTCAGAAGATTTGGTCAACCCTGCAGTGGCCACAGGATTGGAGGAGGTCAGTTTACATCCCCATTCCAAAGAAAGGCAGTGCCAAAGATTTTTCCAACTACCGCACGATCGCGCTTATTTCGCATGCTAGCAAGGTGATGTTGAAAATCCTCCAAGGAAGGCTGCAGCAGTATGTGGATCGGGAGCTTCCGGACGTGCAAGCTGGGTTTCGCAAGGGCAGAGGAACTAGAGACCAAATTGCCAACCTTCGCTGGATCATGGAAAAAGCAAGAGAGTTCCAGAAACCCATCTACTTCTGCTTTATTGATTATGCGAAAGCGTTTGACTGCATAGATCACAGCAGATTGTGGCAAGCTCTCCAAGAGATGGGAGTTCCAATTCACCTCATCTGTCTCCTCAGGAACCTGTATGAAGGACAAGAGGCCACAGTCAGAACTGGGCATGGTCTTAGTGATTGGTTTCCGATTGAGAAAGGAGTGAGACAAGGCTGCATACTGTCACCCTGCCTATTTAACCTATATGCAGAGTGCATCATGAGGAAGGCCGGTCTGGACGAGTCTTCAGCTGGAGTGAAGATTGCTGGAAAACGTATCAACAACCTTAGATATGCGGATGATGCCACTTTAATGGCAGAAAGTGAAGTGGAACTCAAGAGACTTCTGATGCGCCTACAAGAAGAGAGTGAGAAGTTTGGGCTTAAACTGAACATCAAAAAGACAAAGATCATGGCGTCTTGCCCTATCAAGTCCTGGAGCATCAATGGACAAGAAGTGGAAGCTGTGACAGATTTCCTCTTCTTGGGCTCCAAGATTACCTTGGAAGGAGACTGCAGCCATGAAATTAGGAGACGCCTGCTTCTGGGAAAGAGAGCAATGGTTAGCCTTGACCGCCTAGTAAAGAGCAGAGACATTAGTCTGCCAACCAAGATCCGTATAACTCGTGCTATGGTCTTTCCAGTTGTGATGTATGGATGCGAGAGTTGGACTGTGAAAAAGGCTGACCGCCGAAGAATTGACGCGTTTGAATTGTGGTGCTGGCGAAGACTCTTGAGAGTTCCTTGGACTGCCAGAAGATCAAATCAGTCGATATTGACGACCATAAACCCTGACTGCTCATTGGAGGGTCATATTCTAAAGTTAAAGCTCAGCTACTTTGGTCATCTGATGAGAAGAGAGGAGTCGCAGGAGAAAGATTTGATGTTGGGAAAGGTTGAGGGTCGCCGGAGAAGGGGTCGGCAGCGAACGCGATGGTTAGATGGCATCCTTGAGGCGCTGCAGATGAAGTTATGTGATGTTAGGAAGATAATGAGAGACCGGAAAGCATGGCGTGATATGGTCCATAGGGTCACGAAGAGTCAGACACGACTGAACTGAACTGATACAGTGTGACGCTGTGCTAAAATAAACATAAAAGGCCAGTTGACCTGCAAAGCAGTGTCCGAAAAAGTGTGGCAGGCCGATGCATGCATCCAATAGCAGCGGTGGGATGGCATATATTTAAGAAAAGCGGAACAGAAACTATATTTCGGCAGTCGTGCCTGCCATACCAAACCACTGAGTTTTTTTTTTTTCTTCCATGCCCCCTCCCCCCAGCATGAGGCCCAAGCAAACCGGTTCTATATGCAATTTCCAGTTCGGGAAGTCTATCTGAAAGATGGGGGATTTGCAGGCCCCATGACCCCCACACCGAATTACATGTTGAGAGCCGTGACCCCCCCCCCGCCCTCCTAAATACACTTTAGAATTAACGAGCATCCGATGCCACAGCTATAGACTCACATCGGCATCGGCCTTTCAAGAATCGGTTTTTTTCTGGGTCAACCCGCACGCCAACTGATCCAGGCTGTGCGCTCAACCATCTACAATTTCTTTTTAAGGGATCATGTGTTATTATGGTAAACATTAGAATCATTGTGTTATTATGGTGAACATCATCCCAACTTGTTGTGGCGAAAGAAAAATTTTCGCCCGCGTCCGCATCGAAGTTTGCAACCGGCAAAAAAAGCTAGTCTTTCTCTCTCGCACTCATACAAATTGTAAAAAGTAAGCTTGAATGCATAGCCATCAAATTTTTTTCACACAAATAAAATCCATTGCACTTTCTTATGCAGGAAATTAAACTAACCCCGTCTTAGAAGGTACAAAAAGATGCAAAATCTGAAACCTTTATCAAAGATTATTTTATGCCCTCATAGTACTCAATTCAGCTATTTCTCAGTTTTTCAGAATACAAAGAAGCCTATAAAAATATTTGAGATCAAACACTGTAATGTGCATCTGCAAATAAGAGTTCTAAATTCGAGAAAATTTGCTTTTTGAGGCATCTCGTGCCATAAATTGCATAACGAAATGTTCAATGCCATTTATTTCTGAACATTTAATCGAGTTACTTTTTGGTTTAAGCCAAAAAAATAACTAATTTTTAAGTCCTTGCTGGCAACCATGGCATTGCTCCGGGCATTGAAGCCTTGGCCACCGAGTGGGCCGCTAAGGTTGCCGCAAGCCATGAAATGGAGGCCATCTAGAGCGGACCGTCTACATCTGCCTTTTGACGAAATGTTTTCCAATCCAATCCAATCCATGCTAACTCTTCATTGCAGCACATTTTCAGCAGGCTGCAAGTATACACAGAACCAACTCCCCACTGCTTAAAGTGTAGTTTCTAAAAAGTAATTGTGGTACAAGTAGTGGCACAGTTAATTACCATGTATGCAAATAGGTGTAACTATAGTTTTAATACCAAACGTTTTAAACTGTTATAGCTACAGGCACCTGATTACAATTATAATTTTACCGTTAGCCGTAATACCATTATCAGTTCTAGCTTAGAAAATAAGATTCTGCTTGATGCTGCGGCGTAACACAGGTCCTCCAGATGTACCAGACACAGCACACAACAGCTGTCAACGTATGTCATGAAAACAGCATCCAGATATCCGAATTTTTTACACATAACAGCGCAAAATTTTTATGCATATAACTCTGGGAGTCATACACCACTTGACAAAGTATATGGGGGACTAACAGTGCCCAACACTCCCTTTAGTGAGGAAATGTTTGAGCTAATGTTCAGAAACACATTTATCCCTTAATTCTGTAGCTTGTGTGTGCCAATGGTGACACCTTGCATGTCGAGTAACACATCTTTCACTTTCAGGGATACGGAACGTACCGGATCAACCTTTACTACAGGGGACTTTACATGGAGGATGCCAGGATGACAACGGTAGATGTCGCAGCTTCCCGTATCATTTCCAGTGTATCTAGTACGTAGAAATTGTAATACTTTCAGTTCAATGTCATAAGTAGTGCAATTTAGTACTAGACTTTGGTTCTATGGAACAAGGACAGATGCTGCACCTTTAACTCAAATAACTTTTAGTGCATATATAATATGCAAATTGTAAGTCTCAGTATATACCATGAAATAAGAAATGGCTAGGCTGCAGGGCCAGCATAATATCAGTCCTTTCAGTCTATTCTAGTATTTCTTGCTTATTCACTTCATTCACTAAACTGATCCCAGCGATAATTACAGCACAACGAAGGTTGAACTGAAACCAAATTTGAATAGAATTCCTGCACTGTTCCAGTCGTCTCACGAAAGTTCCAGATTCTTCTCATATTATTTGTAGAGTACCTAAAGTGTGGAAGTTATGCATACTTTCTAGAGAATGGTACACGAAGCCGCATAACTGCAAATGTTCATGACTTGCCGCATGTCTCCATGTTTGGCAACTATTTTAGTGGTGCAAGGAATGAGAACACTACATGCAGCTTGACCGATCAGATTGCCATCCCAAGATTACAATAATTATATTTTTACCAAAATCATCGCTAAGCAATAAAATGGCATAAATTCAAAAGGTGTTGTGAAGGTACAGTATCAAACAAGTCAGCCGGTCCTTGCATTTCCGAGGTTTTCAATAAATGAGGACAATGCAAAAGTTTAATGCTGATAATTTGTGCATCAAAGCTCTGCACCATATATTGAGTTACATTACGTCCAAACCTTTAAAAGAAGTGAAAAAATTCCAGTGCACTGGTGCAATGCACGAGTATCGAAGTATCGAATACAGCCCAAAACGTTTAAGTACAATAAAAGCGAAGCGTCGCTTATTTTGCAAGCCGCCCCACTTGGCCTATCTGAAGCCAGCATGATCCAGACGCATAAGCCATTCCGAGTGTACTTATGGATATTTGCCTGCCCTTGTTGTACAAGACGAGGAGAGGACTACCATATACTCACTCGTATTACAACAGAGAGCCTGCCTGACTGGAAAGGCCAGCAATATAGGTTCCATTCTTGTTTGCTTTCTTTAACCCAGTGAGAATCCAGAGACAGTTTTAAGATCGATCACCCTCCTCAGTGAGTTTTCGACTGGAAAACTATGCCGGCTCAGACTTTTCATCTGAATGAAGTTGAGAACAAATGCAAGGTTCATTTGGAACCACTCCACTCAAGCACTATGAAAGTTGTCCATAAATCCGTCCTTGACGTGATGGCTCCTGCAATAAGCGAGGATGAAAGCACAGAATGAAACTGGGTCCTCTAATTGATTTTCACGGCAGCAGTCACTTTTGTGCAGAGGAAAAAAAGAAAATAATAAAAACGCTCACCTCAAGGGGAAGATACCAGCATATAACACATTTTGTGTCTAGGCTTCAGTAATGTAGCAGAATTAGTCTAGTCAAACATGTTCCCATCTCTGTATACAGAGTGTCCACCAAGCTAATCATCAAAATTCTTTAACCACTGAAGGTGTGCAAGAATGTGGTCTGGCTAATGACAATGGACAATATACATGAGCAATTCATAGCAAAAAATTCAGTAAAACTGGGAATGTTGCACTGAGACCAAATTTTTTTTCTTTCTATTCAAGAGAGCTTGTTTTTTTATTGTGATGAACAAGTACACAACAGTGTTTCATGAAGGTATTGCTTTTCTTCCATCTGTTTAATCAATAGTGGCTACCTTGTTTAAACTGAATACAGCATTTCCTCTAACATAGCAGGAAAAAAATTTACTCCCCTTTCTTTTCATATATCGTAACTTTAATGCCCACTTGGTGTTGCGTAATAAGGGAAGAGGAATTGTGTTGCATGAATTCAATTTACATAAAGCACAATTGTGTTCACTGAAAAAAAGTCATATGACAGCATGACTTAACGCTTACATGACAAGGGAGCTACTGAATGCTGTAATAAAGCTACCCAGCACGTCCTGCAAGTATGCTGCCTGTGGCAAATCATACACAGGAAAGGCCCATTTACTGCAAATGGCTGCATTGGTCCCATTTCCCTCATTGGCGAGGTGAAACTTGCTATTGGACACTCGTGCATGGCACAATACTACAGCTACAAAACACAAGATAAAAGGATGAAAAGCAGCAAACTAGGTTTCAGTGTCAGCGAGACCTTTAGCAAGGCAATCTTCTACACTTACTCACATCAGCAAAAGCATGCCTCCATAACATGCTTGGCCCTTGAATATTAGTTTCACTGCACACTACGGCCAGGCCTAGGTGGCCGTAAACACTTGAATTTTTACTAAAAATCAGCATAACTATCATGTCAGCAGTATTTAACATGTTAGCATTACAAGGCCCTAGCATTACAGGGCCCACGCTGGAAAAAAAATCTTTGTCCACCCGTCTGAAACCTCAATTTGGAGGTAGCAAAATGGAAGAAGGAAAATTTCCTTCTCCACTTTCAGGGGATAGGGGAGATAAGTGAAAGAGGAGGACAATGAGGCAACAGGTGGAGCAGAGTGAGGATAGGGTACAGCATCTCACTTGTTAGGTTGAATCAAGGTTGTGGAGTGGGGAAAACGCATTGCACGGCAATTGACAGACTGGGTCAAGCCGCCCGCTTGTACGAATCTGAACCCATCAGTTGTTAGCAATTCCTTTAACAGCATATAGTTTGCTGGCTCCCAGAATAGAATAGTGCTGAATTCGCTGTATGCATGCCAAGGAGAACTTGATGCTGAGTATACACGCATGTAAAGGCAACACATTTTCTTCCGCGATTCTGATGGGTGCGACCCTTACACGGGACCAGTATTTCTTCGGGTTAAATTTTTCCAACCACAGTGTAGCCCCATTTACATATCCCATCATATAAAGTGACACAAATTTTTATGACAATTAATGCAGTCCCAATGATTATTGCTTCAATACAATAGTGTATGTATGATATGAGAGTTAACTGCCCAGAGTAAAGCAGGTTGTTAACAGTTACTTGATCCCTGCATTACTTTAGTGGCAACGTCATGAGATCCTAAAGTGCTCCTAAGTTTCAGTGCTTACGACAGTTTGGCCAATATTTAGAGCGCCACTCCATGCATGCAACCAGCAGCTGTTTGTGTGGGAATAGCCTTTGCATAGATTAACTTTTCCACGCTTATAACTTTGAAAGGTCATGCGGAAATCATTTTTATATTTATTTTAATTGCCAATTGGTAACAAGGTTAGACGTTTTGTGATTAAGTGTAACTAGATGCTAAGCACCTTTGCGCATTGAGCCTAGCAACACTGGTCAAACAATGTGCTACTATTATGACACATATTCTGATGATGCATAGCTGCAAGGAAACAAGTCACTAGCGAGAGTGCACCCCATCCAGGCTTTCATATAGTAGTATTACGTTCTGTCTTCTCCGCTGAGCATAAGATGCGTTAGGAGCATCGAGGCACACTGTGCTCGCAGTTCCAAGCAGAGTCCAGAGTGCAGAATGACATGTCCATGGTTATAACAAGTGTCACATGCAGCTATCATCTATTAGTTCTCAGCAGAGCAAATCACATAGCCGAAATTGTGCACATATAAAAGCTTTTTGCTTGACTTTTAAGTTGGGAGTGCTGCCCTTACAGAAGAACAGTATGATCACTATTAAAGGAAACATCGGATCGCGTCGCTGCCGCTCTTTACAAAGCACTCTCAAGAAAACCAGTGGCAAACAATCGTACAAAGTGCATGCGCAGTAAGCACGGCTGATTTCTCTTCCCAAATATGCACTTGGTGCAGTCCATTCTTGCCAGCGGACGGCGGCTAAGCTTTGCAAAGTATTTAGGCCACGCGAACTTATGTTCCCTTTATCAGTGGACCCTACTGTACATACGGTGGCACTGCTAACAGCTTTTCGGCAAAAACAGCTTTCCGGTGCAATATTTGCCAAACACCCATTATGTAATGCTTTGGGAAGTCAGGAGATAACTTAGCCAGAGACCACTGATCATTGCTTTGCTGTGTTCACTTTTAGCAACTAGAGCGGAATTTCCAAAAGGGCACCTGGGTCACATTCTACAGGACAGCTTTGTGGAGTTATGATTAGCCCTTAAATGTCACAAATACAAATTTGCACTGCTGCTCCTAAGGGTGTATGCCCTTTGTTCTATAGGAACATAACACCACAAATATACATGCCAATTTTAAAGCTGTGAACTCATTGAAATGTGCAAATGTAAGTTTTATGTGTATTTGTCTATATGTAGTGCTGATTCAGAAATGTACTTAAACAGTTAGCCACTAACTAAAACATTTGTCTGTTTCTTTTCCAGCTTCTGACAACAGACACAAAATAATTTAAATAAACATTTATTTTCATCCTCCCAGAAAACACAAGTGGCATTTGTTTTAAAGCCCTGGGAACACATCCCAGGTGGATTATAACCACAAGTTTCAAAACAGGCTAAGAACAGCTCTGTCAACATTTCTTTCCTACAATGAGGGGCCTGTCAGAAGAAACAATGACTAGTGCCAATAGCAGCAAAGGAGCACCAGGAAGCGAACAAAAGAAGGCATTTGCACAGTATGTAAAAAAATTCTATACACAGTAGAGTTTCTGTTGCACAGGAATGCAGCACCATTTCATACAAAGTACACTATTGAGAAGATGTTTCGTTAGCTCTAAAACAATTCAAACCAGAATCGAAAGCACACAACAGCAGTCAGATGACCACTGCTGCCAAAGGGAAGCTGCCACAATACCCTCCAAGCTTCTCGCTAAATCATGATGCCCAGTGTCAGGCAGAAACTGCATGTTAATGAAGAATGGGGAATGAATATCCCAATTTACGGTGGCGTACATCACACATGAAGGCTGCCATAAAATTACTTCACACGCATTCTATTGCGACAGCACTTAAGGCAGTTGCAAGTAGATACCTTTGGAAGTGAAGACTACGAATAAGTGACAGTGGTGTGCAGTATTCCAAGCATTTTGCTAGACTGCTAACACACAATTTTCCCACATATAAGTGCTAGACGATATCTAATGCCTTTACTACCAGCAAAGCACTGCTTCAGCCTGCAAAGTTGGAGTACATCACTGAACCAGAAACTGATGCAACATGTATGAAGAGAAGCTGCAATGTCTGGGGAGGGGAATTGTTCTTGCCTCTGTAAGCAAAGCTGGCCTTTCTAACCAGTGAATCTCAAGAATAACTACATCACCAACTTAAGACTGCTAACATGTAGCTTCCTATATTAAATGTCCTAGGCGGTATAAAGGAGTACAAACGTATAATAGATGATTTTCTGCACAACTACGAGTGTTAGGCAATATATGCACTACTGCCACCGCCACTCTTTGTAAAATATATTAAAAACCATCACACAACTAGGCAATGAATGCACATACTTATGCAAAGCAAAGACTGATTATGACTCAGAATGAGAAGTGTTCACAAACTGCACATGGATGTCAACATGCACCGGCAAGCGATGAATGATAGGCAATGAAGGTTACACTAATGGCAAGTTTTTGTCAATACGTCCCAAAACCTTGAAGCTACAAGGGGTACTATAATTGTTCTATTATCAGTACAATATAATGCATGAAGAATTAATCGATATGCTATAAAATGGATGGTGGATGCCATAACTATGAATGTCAGCGTTGTTGCCAAAATGCCACAAATCAACTTTATAATCATGAATGTTGTTTCCTCAAAAACAAAGAATATGATGCACACAGTTGTAATTAAAGAATCTCGGCATTACACACCAGTAGAAACAGTTGCAGATCACATAGCACCGCAAGCTATGAGCACAGGCTCCCGCGCACTGAAGGCTCTGCTAGCTTGAAAACACTCGGTGCTTCAACAATAAAGGCAGCGTACAAACACACACACAAACACACTATGCATCAACTGTTGCAGATCAGTCATCTATTGTCCTAGTCACCAACACCTTTGACACTCACTCCCGCTACTCGGACTTAAAAGCTGCTCACTGCAGACAACTGTCCTTCAAAGATCCCAGCACTCCTCGTCAGAACAAAACATGCACCGTGGTCACAGGTCATTTGACTTTGTCCATTATGTCTCCCTTGATAAAAATGAATTCCCCCTCAACACTCCTTCGCCCACGCAACCACACTTGGGTGAATGACGGCGGCAAGCAATAATTCCTGAGCACTCAATCTCGATTTCAGTGTGTGACAACAGCTTGCCTCGCATGACAACCACCTACAAGTTAAAATCTGCAACTTGCTACCACGAGGCACTAAAAAATGTCAATTTTAGCAGAGCAGGAGTTTCAAGGCAATTCTGCAACTGTGCACATAGCATGCAGCACACATTGAAAAACTGTCCAGGCTTACTTCACGCAATACCGGGACAGTTAGTCACATAAGGCCGATTCACACGAAGGACAGTCTGAACGCAGGCACCCGTGAACCAAGTGTCACGTTATGTCCCACTTCCATTCCAAGAGGTTCACACCTAGCCTGCAACTGCACAGTGAAAGACTGCACCATGTGTAATCCTATTATCGTTTCCTGCGAAGGCCAAAGGAGCGCCAACAACCAAAATAGACCTGGGCGCACCTTTCCCCCTATTAAGGCCAGCCATAGACATCACAAAGAGAGAGAAGGATGTCATGTGACACCTGGTATGTGGGCCAACAGTACGTCGTGTGAACCAGCCTACGACAAGTGCCAGCACATACCATTGCGGTGAGGAGTCACAGTAGCGTGCAGTTGGCCCCAGAACTTGTGAAGAGCACTGCAGATAACTTTCACCAGAACGGCTGCATCAGCGATACTGTGAGCATGCTTTTATCTTTTATGTTCCGTCACAGGTGCTTAAGATTATCTACGATCTAAAGCTCTTTCATGAACTAAGGTCCACTGCTCTCCCTTGAACAAGTGTCACAGCCCTGCTAGATAGTCACAGAAAAAACAGGAGAGAGGAATGGGAGCCAGAAAATGTGACAGACACACACATACACACATGCAGCACCCACGTGCACGTTGCCCTGGCATGCGCAACTCAAGATTGCTTTTAGATTCAATGAGTGCATCAACAAGCAGCAGACGCATCAGCCTACCCCACAGGGTTGGATGGTAGCTCAAGAATAAGCCTCACTGCCAACGTTGAGTGCCAACCCCCTTTTTGCGAGTTACATGTCATGCACTACAACCGGAGGTGGCTACTGTTGGACTGTGAAGTGGCTGACCTTCCGGGCCTGACCTGCACCTCGTCTTCGGTGCCGCTGCCGAGGCTACTCGAGTCTGCATCCCTGTTCACAGAATGCGCTGTGCTCACATGTGTTGGGCATGAGCTACATGCGGGTGCACCGCTGTCTTCGCGATGAAAGCTCGCCGCGTGTACAATTGGGCGGCTGGAGGAGGAGCCCCGCGCTGCCGCAGCGTCCTCCGTTGACGACTGGCGACGCAACAGAGGGGACGTGAACCCAAACGTGCCACCGCCCAGAATGCCATCCGAGCCCACCAACAGCGGTGTTCTCTCCGTTGCATTGGGCTCCTCTCCGTCAGATTCCGAATCAGAGTGTGGATCCATTCCGGGGAGAATCACCTTGCGCTTGCAAATGGGGCACGTGCGTTTGTTCTGCAGCAGCCATGGCTCGATGCACTTGCAGTGATACGCTGCAATGCACAATGTGAACAAGGGCGTTCTCTCTAGCATCCCAAAACAAAATTTTTCTTAGTGCATTTCTGCTTTAGAATTATGCATCACGGTGAAACTAAACTCTGCAAAAAATTTTCTTTCGCTATAGTTTCGGTTTTCATTTCAGGCTCCTGACCAATGTCACAAGGCAGGCGCAATGTCACAAGTATCAGGTCATGCGAGGCACATGGATAACTGCAGCATAACGGTCTATTATATTGCAGCCTTAGTATGCGTCACATACTCGCATACTCACTTGTGATGTAGCTTTGCTTGTCAACACGAAAAAAATTGCAGAGTGAAAAACTCCAATCACAAACTATTCACTGAGTGCCGGTGAATTCCAGGATTATAAGCTTAACGCTAAGAGGATTGAACTTTACACGTACGCAGTTCCTTAAACCAGCAGCGTGATACGCAGTTCCTTAAACCGGCAGCGTGAAAAAACACAAGCAACATAGGGATAGCTGCAATGCCGAACAACCCTTACAGTACCCACCGTGTGCACAGGGCAGGATGCGCAGCTTGTCTCCTTCGACAAAGTCCTCAATGCAGATGGCGCAGGTCTCGTAAGCGTCTCCCTTTTTGTACTTTGTGGTCGCCAGCTGCCTCAAGTGTTTTCGCGACAGGCGCGACTTCCTCTTCCTGCGCCAGTCACGAATGCAGCGCGCCAACTGCGGCAAACATTGAAACCACCTCTACAGTCGCAATAACATGCATTGGGAAGGGGCAAGGTACTGGTTTCTAACTAAGTGGTGGCAATGACTGACGCTCTGTGGTTACTGTATTTGATTGCTCAACCCGATGATGCAAGTTCAACCCTGGCCTGTGTTTCGATGCGCGGCAAAACGTAAAACACACCAGTGTGCTGAGCGATGACAGTGCTCAATAAAGATGCCCTATCTACTAAGGAAATTTATTTTCTTTCACTCCCTCTTCATCACTTCCCTCACAGCATGCTTGAGGCATGAGATGCTGGTTGTTTTGCTGTGCTCGAGTCTGTCAACCGTGCTTCTCAGTGTCATTTAGACACTGAGGAAGACGACACCGTGGCTTAATCAAACTGCTATTACATTCGTCATTCGGTATTTCCACAAGATGCAAATGAGATTGAAAACATGATGGCGTAACATGTGATAAAGGAAAAAAAAAAGAAAAAAGGAAACCATTATACCCTTTTTACTCACATAACGCTTGCACTTTTTTTCGCGGAAAATTGATGCTAAGTTGGGGGGTGCAATAATTATGTGGGGAAAATTTTCGAGCAAATGTTCTAGAGCACTAAGAGCAAATAGGTGTGAATCGAGATTCTTAGGCCAGCTATTGTAAATATAACCAAAACATTACTTTCAAGCAGAACTTACCCTTTTTATAAATGTACAGAGCCGCCAAAAGCACAAATCGCCAAAGCACTTTATTTACCGCACACAGCCTCATCATCACTCCCCGCATTTCATGGTATAATGCTGACAGCAGGCCATACAGTTCTACCCTTGATCAGAGACTTGACCCGAGTCAGTGTCGACACTGCAATCGCCGTCTCCAGTAGTGTAGTATGCTGAAGTCGTTGACGCCGAAGTGCCTGCTGGCAGCGCGGTTGCTATGCTGTAGCGCATACTCGAAAGCTTTCAGCTTAAAAGCAGCTGTATAACTTGCGTACTGCATCATCGCGATGCGGCACCAAGAACACTGTAGACGGTGGAACAAAGCAAGTAACACGGATGGAACGAAGGAACAATGACAACAAGACGCGGAGACGCCTCACGAAATGGTGACGACTACGAGCATCACGAAGGTTAAAAAAAAAAAAAAAGCATAACTTATGATGATGACGCTATCGCCGCCTGGTAGCGTGTGCACGCAACGAGGCGAGCTAAGGTCAGCAGCACTTCAAAGATGGCGCTTGTTACTGCTAGCAGACGACTCTCTCGGTGGTAATGTTGGTGGTGCGATGATTATGCGAGGAAAAGAATTTCAATTTTTAACGCCCAATGATAGGGGTGCGAGCATCATGCGAGTAAATACGGTAAGGGAACAGTAAGAGCGGGTCGATGGCACTTTAGTGTTTCTTTAATAAACCAACACTATACGTTTGGTAAGTAGATAGTTAATTCATAGGCAGCGCCTTCAAGGCCGTGCAATCATCAACAAGTGATACAGTAGAGAATCCGACATATAGATTTGTAAAGTCAAAACAGAGGGGGTGTTACTGTATGCTCAAAATAGACAGATGTTTCTATTGAATGGAAGGGCGGAGAGGTTGGCCAGAAAGTTGAATATCTGGCCTGCTACAAAGCAACTTACCACACTTACCACAAAGCCTGCGAGTCCAGCAATGCAAATTCCAACAATTGCAAGGAATGGCAGCAAGTAGCTGAATATGCTTTGGAAACTCTCAGGATACAGCTTCACCTCATAGCTACAAGAAAAAAAAAAAAAAGTAACGTTGTAAGAGTTTATATTAGACACAAAGATTAAGCTGGAATTCTATGCCCTATGGTAAAGAGAGTAAGCAATAGGCAACCAATGCAGTCTCCACATGGCAGGGGAAGTCCTAAACCAGAATTGAGAGGTCAAAAATAGTTCAGGAAGGAAAGCATAGCTATGCCAAATACATTTACCACACATTGCTGCGTATAAGCACAGTATGAATATAAGTCCCCTTCAGTACAAACCTCGTTCTTGGCGCATGACAGCTTTAGTTGCTCATGTACCAAAAAACACAATAGAAACAAATGCTTCAGAGGTCAAACATAGCAGGGTCCAATTTATGCTTATGCTAGCAATGTTTGTGTGTGTGGTTCGAAGTCAGCATTCTGAATAGCTTTGCCACAAAAGGCCAGTCCATGAAAAAAGAAAAGGAAAGAGTGGATTAAGCTTTTTTCATAGTCAGTGCAACTATGGTAACCTGCAAAAATGCCTGAAACTGGAGTCCGCCTACGTACTGCACAGACCAATTTGCACGGCATGGGTAGGCTTGGCTATGCCGCAGGCACAATGACCATGTGGGTATTTTCACAATTACTGCCCTTAATGAAAAAGAAAATTTTAACTGTGCACTGCACACCTGCTTTGCACATTCTTGCGGCCCCTTTCTTGGATGAGCAGTGTGTAATGCAAGATCTAACTAAACCAGTTGTTCCAGTAACCTCTGGAGCGTGCACTGAGCTGGGATCTGAAACTACAATTATGTGCTACCGGCAGTTCAGTTTGCAGCTTAGGCTGTGCAGCTGCATGCAAGTGGAAAGGCTGGAAGTTGTGAGCCTTTTTGTTGCCTCTGGTCGCCATGTGCCCCCAACTGGCGACCTTAATCCCGACGTCATAACATGGCTGCTGCTTTCAGCCGTGCTTATGCCCCTGTTTTGTCTCGCAGGAAGCACTGAACTGAAACCACAAAAAAAATGCGCGTCTATTTACTTCAGAAAAATACTCAGAGATTTTGAATGCCAAACGTTCGGATCAAATTGAATACTTTACTGTTCAATTCATTACTAAAATTACTGAATATCTGCACAAGCTTCCACCAAATATAACTCTCCACCACACTTCCTAACAGTGGCTAGTAAGACAGAAGGATAAATGCCAACTGCAATAAGACTAGATACGTAGACGTTTGCGATTTCATCCTTGCTGCATTTCCTTCAACATGTCCCACATAGTCGCACAATGTTTCCTCGAGTGTTTCAGCAAATGTACTTTTTACAGCATGGAATCACATCATGCATGAAGCACTGGACATCTCCAAGTAAGAGACGAGCAGCAGTGAAATGTCACAAGACATCAATTCAAGGTGAACGGAGATCAAAGGCAAAAAGACAACATATTTTCTATCATTCCCACTACCTTCTATGCTTCCACAGTAACGTGCACGCCGAATGACTGGCCCAGTAAGCAGAAAACTGAACTGGAAGTTCAGAAGGAAACTTAGCCAAAACAACTTTAGACCTCACTAACAGGTTGGCTTCCCATATAGATTTGATCACCCTACTTCAAGATAATCAACTTTTCATAAGGAAGACATGCACGGTAACCACTATTAGATTCCATGTTGCGACCTTATGTAATTGTTACAATGCTTCAGAGTCCTAACACTGCTGTTCGATGTTTAACTAAAGGGTAAAAGCAAGCAAAGAACTGAAAAGGCAAGCTGGTTATAAGATCCCACGAGGCCATTCCACATGGCATGCCTATGAATCTATCCACATTACCAATATCTGTATTAAAGGCCAAGACTGGAGCACTTACTCGTCTTTGTATGTGTATCGTTTGAGCCGAATCCCACTTTCTTCACTCACAATAACAGCATAGATGTTGAGGTCATCCGTTTCTTTCACACCATTTTCTGATGAAGGAAATAAAATAAAAGGCGGTAGCAAAAGAAAAAACAGTAAGCATCACCCGCTGCTGTTTGCTGTGAAAGGCATATAAACATGAATGCAAAATTGTGAGATGCAGCATAACAAATTTTTAAAATAAGAAAGAAGACGGTCTACGTCAGTGCCTAGAGTAAATATGCACATAATGTGTTGCAGCACCCCCAATGCCATCCCAAAGTTAATAAACATCCACAGAAACTTAAAGAGCCCCTTGGCCAAATTTTTTTTACTGATGCAGATACTGTAGTTGCGCAAAAACACGCAGAGAATGTAAATGTGGTGAAGTTTGAGGGTCAGCAATGATGTAGTTTATACTTAGAAGCATTCAAAATGCATAAAACACATGAAAAAAAATTTTGGGGTTTTAAGCATGGCTTGAACCTAGTTGAGTGTTGCAGCAAATTTTCCTGCGGACACCTGGATTTAATGTGCCGCCGTCACAATGTTCGAACGAACCTTCTGTCCTAGCAACTCGCTGTTGTCATTCGCCTCTACTAACTACAGGGTTATCTGTCCTCCTTTTCTACTTTTTCTTCTTTTACTTCTTTTTCTTCCTCTTCTTTTTCCTTTTCTTCTTTCACTTCATTTTTTTTTTTCTTGTCTTCCATGGTGCCACGCCAACGGCTTGAAAACCTACAGTAGTGTAGCTTTCGTTACAAAAAGCATCACCCAGTTACCTCATCACAGAGACGTATCATGCTTATGATGATCTCCTTCACTCCTTGCAATGCCAACTGCTGCCTTTCACTGCATGTAACCATGCTGGGAAGCAGTAATGAAAGTGTGCAAAATGTCTTTGCAGCTGCGACCCTTTTTGCAAGGGTGGTTACATACAAATGTAAGAGGTTCAAGGCATATACTAAGAGGGTGCCCGTGTCTGGGAACAAAGCAAAAGAAGTTGTGAGCACGAGGCAAAAAAATTTTACATTGCCACCATTGTGCAGTCTAGTCAACCTGCAAGCATGGCACAACAGGCACACTTCATTCACTGATGTCAATTCCTGGGCTAAAATGCAAAGTAGCTAACGTAAAGCATACTTTTCCCCATGCACCTACAAAATGCCAATGTTTCGTGCATTTCTCTTTGAGACAGTTTGTAGCACCACTTGCTGCATTTTCCTTGCACCAATTCTCTGCTCCCAATACATGCCCTATCGGCAATGAACGTTTATGGGCCATAGGTGTGCAAAAAAATTACTAGTACAGCATAGTGACGAAATCTAGACATCTGCTATGCCTCATGATGTGAGAAGGCATGTATCCTCCACACGCTGGTAACAATATCCCATGACTGGATCACGAGGCAGAGGTACAAGAAATATTTTTCTAGGAACACGCATCCCATAAAATTTTGCTCCTAAAAGCTGCACTAATAGAGTGGGCTTTACTTTAGTCGAGCTTGAAGCAACTACAGATTTCTGTTTGAACTGTTAGAAGCTTGAATATCAGAAGTATACCTCAATATGATCCAAGACTAAATGTGACTTCGCTTACGGCTATTTACACACACAGCCTTTTTTTGAGCTATTCTTCATGCAAAAATGAAGCTAAAAGCATTAGCAAAACATTAAATATAGGTGAAAGGCATTGGTATTGTTACGTAGTAGTGACAAGACCGTACACACCAAAAGAAGACACAGGCGTGATGGTACTGATATTAACTCTTTATTGGGCTGACTTGTGCCCGCAAAAGAACTAAGCAACTTAGCGGCGGCGATAGCAACAAACGTGCTCGTCGATCGTCAAACTAAGAATGCCTGTCGCACACATCAACGCTCAATTTAAAGGCGGCTCAGAACAATCTAGATAATGTCGCAAACTGTCACTAGTACAAGCTGGAATATTGTAGAAAGATACACGAGTGGCCGGAATCTTCGAGATAGATCTCGGTGCATCTTGCGCGAAATCGAGCATTAACAAACAAAGAATACAGAATTGATACGCGTGCCAGAATCAGAGTGATAAGGCCGCATGCCGGCGGCTGCTAAAAACAACAAATACAGTTTTGAAGGTTTCGCAGCAATATATATGCTTAACCAGCAGACTTCAACTAAGTGTGGGGCTGAAATAAAAAAAAAAAAAGAAATTGACAGACAATTTCGCTTCTTGGTAATGAGTTTTTTGAGATCAGCTTCTGAGGTATACGAGGCACAGGCAACCCCGGACGGAACACGCAGTGCCGAACTGAAGTAGCGCTCACAGCAATCTGCGGCCACAGAGTGTTCCCTCGGGCAGTGTATTTTGCCGCAGCTGCCACTGAAGCTGCCGCCATACCCTCTTTCCCCCTTTTCTTCACTATCACCATACTCTCATCCTCCGCTGTGCTCAGCTCAACTACATGGCCAATGTCAGTGGTCAACCAGCAAACGGGGTACTTAAAAGCTGCACTGTAAATTTTAGTAAATAACGCACAGGCTTTTATTTGAGTAATACATGTTAACATGGCACCTCCAATGACGAAAAAAAAAAACACGCCCAAATTAAGTGAAGGCTGAATGGCCACAGGATTGCTTTTGAACCCCATCACAGTGGCTGCTGTTTCGCTTGAGAATAATGCAGCAAGACAAAAAGTTTTATTCAAGCGGATTACTGAAAACGCGGTACAACTTAACCAACTTCAATGTGCAATATGCCCGGCCAGCCAAAATTTACAATTTCGCTCAAATTGAACAAAAGTTCAAAATATCAAAGCTTTAATTGGTGCGGGAGATTGGAAAGTTGCAACACATTTGCACAGTATTTTGAAGCTTATATCATTCCGTGCTCTGCAACAACTTTTCCTGGCAATGAAGAGCAACCTACAGAAAGCCAAGACATGCTTCCTCTTCCTATGCAATAAAATGCAGTCTCTGGTTGCAGTTAAGAAAATTATTTTTTTAAAACCTAGATATACTTCCAATATGCACTATTTATAGCATTTGTTGGTTGTAGCTCATGCCCTCGCATCATCCGTCTGGGCCCAGGAGTGAGTCACAACATCCAGAATTCTGCATATTATACGATGCTCTTTGACTAAGGATTTTTTTTTTTTTTGTGTGAATTCATATCATTCTTAAATTCATACCAACAGGGTTCATATCATTAAGATTTTACTGTATTTCTAACACAGCTACCAATAATGTTAAGTGTTACAATGTCAAAAAAAAAAAAAAAAGGGGGGGGGGGGGGGGGGGGTGCGCGCTCTAGCAGACGAAGTGCATCGACAGCGAGCATTATTACACCACTGCAAATTGAGCAGCAAATCGAGACAACACTTGTGACACTGAAAACACCATCTCATTTTGCTGAACTTAAGGACACCTTACTGTGCAAAATAAAACAAGTGACGCGGCATAGAGGGAAGGGAAAAAGCTCATGTTAAATTTGGGCAAATGGCAGTTTTCCTACCTTATTTTTGGAAACTGTTGGAAAAAAGTGCATTGCTCTCATTAGCACTTTTTTCTAACCTGTCATTTGTATTTTTTGGAAGCATTCATGTTTCTGTACTTTTCTTTGAGTGGTGGTTTTTAATGTTCAGTACTTTAGCATCTGGCAGATACTGCATGGCCTCACACTGTTCACATAATCAGACAATAGTGAGGCACCAATGTTCAACCGGCCTTACCAATAGGGTTTTAGCTTAAACTTTCTACAATGCAGCTGATGGGCATCACTCACTGTGGGAGACAAGACTACCGACAGATCAGAGCGCGAACATATTGCATTGCAAAACTGTCAGTTTGCAACGTGACTACAGCTGGATTTCAGCAAACTATGACAACACTGTGATGTAACCAGTCGCAGAGAAGCCTCATCCCAACATGACTAATGCCTCAACATAATGTGTCAACAACCTTAAAAAAAAAACAAGAAAAAAAAAAAAAAACAATGCCCCTGGATTTAACAGAGATGACACAGTCCTTATATCAGAATATGTTTAGGCTGAAAACATGTAGCACCAATTTGCAAGGCAGCCCACCTCAATTTCCGTTGCTGGCACTAGCAGGCGCATAAAAGCAATCAAGCCATGCAAACAGGAACGAAAGCACATACAGTGCTATCTCTGAAGTGTGCTTCCATATCTATACTATGCATACGTATATAACCTGCATTGTGTTACGACTTGATATTGGCACTAAAATGGGCAAAACATTGGCAACATCATGGTACATGCACATGATGGGCAGAAGCACCTACATCTTCCATCATTTCCAAACATTAACTGTAGCTTCTACGCTTGTCCTTCTTGTCTTGACCACCTAATGCAGCAATTCTACTCTTCTATGCCAAGATTAGGAACCTTGACTAAGACTACTCTGAAGGCCTAGGGATGGATGAATCTTCAGCTTTACTGCAACGCTACGCTTTGACACAATTAAATCCATCGTGCAAGATCAAGGATTACATGATTGGTATAGAGAAAAAAAGAAGTATTGAGTAAAGAGCTGTACCTCTGACATGGTAGTATTTTGGCTCCGGAGTAATGTGGGTCTCAAAAGGGCCATTATTGTGAGCTTTGCGGTCATAAATGACAGCCACATCGTACCCTGCTTGCTGGGCGAAGCGTGCCTGAAAGTAAAAAGTAGAATAAGCTGCTTCAATATCAATTCCTGACCGCAGGTACTCTGAAAAAAATATTTCTCTTCATGAGTGATGTCGGAACAAAGAGAAACCCCCGAAAACATGAGTGCCTATGTTCATTATGAAATAACTAAAATTTATAAGATCCTGCCTTGAAGAGCAAAAAAATGTCCACAAAGTGAAACTGCATGTTTGCTGCAGCTGCCCCATCAACCTCAGCTCAATGAAAAGTAACAACAAAGACACCAGACTAGATGAGGAAACCCGGAGTGCCCAGCGTTGCAAACTGAATTTTTCTTTTAGGTTACGTACAAGTATGAGAACTTTGTGCTGAGAACATTTCACGCTATAAATTTCCCGGTAAATTTTAGGAGCACTGAAATTGAATCTCTTGGCCCCATCATTCATTACCTTTCAAGTAGAAGCTGACCCGAACAACTCAAGCATGCAATAAATATCATCTCACCCAGCACCTGTATTGGCTGCAAAAGAGCACCGAGTACAACTCAGCATGTGAACAAGGGGGCCCGCTGGTGAATACACACCGACATGTACACATCAGCAACTCCCATGAGCAGAACCTTTTTGGCCAAAGCTTCCTAACATTGTCTGACACGACTGTTATAAAAGTGGCATGTTTTTCACAGTGCTAAAGTGACTCAGGCTTCAGCAGTCAGAAAGGAATGCTGGTCCAATATTCATCTCCATCCAGCAAAAAATATAACACTTACTTTGTCTGCCAGCCCACATTCAAACCTGGCAATTAGGACAAACCAGGCAAAACTGTCATTTGATGGGAATGGTGGAGGTGCAATTGGTTGACATGCTGCCAATGGAGATGCTATAGTGAGCAAGCCCTGCAAGCAAAGGCAATGAAAAATAATAGTCAACACAAAATGCAACAAAATGGCATGGCTCGAGAACAAAGAGCTGAAATGGTATGCAAGCAAAGAAGCTATGTAAATGTTTGCGTACTTCGAAATGAGTTACAAGTTCATAAGCGCCACAGCTTTGACTGTCTATCATTCTGTAACACACCGTAAGCTCAGCACACAGGTGTTCTAACATCTTATATCCCTGAAAATGCGTCTTGTAATAGGTTCAGTGGCACATTGGTAAATAAGGCCATCACGTGCCAGATGCCATATTACATGTGTCATCTTCATCTTCATGAGAGGAAGTTAAAAGATTATATTAAAGTATTATATCTGGTTCAGAAGCTTTGCATCAAGATTGTAAGAGTAAAACAGTGGAAATTTCAACGAGTGCCTCTTGTCCTAAGATTAAGCTAGGATACATGAGATGTGTGTACCAAAAAAAAAAAAATTGTAGGAAGTATTTCTTTTTTTTTTCTCAGTTCCTAGTTTCCAAGTTTTGTGCATAACCATAAAATGCAATTTACGGTCATCTCTAAACCATCCAGTTAATGTGTTGGATGCTCTTGTATTGCAAGAATAAAGCTGTGTGCAAGGTGCATGCGTCCAACGCGCAGGCAACATAAAACTACTTCAATGAAACTTTCCTGGTGCGAGTTGGACTTTCATTCTCCTATGATGTGTTTTAACTCTGTGTAGCGTATTACTTACTTTGAGTATTCCATTCGAATGCTATTTTTCTCTCGGCTTACAGTCTACTAACTTCAAGCCATTTCTGCAGGGAATGTTTACCGTCTTGATTTCGTGGTATCGAGCATGTGCAGCACACACACTTGCTTTCTCATTTCCGCTAACTTTGATGTGGCTCAGAATCTAGCAAACAATACAGCAGCGCCCAAGGAGCCAAAAATGCAAAGGTCTACATTGCGCCCATTCTGCGATGCCATCATTCGACTGGAAGTATGCTGCCATGGTCAGGCACCCTTTACTGTAACAGGCTTTCGTTAAGGACGGCTTTATTATATATATATATATATATATATATATATATATATATATATATATATATATATTTTGTGTCTTTTATCTTTCCCCTAAACAGATTACATTACTAATTTCTGTGATTACCCAAGTAAACATTAAAAAAAAAACAAAAAAAAAAAAACAAAGTACCATCCCCACCGCTTTCCTTGGCCTCGCCGACTGTTGGCTTCTTTCCTTCATATATATATATATATATATATATATATATATATATATATATATATAAAAAAATCACTTGTTTATAGACCCTTTGCAAAACTCCTCAAGTCCGCTTTTCTGCACAGCAAAAACTCCTTTACCATGGCGGAGCGACCCAGCACTGGTGCGGAAGTTGTCTACAGTGTAGAGCACTTCTATGTCAAGCCTCCTGTCGTGCACAAACCTGGCGAGCAGCACTTCTTCATTATTAAATAGCGGGAGGAAAGTGGGGTAATCAATGGTACCTGTGAAAGCGCTGTTAATCCCTTAATCGTGACAGCAACACAAGCCAGAGGGGTGCACGACTGTCGTCACAGGAGACTCCTCCTGCACCTCTGTACTTCCAAAAAAAGTTTGGCCGCCATGGTGAAGGGGTTTTCGCAGAGCAGAGAAGCTGACTTTCAGATTTTTCCAAAGGGTCCACAGAAGGCAGAACGGGAGTGCATTTTCACTTTGCTACGTTCAAACTTTCACTATCCCCGAGTTTACTATAACAGGGTTCTACTGCACTTTTACAAAGGCTTCTCCACCCAATGGATTTGTTTTTTGTACCCCTTTGCACAAGTATCTTCCCGGGTTCACGCCTCAGTTGTACCCTTATTTAAGCATTCAGCATCAAAAGAGCTCGCATGCTGCATTACATGTCAAGTGATTAAAACAAAACAGAACAAGCTCTATTTAATAAAGAGGACACAGCTGGGATGAAAAGTCACACTTGGAAGCACTGAAAGTATATCTTCCTCCCTCAATGCTGGCTACCTTAATTGCTTTTCCGAAGCAACAATATACAACGAAACATGAGCGAGCGTGCCCTGAAACAAAATGCACTGATGAAAAGTGTCCACTGAAGCAATGTCCCAAGCACTTACTGGAACTCCTTCATCAGGTACCATGGCCGAGAAACTCAGCTCTTGGTCAAAGATGTGTTTTAGCCCTGGCGTGGAGTTACTATGCGGTATCTGAAATGGAAAAAAAGAAAACTATAAGCACGCAATATTCTATGACTTCGCGCATAGAGAGACCAAACTTCTTCCGCAAGGGGTTTGCCCTAAATTACAGAGCAACGCTCAAGCAGACAGAAATAAGCTGCAGCTCAAACGGTCTGATGCAATGAACAGCACAAGCAGAATGGCATTTTTCTGCAATTGGATGCCGTAGGAAAAGTGCAGCAATTATTTTCACTTTATTTCAGCTATTTTTATGGTTCACTAATGATTTTCCATGCTTTTACGTTTGATGCATTACACACATTTCGCCTTACCAAATGAAAAACACTTACAATGCGTGCTTACTGACGCATGTCTGCTTTCGGCACCAGCTGCCCCCTCCAAAAGATGCCGATTTCCTTTCCTGCCTCTCGAAGGTGGTTCTCATGCTACGCTCGCTGCACGCACTGGGGGCTTCACTCGGCAGCAACAAATACATACGTGCGGGACACTTCCGCCTGGTGGCATTCACACTCCTTCCACTATACTATATATATATATATATATATATAGACTTGCACAGCTTCATTCATTTCTACTGTCTCAAGCTTTACAACGTACTTATTTGTGTGAATATACAAAAATTTCCAATAGTTAATCTAAAATCCTTCTCATCGGTTCACTAAAAGAACAAAACAGCGCACATTCAAAATTGCTTGAAGCAAATCGAATAGGTACTCAAGTTTTCGAATGCAGTAGACTTCCATTAAGATGAACTCGAAGGCATCACAATATTTGTTCATCTTATCAAAAGTTCACCTTAACAAATGTGCCTTTCAGAAAGACCAGTTAGAATGCTACCTGCGTCCAAATATATGTTATTTGAAAACAAATAAAATACCCTTCCAGAGAGTAGTAATAATATATAATAATTGGTTCACAGGAAGGGAAAGGCGCAGTAACTGTAGAGAATTGCAAATAAAGCCTTTACTGCACCCTGCGTGAAGTGAGCTTGAAGACTGGAAGTATCAAACCAGCTCACATCATCTTACTTAAAAACGGGATTAGTCTTGGTTTCTTGTTTTTGGATTTTTTTCTTCTGATTTTCACTTTCCATCTTGCTTGAAAGGTACTCAACAGCGTCGCCATAGAGTTTCTCTTATCTCCCTCCATCTGCAACATAGCTGTCACCCACTCCATAAGCAGGCACAGGTGCCGTTCCGTACACCATAGGCAATGCTCATATAGCACCAATATCCAGCCACCTGTGTGCCTTCATCACACTTGTCGCAATGCCGTGTAAAGTGAAAATGCAGCACCATCGTTTTTAAATCAAGTAAACGAGCATGTGCACTTCGCGCCTCTCAGGATGTGGGACGCAGAGAGCAACGTGCGACATATGCGCGATGTCGACATCTGACCATGTCAGATCTTTGTCAGTGCTTATTCGATGATGCCCAGAGTTTCCTGAGGTGGCATGAAAACTCCCACTCAAAAAAGCACCATGCTGTAAGACTGCTTCTTCAAAGTTCTCCGCAATGGTGTATAGAAGCCATCTTGTGGGAGTGTGCTTTCTTACGCAAGAACATGCTAGATATTTTTTCTTCTTGCAAGTGCCCGTCGGACGGCCCATGAGCGCCACTGCACATGGTCGCCATTGATTTGTGGTCGCTGTGAAGTTACCTCAAGCAAAACACATGCGAAACAATTCGTCATAAGTGGATTTCTTTTACATTAAGCCCTATGGGAAACCAATCAACTGTCTCATATGTTCACAGACGAGAGTTCACCTTAACAAAAGTATACAGCAGCTAGCATGAAGTTTGTCTAAGGAACATCATATTTTTTCTCATGACTATTTAAAAAGCTGGGAAACACACCACGCTCCAAGCTGTCGTGACTGGTATGATCAACATTGGGGGTTCAGCAGCACGATGCAGTCAATTTGCATGGCGGCATTCATAATGCTCACACAGCCTGCACACACCAGCAGACAGGTTCAGCAACACCGGCCTTGACAACTAACCTCGGAGGCCATAGCTGATACACAACGCTTATCTTATTCATATCTCATGTACTGAGATGTGACACCATTTCTTTCGATATCAACTACAAAAGGTACCTTTCCTCTTCACACATATCCACACAAGTAGGACTATTCGTAAAAACATTAGACTGTTCTCCCCCTACCCGTATTCAATTGCATTGCAAAGCTAAACTATTGGTACTGATTCGGTTCAAAGAAAGTATTATTTTCATACATCTGTGCACACTACAGATAAAAGAATCACTGCATGAAGCACATTACTATCCAGTCATAACCAGTAACTAGTGAAATTCCTGGCCTGTTCACTTCTGTTGCCTTTCTGCACCAGCTTACTGTAGTTGAAAGGGTGGAACAGCTCTGACAGTTCTGCATGCTTGTCTATCTTAAAGCACCTTTGGCACAGGCACATGAACGCTGTCGTCACAACCTAATAGTAAGCAGCAATCAAGAAAAGAATTGCCGGTGCTCAACCCGGCTAAAACTAGTTAACAAATCTAAGCTCTGTAGACCTTGTGCTAGGCTCCACCAGTCCACCAGCAGGATTGTCCGATTCAGCCTGACGCTTGTGACAGAGTGTAGACATCGATGGCTCAGGCAACGCATCCTCCATGGCTAGACTGAAGAAGTTATATGCAGTTAAGCAGCTTATATACCCTATCTAAGCAGCTGTCATGTGACGACAAGAGCACCAGTTAAAACCAGTGGCAAAGTGGAAGAGGACGGCACGCCGCAGATGGCGGTCAAGTGATTGCGAGGCTGATGCAGGGGTGCAACAGCTGAAATAGGATTAGTAGCAATTTTTGGAGCAGTAAAATCCATATTCAGAGCAGGTCACAGGCAAAAAAAAAAAAAATCTGCACTTTGCAGCACAAATTTAAATTTTGGAGTCTGTAAACACGAAAGAAACCTTACATTCGGCACGAAAAAGTAAAGGTATGTGAATATCAGACAGTATGAATGCAATCTAAAGGAAACCTAGCAAGGACCGCCTATCACAGGCTCTTGGAACATTTTCTTCAGGAATCCGGTATACTAAAGAAAGAAAAAAATGTGGACGATAAAACTGAAGCGGTTAAGGTTTCAAACCTTGGCGGTTTTGGCTTGATATTTTGGTTAAGAGAAGGTGGGTGATGACTCGGGATATTAGGTTATATATTTCGTTCGCATAGCAGACTTTATAGTATTTCAGTGTTCCAGCATCTGTAAATGTTAAGTTAGGCAGTTTATGGCTCCACTGCAGCGAATATGGAATTCTAAAGCTGCTGTGTGTTTCCCGACCTGCTGACACCCGAATTTCACATGTACCACCTCAAGTTATATTGTTACGAAGCGGCAAGCCGATGAAGACAGGAGACAGAACATGACCGATGACGATGGTAGATGCCATTTTATCCGTTATCGGAGCGCTCGCGCTAGGCCCGCGAACACTCATTAAATGGCATCTACCATCGTCATCGGTCATGTTCTGTCTCCTGTCTTCATCGGCTTGCCGCTTCGTAACATTTGGTTGGAGGTGCGGCGTACGACATCCCCATCCTCGCCTTGGAGCATCGAGGCCATCTTCAAGCCGGGACCATCACCGAGGGCCCAGGGACATCGCCGAGCAGCTTCGCCCCAGCCCTTCAAGCCCAGACCTGAACAACTACCACCGCCCAGCCCCCAGCCCGAACCTGAAGACAAGGAAACAGAACATGACCGATGACGATGGTAGATGCCATTTAATGAATGTTCGCGGGCCTAGCGCGAGCGCTCCTTCCCGCGCCACTGCCCGCTTCTTCTTCCTTGTCGTCCGTAACAATATTATCACAAACACAGAAGCCAATCTGACACACCTCCTACACTACCTGATGACAAGAAAGTGAGTCTATCGACGAAACAGCATAAAAGCAACCTTGCTGTACATAAATGGCCCAATTTAAAATACCAAAAAATTCCAAGAGGCGCAAAAAAAACAAAACAAAAAAACTAGAGAGACATCTATTAAAAGCATGTGGTGTTTAAAAAACAGTCTTGAAGCATCGCTCCAAAATCACAAGTACCACCATGGCTTTTTTCGCAGTGCGATGCAGTAGCAGTGGTGCCTCGTTACAAACTGCCTATTTGCATTATGAGGATGTTTAGCCGCACGGGCTGTGAGCCGTGCAGTGAAGCATCCTAAAACCGCAAAGGTTCAGCGTGTTCAAAGAACGGATGAAGCCTGTGGATGCGAGAGAGACAAATATGAGTAGGCGTTAGAATGGCATGACGCAATCATAAAATAAAACTAGAAGGCCATTTACATGAGTGGCAGTGTCTAAAACATCATGACTGGCCATATCACGGCCGCAGAAAGCTGTCCCTGATCATGGCAAACTTTTGCGGCTAGTCAGAGCATTTTGGCGAAGCGTGGCGCAGAAATATACATCTGATCAAAATGGCGCAATTGGTGAAGCTGTTGCACCCCTGCTGATGTCAATCGCTGTTTGTCTGGCAGTAACCTAAAGAAAGTAGCGTATGCACCGTACCTAGCTAGTGCAAAGGAAAGACCTTCGAGAATAGTAGCTTTAGAACTATGCTCTAATAACCAATTAGTTGCAGTCAACATGCCTCATAAAAGCTGATGCAGGATCTGGCACAAACGAATGATGCACAGTCAGGCGAATACATCGGACATATGAGCATAGCTGCAATATTAAAACATAAATCACGGAGCAGAAAAATGGCGAGGTCCTTCAAGTGAAAGTACAGCATACCCAGGATTCAATGCATTTGAACAGTTCTCGACTTATTGATTTCCAGGCACTGCCATTTATGACTCTTGTTCCCCTTCTTCCCAGTACCTGTGTAGTACATGAACGCACTTCCTAACCATGCCTGTTGTCACTGTGCTTTTCAGTTTCACTGCTAGCTGTTTTATGACCCAATTCGTTCTTTTTTTTTGGAGGGGGGGGGGGGGGGGGGGGGCATTAGCTTTTAGACCCTGGCTGCAGAAAATGAGATGAAATAATGTGTTTGTCTCACCCAGCTGTTTCATTTAGGTGGTAATATCAGTGGACCTGTTTTCTTCTTCATTTTAGTAACAGAACATCCAATGAAAAGGCATGACACACTGAACTTTATAGCTGCTTTTTGTCCTATATACTGGCTCACTCAACCAGAGACCATTGTGACCAGATTCAATTGTCGGCAACAGCTGCATAAGAAGGGGTGGAAGCAGGCTTCAGCATTTTGAAGCAGCTTTGCAGCAACAAAATGAGAGTTTTGGAGCACGCTTCCAAGGTGAAACACCTTTGATAATTGCAGTTTTCTTTTTCTGAAATACAAAATCTCCAATCCGATTCCTTTTTATGCAAGTTTAATGCCTTTCCAACTTCGCACTCATCTCCGAAATGACAAACGGCCAAAGCATGTGAAGATATATAACACAGGCTGACCTTAGCAAAAACTTGGAACAGACTAGCAGAAAACGTAGCGCTTGCCGGTGCACTTGATAACTGAATATCTAGTCTCACCTACCTATTTTGACTCGATAAATTCAAATCTTCCTTTCTTTAGACCACAATAATGCGCCTTGACAAGCTTGGCGCTAGTGCTGCTCCCATGCTTTTTGCCTACCATGAGATTGCAGACGACTGCAGTACGACTTCATCATCTTGTAAATATGGCGGAGTTCTACAGGGGTGGAAGCAGGCTCGAGCATTTTGAAACTTTGGGATATAATTATAGATGGCATTGAAGGGTAGCATTTCCATTCTACAGCTTTTTTTACTTCACTGCCTCCTGCATGCAGTACATCATTCTTCGCTTCAGCAATGCTGGGGCTTATTTTTAATATTCTGGCGATAGACCTCGTATGACTTTCTAACACTCTTGAGAAGTTTCCTATTGATTGACAGCTTTGGTGTACCAGCCACTTGAAGTATGGTTTTGTCTGCCGTAGGCCTGGCAAGCTTGTCACTGACAAAGAGGATCGATGGTGAAGTACCCGCTTATTTTCACAGCAGAACCATTAGAATAACTCGTGCAGCTTTTGCAGTCAGACAAGTTTCCTTCCTAACGGCTCACAGTAGTTAGCGCTAGCTGCTTCGCTTGCTGACCTCTCTTCTCTCCACCAGAGATTCAAAAGGCTGAGAGGAGGTGCTATGTCACATACACAGTGCATTTTTTTTTTAGCAATTATCTATAATCTTCGGTGGCTCATACTAAATTTACTTGCGAACAAATATTTACTATGCTCCATGCTTCCTTCTCTTACAAAAATTTCATTTGTATTAAGCCCAGTGCAAGGTGCCTTGTATCTTTGCCCCTGGTGCTGTGACATTGTTCCAGTGTTCTGCTCAACTTGATGGCAGAACATCAAAACAGCCAGTTTGGAGCAGTTTTGGAGCAATTGGAGCAGCACTTCCACTTCTGCATAAGCATTACAATGCACCGCAAAATCAGAAAGCTGCAGAACCACCTCGAACTGCAAAAACAGCGATGCAACTCACCAAAGTCATTTTGCAACAGCTTTTGAATGAGCCAAGAGCATCCTTTTGTGCAGAAAAGTGAGCATTTGATGCAGATATGTACATTTTCTGGAGTATCAGATGTATTTTCCCCCTTAATTTGTCGTCAGTGAGACTCATATACAACATGACAATAACGTCTTGGCACATAAGACTTCTTAACTTGTTGAAGACAGGCACTAGAGCTTGCGTACTAGTGCTCATGTCAGCACTCTAGCACCAGCACCTAAGGCACCTAACAAGTCAAGGAGCCTATGAGCTAAGATGAATAGTGAGTAAAGAAGAAAAAAAAATCAATGCAAAAAGAAGCACCAGAACAAGCGCGTGAAATGTGTAAAAACAAATGTGGGGATATGAAGAACCTCTGCCATGCGGGCGCGCCTACATAGGTCAGACTGCTGTTTGAACGAATGGCTCCAAATACACAAAAGATCCGGGCGCAATCAGCAGTGAATTAGCAAAACACTGCCGAGCACATAAATGCGATCCCCAGCTTGGAAGCACCATAGTCATCTCGTCACACATGGATCAACAGACCCAGGAAACAGAAGAAGCCATCAATATTCAGCAAATGTGCGATGGATGTGTCAGCACACCTTCACTAGCACTTCGTGACAGCAAAATTGTTTATCTGCGAGCGACATCATAATCTTCGACCATGTTTGCATCTAGTTTTGATGTGTGCATTTTCCTTTTTTCTTGAATGAACAAATGTACATAAATGACATGCAATGAAACCTGGTTGCTAGCATCGTGCCCCTCCTCTCCTCTGTCCCGTGTAAGTGTTGTTTTTCGCCACAACTTTACTGGTACATTGTAATGATGCTTTATTATTGCATAGAGACTTCGTAGCTCTGACATGACGTGCTGAAATGAAGTGCGAAACAGAACTACACGAGATGCGAGCTTGCACACTGGTGCCATGTGTGTGAGTGCACAATGCAACATCTTGGAATGCTGGAGAACACGAGAGCCAGAGAAACAGTGAAGAGTTGAAAACTTTCTCATTGTCTTTGTTTTGCATAGGCATGAGCAGTTCTCCCCTGCCCTTTGAGGCGCAATTAAAGTCACTTTGGTGTGTGTCGTGCCTGCTGCATCTTGCAGTCAGCAGCCGGATGTTTTGCATACCAACCAGTACACCTTTAGCTGTGGCCTCTATCACCTTTACAAAGTCTACTCACAGAAAGCTTATATGCTGACTGACAATACCATGCATATCTTCGTGCCACTGCATACTTGCACAAATATTTTAGTGCAGCTTCATGAAATGCAGCCCAGCACAACAATAGGCCAGTGTGCCTGCCGGATCATCTCAAGGATACCATTATGAATTTTCCGTGACGCTATATGTAATTTGGAAAATGTGCCACACTCATTCCAGTACGCCCACCACACCACAGGATGACCAGAATGAATCCCTGTGCTGCAAGCCTGTTTCATTACTCTGTTTTCATTGCATGAAGCCTGCCCGTAACAAATATATACTAAGCACCAATTGAAGAATTGAACTACTGGAGAAAATACTTTTTCCACTAGAGCCGTCAAATGGAAAGCAGAATCACAGGTGTCACACAACAACTTTTTCCTTAGAAAAATACATACCTCTGGCACAGACTTAGTGCCGATTGCTCATATTTTGTCGCAATGTAGGAGCATGTTGCAGGCTTTGCCTTGTGTCACAGTAACCGCATCACTGGTAACTATACAACTATGAGGCCGCTGCTATGAGTACCAACTGCACCAAGTGCAGCTTGTTAGCCCAGTTGCAAGGAATCCACTTACAACAACAATTTCAGCCGCAACCAGTGTTGCGTGAAAGAGCGCTGCGAGACTGATGATACTGTAGACATAGAGAATGGTGATGTGGTACGGCATTCTGCGATGAGGAAACATTACACCGTCAGCACAAGTGGATCAGTCCGCCGCTGTCGTTGCATCGGAGACCCCTGCACAAGGTAAGACTGTTGTTAAGACACGCCAGCCCTATCACCCACCATAATGATAAGGCTGAGAAAACGTTTGAACAAAAGACTACCTCCCTGCTTTATCATTCTTTGTTTTAATTTCAATCGGCCTTATGCTCTGCGAGGGAAACACAGGGGGGCTAGAAAACATGGCACAGCAAGAAAGCTTCTAACAGTGCTACTCATTTTGTAGAATAATGCACAAAGCTACAACAGTGGAAAAACACCAAGGATCAGCTAATAGAAATATAGTATGTGAAATGTGTGAACAATTACTAAAAACATTTGCCCAGAAAAAATGCAGAACCTCTGTAATCGATACTTGCTATATGGTTAGTTACTATCATTTGTGCCTGTCCCTGTGTTGGTTCTAATGTAAGCAGTCTACGTGGATTTTTGTACTGTAAGCTACATACAGCAAATCTGATTAACATACCCTAGTTCATAGTCATTGTTCACAGCTGTGTAATATCACTATGTAAAACATGGCATAGCAAAAAAGCTTCAACAGTGCTACTCATTTTGTAAAATAATGCACAAAGCTACAACAGTGGAAAAACACCAAGGATCCACTAATGAAAATTCTCTGCAAGGACCTGAATAAAAAAAAAAAGAAAAACAAACAAACAAAAAAAAAAAAAACAACTTGAAAAACCCTAACTTATAAAAAGGATATCAAAGCAAGTTGTTGAAATATAGTTTACGGCCCATTTTCTTCCATTATTTTGTGTGCTTATCGAGCTGGAACATAATATTCTGTGGCAACCTAAATATACCTAAGCACTCTTTGAGTAAGTAGGAAAACAGTTTAAAAAATGCAGTACTATGCGTTTCGGTAATCAAACATTACTGTTGTGCAACACTTCCATCACATGCTCCATTCTAATGACGCCCTTCGTCGTTTACTACTGTCACTACCATAAACAAAAATACTGTAACATATATTTCCTTTTTTGCCATAAATATAACATATCAAAATGCCTACCACCTGCTTTTGTTCACATTAGCGCATGATACAGGTGCAGCCAAGTTGCTTTAGCAGGGCTAGTGTACCTGCAGCAAAACCTGTAAAACTATGCATAACGAGCCACAACAAAAGAAAATGTAAAACAAAAATCAACCAAAAGAAAATATTGACATTTGCACTTCTTTCTCCATACTCATTTTTTTTATCACTCTTCAAAGCTTTTATCGCGAATACGTCAAGCCCATTATAGCGTGTAACAACCAACACTAACAAGAACGTGAAATTAAATTCAATGCCTTTACCTGCACAAAGACTGTAAAGAATACAGTACTACGTAATGTGGCATGCTGTATTAAAGACAGCATTCAATGTTTATCACTTTAATAAGCGCACAACATACAACCACTTGGTTTTGTGTACTCTAAGCGTCCGTGCCGAAAACGCTGACCGTGCGAAAGTTGGGCTACTAGACATGGAGAGAAAGAATGGATAGCGCAACACTGTTTACACGGAAAAGCACCGAAACTCAACCTTTGTGCGCTGTTATAAACTGTTGTAATTACATGCTATGACCGAAGACGCGCGCTCGTTATCTCATTGCGAGTAAAAACACGCGCTTTACAATCACTGAAGATAGGCAGACGAAAGTCATATTGGTCATAGTAGCTACACAGCGTGAACAGTGCACTGATAATGCAACAAAGTCGCGGACGCATCTCGAACGAGTTAACCATAACATTCGTGTTCGGTCGCTTAGGCAGTATGAACAGCATTAATGCGATTAACTAGCTAGTGCGACACTCCTGATTTAGTAGGCCTACGCAGTCTCGCTGTGCGGGACATCACAATACTAGGAATCAGCAATCACGATCGGTTCAGTTTAAGCGACAGTCACGACCAAAGTCATGGAAGGATGATTTGGGAATCCCTAAGTGAACACTTCCGCTTGTACACACGCGTGAGATGCGCCTGCCGACGTCGTAATACTACACTTACGGGTGCTGTCAGGAATCAGTATTGCTGAACTAAGCGCGATCTTACACTGACACACTTCCACAAAGCGCAAGGATGATGTTGGTTGACGCACACACACTCAATTCCACAGGAAACCGCGGTAGCGCTCTAACATCGGCAAAAGCATATGAAACAAACAAAAATACAACCCACCCCTGAAGGCCTTGTTGAATCTAACAATTCATGTCATTGCTGTTAAAAACGAGACACCAGGAGAAGGAGCCCACAAGTCAACTACAGCGGCGAAAACACAATCAACGGTGATGCCTCCAGCGTGATATTTGTTGACGCCTGCTCGGTGGTACCAAGGCCACTTAGTGAATTAGGCTTAAATATCACAGGTATCGAAATAATAAGTGCTTACCAAGCATCCAGACTTCCGCTTGCTAGTCGCATTCGAGCTCCAGTGAAGACAATTCGCATACAATTAGTAGTAGGTGCACAAACGAAGTCAAAAGTGACAAAAACGCTGCTTGCGGAGCTCGCACACCCAGGAAAAAAAAACCGCACTGTGACTCGGGACTAACCACGTGACTGTGTGTTGCGTGACAAGCCTGTAAATGGGAGGCGCAGTTTCGCGCTAAGTGCGTAACGCAGCTGTCAAAAGCAAGAACAAATTTTATAAGTGCAGAAAAACATAATACTAATTATTATTATTGTTTTCTAACTTGTCTACATTTATTTTCAGTGGGGTTATTTTTATATTTTTGTCATTGCGTGTTTAGGCGTGATCAAACGCAACATTTGCGTTCGCCGTTCAGTCATGGCGGGTGTGCTTCGTTCGTGTGTGTAGTTTATGCGTGAGTAGTGTTGTTTTGTTCATCAAATTGTACTCATTATCTTTGTTACCTGATGGGTGCAGCTTACAAGGGCACTAGGAACTATGAGTCGGCTTTCATGAAAGAAGACGTCCTTGTTGTAAAGCGGTTCACTTCAGTCAGTGCGCAGCACGTTGTGTACCGGAGTGATGCCGACGCTTATTAGCTGCTTCAAGTTCGCGCCTCTGCCTAGAAGCCGACGAAAGAAGCACATTTCACCGAATACATAACGTCTGACACTCTACCGCATTCCGTACTAACTCGAGTGCGTTTACGGTTGAGTGACAGGTGGCTCCGGGGCTCCAGTTATTAATCCGCCGAACGCCTTCGGGCAGAAAGTGCATCAAGATGATGGAAGAATCGTCCTGTGACGCCAATCACGGGTTCGTCGAAGGCACCAAGATCGTCGCGTCGCAATTTTCAGGCCGCTTAGAGTTCACGACTGAGTCGAGCGCCGGCAGTGTCGTTGAAAACGTGGAGGAAAGCCGGTCGGATACATCGAGCCAGTTCTGCACAGACGACACCGTGAACGAAGCGGTCGGCGAAAACACGCTGGACAGCAACGACAACTCAGCGCAACAAAGCGAGCAGAGTAACGATGGCAGCATTGAGGACACGAAAGCACCCGACAGCGTGGCATCGGAAAGCTCGCGCGGCGCGCTCGAGCCCTTAACCTCGTCATTGGATGAGGATGCACAACAGGGCGTTTGCGTTCCCATAGTAAACGAAAGCGACGCATCTGTTGATAAAAACGTTGCAGGTCAACAGTCCCGCGAGGGTGAGAGCCGGAGCAAAGACGAACCTAACAAACGTTGGTGTAGCGAAACCTCAAACGACAAATCGGAGCCAGATGCCGAGAGCGGCGCCGGCAGCACCAGTGGCCACAAGCGGAGGCGTTCCCGTGCTTTGCCAGTCTACACTCCTGGGACTCGGGTCGAGGCGAGAGATTTTCAAGACAAGTGGTGAGTGGCAGCGAAAGGTGCCCCATTGTGATCGTCGTCGCTTGAAAAATCGAGGTAGTCGTATTATAATTTCCCCGGGAAAGCTTTTATAAACTTTTGTTTTCTCTTTTTTTTTCCCTGCGAGTGCTGTGTGTCCCGAAGCGTGATTCGTTTAGCGTGACGGGGTTGCTAACACTAAACTCGACAAAGACGGTCCGCGTTGATTGCTGCTGCATTGTGGATCACGTTCTTGGCTTGGAACCCACGCAGCTATTCACCTTGCACGCTCATTTAGGTATATCGCTTATGTATTGTGCTGTTTCCCGGGTAATTTGTGTTTGAGAACGTTGTTAGCCAGGTTTCGGAAGCGGTACATACCTCTCTGCTCACCTGTGATGTCCTTGCGACTTGTGTAAACTGCCCTGAATTGCTGCAAAATAGGTAACTGGGCTGGTCAAGAGGTTGATTATATCTGTGTATTTGTTCCTTCATTCGTTATTACTGTCCCGCTTACCCCATAATTGGTTTTCGACGCCTTCAAGAGTGAGTGATGGTTTTAATCGGAGCCCCTAAAAGGTGCAGCGAACATAGCTAGGGTGTTAACGCTGTCGTGGTTTCTTTATTTTCCGAGAGTAGAGTGGCACACTGAATTCATGTCTTTGATACTGTAAAATGCATGTGTGTTGTGATGCGGCCGATGCATCAGGAGTCGCATCTTTCATGTGCAGCTGATTTATTGATTTGTCCTGTGTGCCCAAACAATCACAGGTTTGTCTTTTTGATAAGCCGTTAGGTCATTGTGACGCATTTCAAGAATTTTTTTTTTTTTCCATCCTAGCTTAACGACTGGATTGTACTCTGGGTGCAAATTTTTGTTTGCTGCATACATTACTGTGGCAATAGAGCATATATGTGGCCTAGCTGGCTGCAACAAATTATGTTCATTTTATCGGCATCGCTTTCAACATAAATTGGTTTATGTAGCAGTAGGGCTTTGGGTTGGGGCTAGTTAGTGCAGTGTAGTTCACGATAGTTAGGCTTCCCTCTTTTCTTTGCATTCCTTTTATATAGGTCATGAACTGTTTTTTGGGGAGCTTGTCAAACATATTTGATAGACCAATGTGCTGTTGCTGCAGAGGAGCGAGAGGCAGATAGAAGTGAAAATGGGCTTCAGAATGGATTTATGCTTCAGTGATGGGAAAGTGTATTAATAAATCAGCAGCTGCTGACTGATTTCCTGTGCTTTGTTCTTTAAACAGTAAAGAGGAGAGTTTATTTTGTTTGTGCAAATATTTGTAACATGTGGGGGGTAGGCCAGCAATTCAATCAGAAAGAATGTTGTCCTCTTTGCCAAGTGGTTTCTGTTTGTTTAAAACAGTGAGCTCAGCATGGCCTAAAATTTCTAATTTCTAGCATATGGTCCAGAAAGTGTTCTTTACATTATACTGCTTCAGTTATAGAAGCTGTAATTTTTGGGATGAGGTTTCAGAGTTAAGGAGTACTACATAAATATGCCGACCATTTGGTGAATGAAAAGGAAGGACTGCTCCTGTGTTTAAAGGACAGGCAAATGTATGCCTGAAAATTGAGCATGGTTTGTATGTGACTACAGCGTCCTTTTTAAGACACGCTGCCACCATATGCAATCATCTGGCATATATATAGATATATAGTTGTTGCTGAGAAGTGACTTCATAGTAAATTTAACCATTAATCCTTGTTGTTGTGGTCCAGGTATGCTGCTAAGGTTGTAAGTGTTGATGAAGACGATGGGGACGTGCTTATTCACTTTGAGGGTTGGAGTTCTCGCTACGATGAGTGGCTTCCCGTGGACAGTCCACGATTGCGACTTGCTTCTCACCTTCACACACGCAAGGAAGTGAAAGCTCATTCAAAAAAATCAGTAAGCGCCATTTGATGTTTACACTTGCCTCTTTGCCTTCTTTTTGTTGCTTTTCCCCCTCTCTGTTTTGGTGAGCTGGCTTGCTAGCACTGCACATGCATACTTGGTGCAATTTTTTCTTTTATTGTAATACTCTGATCACTGATTAAGTTTTGTAAAGTTTTTAAACAAATATAGCTAGCTTAATTTGTTACAAGAATGTGTTCAGGAAATTCACATTACCAATATGTTTAAGATTTCAGGGTAGTAACCATAAAATTGTACCAATCTGGGTAACGGTTTTATATTAAAAAAAAAAAAAAAAATGTGAGGTGATATTTATCAACTCGCATCCACTGTCACTGTATATTTTGGAAAGGTGTAAGTCATTCTTACAGATTCCCTTTCATATCTTGTTATGTCATTATTTATCATATTTAACTTCCTTTTCATCATAATCTGGCCACTTATGTCCACTGCTCAACAGAGGCCTCTTGCACTTATCTCCAATTAATCCTGTCCTGCCATCCTGTCCCTGCAAACTTCCTAGTCCTATCGGCTCATTTGGCCTTTTGCTGTCCCCTGCTACATATATCTTTTACCTTAATGGGCCCCTTGCTTTTTTCATGTGCATTACATGTCCTGCCTGGTCCTGTCCATGCTCACTGCCTCATCTTTATTTCAACTAGGTTGTGTTTGACTTGTTATAGGAACCGCATAGTAAAACTCCTTTTTAGGACAACATAATATCTATCGCTTTGAAGTCTTGGGATCCCTGCTGCCTTATGCAGCTCCACAGAAGTATAATATTGTTGGAGGCAGTCAAAACATAATGCTAGAGAAAAAAAAAACATGCAAACTTATTTCATCTGATGCATTTCCTGCCTTTTTGCATCGCATGCAGGATGCCTAAGAATAACTGTTCATGTTTTGTACATTATTGTAAGTTGTGACTAGTTCTTGGCATTAGCATATTAATGATAGCTCGAATTCTCAGTCCCTCACTCGCTAGGTAGAACAGCTCTCTCTAAACAAAGACATGAGCTCAAGGAATCGGAAGTTGTACAGGACACATGCTTCTAGTCTGTGTAGAGTTTTGCAAAATGTTTACATTTTCAACATTGAAGTTCTATAAACCTGTGTGTATAGTGGGGCAGCCCACATAACAACTGCATAGTTGTTGTTTTTTTTTTTTGTAGAATCTGATTGGTTGGGGCACACAGCTTATGGTTGGGGCTGTTGTCAAAATCTTTTGTGAACTGTTGCAAATTTGTTAATATCATATTGTTCTCTAGGCTTCGGCTGAAAAACTCTCCTTTTAGTTAGTTCATAGTGAATAATAAGGAGTTGTACTGGTTTTATATAGTACTTATTTTTATTACATATTTGTTCCTTTTCTTCTGTCATTTCTCGTCTCTCTTCTTTTTTTTTTTCTCTCCATTTAACCATTGGGCCATACAAGTCTGAAGTTTGGTTTATCATCTAACAAATTTGTCGTTACAGTGTCGGGACACTCTTTCGTTGCTATGTGTTCTTTGTATATGTCATCGCAGCTGAGATTCATGTAGAGTAGGTTGCTTGCATGCACTGCACTCGTGTGTGTCTGTGTGTGTGTGTGTGTGTGTGCGTGCGCGTGCGTGTGCGCGCGTGTGCGCGCGCGCGTGTGTGTGTGTGTGTGTGTGTGTGTGTGTGTGTGTGTGTGTGTGTGTGTGTGTGTGTGTGTGTGTGTGTGTGTGTGAAATGTGCTGGTGAAGTATAGATATAGATCAGCGTCAATGAAAAAGTCAGAATTGTGGAAATGTGAAGAAATGTAGGATTAAGAGCCATATTTATTATTTTTTTTTAGTATTTCGGACGTTTATGCAAATATTGCTTTGGGTGCATTAATTTGTGTATATAGCAACTTGTACCATCTCCTTTTGCATTGAATCGTTTAATGTTGACATCTGTGGGCATTTATATATTTTGCTTGGTATTCTCCTATAGGAATACAAGAAAGGGGAAGAGGTGCTCGCACGCTGGGGCGACCGCAAAAAGTACCCAGCGAAAATATTGGAGGTAAATGAAGGAGGTACCGTATGGTCATTTTATTTATTACGAGGTTTTGTAGTTGTCTTATTAGCAATTATTCTGGTTTTCAAGTGCGCTTTCTTGGTGCAGGTGATCTAATCTCATCATGCTGCTTGTTACAGGGACTTACTCTGTGCTTTTCTATGATGGTATTGTAAAGACGTTGAAGGCTATCAAAGTGGAGAAAATGCCCAGTGACCAGAAAGGCAGTGTGGTAAGTCTTTCATCTGTGGCTTATTCTGCATGGTATCAAATTTGCATAGATAGGGGCGGCAAGCTGTAATATTTAAGTAGTGGAAGCTATATCATAAGAAAAAAAATCTGCACATCCTTTTCTTTTTAATTTATGCTGTAGAAGCACATAATAGTTCTTGTTTCTGTATTCAGCACTGCCTCTGCACTGCTTAGAACAAGTGTGCCCCTTCTTAGCACAAATGTGATGACATGTAACGAAAATAAGTTTCTGATGATTGGAGGCAATCGCAACAAATGTCCTCTAAGCTTTTTTTTTTTAATTATTTTTTTTTTGTTTGTGGGTGAACCTGTGACAAAAGAATTTTAAAAATTGGAAGCACACCGCCTCTGCGACGTGCTGTGCGGTCAAAGCAGTGAATGGAAAAATATTGAAAAAAAAAAAGTGGAAATGGAAGAAAAGGTTTGTTGTTGAGGATGTCGCAGAGAGCCAGGTTCAAGCAGTGATGTTACAGAACATGTGTCGATTGCATATGGTAGCGAGCTGTATTTGTTGTCGCTGCTTCTGGGATGTTAGTAAAAAGTGTGGCAATCTATACTTTCTTCTCCTCCTTCTTCTTCCTAGTCCTTTCTTTTCTTTCTTCTGGGTATAACTTGCAATTTTACTGGGACCAGTTTTTAAAACAGTTGCTAATTCCTTTTTTTTTTTTTTTTTTTCCACGTGGAAGGCTGCTTTCCTTCCATCACTTCTGTCATCCTATCCAAACTTAATGTCCTCTCACTTGTTATTGTCAGGTTATCCCTTCAAGTGCAAATTATTATCTAGTGTGCGTGTTGAGGGGATGGGGGTTGGACTTCTCAAAACTTCAGATTTTTGTAAAGAGTATTCAAGCATTGAACACGCAAAAAAAAAAAAAAATTCTGTTTGAATAATTAGCCTCTGGGATTCCCATATCTCTGTATCGTTATTCAGCAGTGTCTTCAAGGTCTGAGTTATACTTCATTTAGTGCAACAGTCACCAATTCCGAGCCTGCATCTGGCTGGCCTTGGTTTGACCTCATAGAAAGAACCTAGCATAGCAACAACATAAAAAATGCTCTCAGAGCAGAGCTGATTTGAATCCAAGTATTTTTCATGGGAAGCAAATGCGGAACACCATAGCTATTGCAGCAGTTGATCACCTGCATGTTCTACTGCCGCTCTCTTGCTCTGTGCATTGCATGTCATTGCCTTCATCAACTTCTAAACACAAATTAAAGCCATGAGCTGGCAAGACTAAACACATGCTTTCGTACGCCTTCTCAGTTTAACTGCATTAATATGCTTCCATTTTTTCTTTTTACCCATTCGTGTGCCACTAAGTTACTGTTTGACCACATCAACACATTTGATGCACTTTATAAAGCTTTCACATTGCAAAAAAGAAAGCAAATGAAAATTGAAACTCACCAGACCCATACCAGAACTACAACATGGTGACCCACCCATTCAACAAAATGGATTCCTGTGTTCGTATCTCATGCTTGACTCAATATTTTTTGTATGTACACGAGATTGTTCAGACATCGGCTTAGATGTTACACACCCGCATTTCTGCAAATTGCTGGAGATTATCCTCTGGATAGGCGAGGTTTTATAGCATTCAAGTCACTACGACAAGTGTGGACATTGCATCTGAAGGCTTATGTGCTTCACTGTGGCCATGTATATTAGGTGTGGTGCTTTTTGATAGTGCGAAAGGGCATGGTAAAAACACTCCTGGTATAAAAAGAGTTGATATAAATGAACATGCTTGCCTTGATCATTATTGTACAACGCATTTAGTACTGCCATCAGCCCAGGCGGTCGAAATTTCCGGAGTCCTCCACTGCGGCGTCTCTCATAGCCCGAGTTGCTTTGGGACGTTAAACCCTACAAAACAAAACAAACAACAACAAAACAGCTTCACCTTGCATTTTTGAGCTTAAGAATCTATGTGCTTTGGTCCATTTAAGCTATTCAGAGAAGTGTTTCACTAGCCTACAAAATGACATAGCATACGCTTGCACTTTTCATATCTGGATATTTCACCTAATTCAAGTTGGCTGCTGTGATTCTGGTGATTGCGTGTTTTTGCATTGCCAGCATTCATTATCATGATATGTACAGCACTACATTTTTCATCATTGCTTATGCGGTTGGTCACTTGTGCTGCGAGTGCATCTGTTTCTGGTAACGGTGCAGGTGTTTCCTCGAGCACCTCAAAGGGAATTTGAAAGCAAGCGCCAGCGTGATTCGTCAAGCGACTCTTCAAAGAAAAGCCATGCCAAGCATGGGGAGCAGCGGAAGTTGTCCCAGGAGTCTAGGAAGTCTCATCCTGAAGCTGGGAAGGTGCAAGCATCTGCGGACACCAAGAAGACCGGTGACAAGGTAGCCAAATCCCGGCCGCCCAAGCAGAGCTCCAAGTCGGAGAGCAAAAGGCAGGAAAGGAGAGGTGTGTGGGCACGTGTGTCCTTAGTGTTGAGTGGTATCGCATTTATAGCGTGACTGTGATTGGAGTGTCACAAAAAGTAAGCACAAAGCTGAGTTCATGCATTGAGGCCCAGTATGCGTGGTCTCTTGTTTACTAGTTACTCTTGAAGGCCATTGGTTGTGTACAGTTAAACCTGGTTATAATGAAATTGTAAAATGTTCGCGATTTTTCGTTACATTGGAGTGTCGCAAAAAGTAAGCACAAAGCTGAGTTCATGCATTGAGGCCCGGTATGCGTGGTCTCTTGTTTACTAGTTACTCTTGAAGGCCATTGGTTGTGTACAGTTAAACCTGGTTATAATGAAATTGTAAAATGTTCGCGATTTTTCGTTACATGCAGTTTTCGCGTGAAGACCCAGAAGGACAATGTAGAACGAAAACCAGATTAAGCCATGATGTAAGGGAAACCACCTTGAAAGTGTTTGCAGTAAATCATAATTATATGAAGTCATAAAAGCGGTGAACTGTTTCGCGATCGCGATTATAGTGCGGGGCGACTGCGGCGGCAGCCTCCGCCTCCTCTGTGGCTCGTGCGACGCGTCTATGAGAGAGCGGGGAAAGGAGTAGGAGAGGAATCAGTCTGGTGGAGAGCACGTGCGTTAGCGCCGCAGCCGCTGCCGCGCGCGCTCGCCCACCACTGCTTACCCAGGAAACCGACACGCGGGAGCCCGCGAGCGACCGCATGGCAGCGATGGACGCGCGCTGCTCTCCCAGCATCTTTTTCGTTACTCTTTGGCCGCTTTTAGTCATGAAATCTGTAGTGCCATGTTCCGAGAGCAAAAGCAGCAGAGACTGCTGCGTCTGCCAAGGAGATGCGGTGTCTGCGCTGTATCAGCTATGGTCGCTCGTTGCTATAATAGGCGTTCCTCTCACTTCAGTTCGTTTTTTATCGTCCTGAAACTTGCGGGGTTGTGCCAAATTTCCAGCGACTCGGCACTAGCTAAGAGACAGTCGGTGCCGCGAGTTTTGTTACATCAAGGTCAACCGCCGCGACATGTTCGTTGCACGGAGTTTCAATGGGGGCGGCGTTGGGAAATTGAAAAACTTCATAATATCGAGGAATTCGCTACATGAAGGTTCGTTACATAGAGGTTTAACTGTATGCAGTGTCTCGTTAACTTGGAATATTAGCGTTTCGGCAATATGCTCACATTGAGGTTTGAAAAAACTGGGGCATATACGACCCTACCATTCCACTAGCCCGGCAGCACACAGTAACTGCATTGCACGTTTGCACATCATTGCTACACTTCCTCCGAGCAAACTTGTAGCTTCAGATGATATTCTGTTGGCCATATCCACTTCATCTTACACGCATGAAGACAGCAGAGCACCCTGGTAATGTTAAGTCTTGCACAAAGAGATATGATGCTCTGTGAAGTGGAAACTGTGCACTCGTGACGAAATGATGCTTTCATTTCCCAACTTGTCCGAGTCGCATTGTAAACAGTGGCAGTTGCTTTTGGGCGGTGCGTGAATGCAGTACCGTGCCGTGAGTTGCATTGCATGAGACACAGAGTAGAACTGGGAACGGGGCAGCACGAGGAACTGTGGTAAAATACGTTAACTCGCCGGGCTCAAGAGTAGCCTGAGCTGCCTCGATCCAAGTAAGCTAGAAGTTTGCCCATGTCTCATCACTCGGAGGTATGCCATGCCAGGACTGGTTTTGGTTGTTTTGCAGACGCTAGCACTTCACCTGCCACAAGCACCTCAAGTACCTCCTCACAGTCGAAGAAGAAAATACTCCTGGTAGGAGGTAAATTCATGGCCAAGAAGGCTAACCACCCAGGAACACCAACAAGCTCCAGGCGCAGGGGCGATGTAAGTGTCTACTTTAGTAACAGCTTACGCTGTTCAAGAAATGGCTGATTGACCATGTTAGAATAGAAGCATGTTGACATCTGCCGGGCTTCTGTTCTTAAGCTTGCACATGGTGCTTTTTAGAGAACCTGAGATGCAGACGTTCAGCGAAACTGCCATTTTCAATAACCATTCTAATGTAAAGAGAGCTGCCAAGGATGATGAGAGATTCAGAGGAGAAAACAAATTGCTTCGGGGGCTTCTTTCACTGCAGAAAGCTTGCGAGCAAAGCAGTGAACTGGCACTGCAGCAGTAATCGAATGTTAATTGTAATTACACCACTTTCATTGGACTGCAGGTGCTGGCCTATCAGGTGCAGATAAGGATAAATGATCCTTCAACTCTGTGTGTGTAGTCAGGGTGTGTAGCAACCGGGAAAACCGGGAATTGTCAGGGAAATTTCATGCGCCGGGAAAAATCAGGGAAATGTCAAGGAAACCATCAAAAATTTTGCCAAGTCAGGGAAAATAGCACGATATATTCTGCAGTGCATTTTTATTTTGACATTGGGCACAGCAAGTATGTTATTCATGCAGTTTCTTGTTTTTTTTTTTTTGTTTTTTTTTTTTGTGCTCAACGTGTGGCCAACACAGCAGCCTCACTTATCACTTCCATGTCCACAATCGCGGACTCGGTACTGTCGTCACATTTCGCGCTGTGTGGTAAAACTTGCGTTGGGTTGCTGATTTCCCTGACAGAACGGATTTTGTGCCGACCACTCAACACAGTGCTCTGGCTCCGCCTTAGAGTAGTACGCGAGGGCGGCGTCAACTTGAGGTGTACTGTTCGCATTGTAATTTGAACCCGCTGTGTCGTCATCAGGCAGCATAGATCGAGAAACACGAAGCGGCAGTCATGGGGGCAAACGCAAAACAAACAACAAAAAAATGTCGCGCTGATCACGGCAGTCAATGGGAAACTCTGAACGGCACACTTTCAAGCGCGCCCCGTCAGAGCTAATCAGACTATAAATGGCCTTCAGAAAACCGGCGTGCGCAGGCATTTTGAGATGGTGCAAATTCCACACAAAGAAAACAGTTTCAAACCAAGCCCAAGATGACGGCAATCAGCCGGCTGCAACGCCTGCGGAGCGCAGGAAATTAGAACAAATTTCCTTTTTCGGGGGGCATTTCATGGCTGCCGTGACATTTTGAAAGCCGATTTTATTGCATCTCATGACCGAATTCAGCGTTAATAATTTGATCAATATAGCTCCTTGGGCCAGTTGGTTCATACTTAGCACATAAAAATACCAGCGCAAAAAACGGGGACAAAGAACACAAAACGACACGACGGGCGCTGTCCTGTTGTTTTGTGTTCCTTTGACCTTGTTTTCTGCGCTGGTATTTTATATGTTAATAATCTGAATGCAGGTGCTCGAAAGGATAAACATTCCGAAAATGAGTTTTTCTCAAAATTAATTTTTGACCATTTTTGACCATTCTAAGAATCGCATCTCCCCTTAATTAACTCTATGGCTGTTATATTTAAGAATTTTCGCCACTGCAAGTCTTCAACTAATTTTGTTTTCCAGGTGATTGCACATTTATCAACAATCTGAAAGTTGGCAACTTAGGCACAGTTTCTTTTAATGGCCACGGGCGCCACTATTATGCACCTAGGGTGCCTCGATACACTCAAATTTTTACCAATCAAAATCTTTTTTTTTATACATGGGTTTCACAACTGGTAGTGTCAAAGAGCTCTGTTGAGGCTGGCATCAGTGCGCTTTTAGGTAATCTTCAGTCAACTTTTGACATTTTTACTGGCCAATAACACTAATTCACTATTGTAAATTGCAGAATATGATTGATAAATAGTTTTTTGCTGGGAATTATTCGTCAGTGCTTATTATCAGCAGCTACATTTTTTAGCCTCTTCACTCGTCAGGGAATTTCAACTAAAATAGGGAAAATCTGGGAAAGTCAGGGATCTTGAAAATAGTGGTTTGCTAGACACCCTGGTTGTCTTTTTTTGTGCTTCATCTTCCCCTAGCTGTACAACTCTCTCCCCAGCTTGTTTTAATCGGATGACATTCTATGAAGTGACACTAATGTTGGGCACGTCTCTGTGCAGAATAAGCGTAAACCAAGTTTTGCTGGAGACGAATCATCACCAAAACGGGATAGAAAGGCTTCAGTCACAGGAAGAGGTAAGGCGTTTACATCTGGTGTATTGTTGCCTTTAGTTTTTATGCTTTCTTTCTCACTTAAAGCATAAAACAGAGAGATAGCATAAGTACTGGCCTTGTTAAAGTCTTGTTTGCATGTATGATTTAGCCATGATGTAGCCAGCTTAGACTTTTCATAGTGCTGCTTTTTCTGATAATTATGCTCACTAAATTGCTGCATCCTGACTCAATAAAGCCTCATTTATGCATTTTTCCAGTTAACTTCATGAAGTTTTTTGCACAAATCATACACGGTGTTGGTAGAATCTTTTATACTGCACACATTCGTTGTTAGCACATAGGTACTCGTTACCATTCCTGCATGTTAAAATGCTATGCAGTGGTGACAGTGTACTGAGTACATTGGTATAAAAATTTTGGGGACACACAAGCTCAGCTTTTAAATGGGTCCTGCGAAATAGGCAAGCGCATTATCTTAATTCTTTGTAGGCATAGTATGAAACATTGTCTTGCCTGAGTACTGAATAGATTGCCGAAATTGTAATATAAACATTTTATTCTTGTCCAGAAATGCCCATTCCGAGCTTGTGGGGTCGTCGCATAGCGGTGATATTTGACGGCGGAAATGAGGTGTCAGTCAGACTTGGCGCGCTGCCTTTCTTATTGGTTGAATACCCAGTTATAGCTTTGTTGCCGGACGTGAGCGTTGTGAAAGTGAAAGGCGTGAAAGTGAGCGAAATTCAATAAAAACAACGCCAGGGGCATCACTTGGCATTTAGTTTTGAACTTTCGGAAAGGCGAGAGTTTTAAACTGCTGAAACTGCACTGAGAAGCAGCGGCAAAAAATAAAAGTCTGCCAGGCTACAAGAGACAAGGGTTGGGGGCGAGTCGGTGTGCCTTCCAGTCCTACCAGCAAATGTAGATAGAGGGAGCTTTTTTTTGAAGTGTGTGTTGCCCCTGCCCTGTCTATGTCGCATACGCGGAATGACAACTTCATTAAAATGTGCGGTTGTGGCCTGCCCTGGTGAGACAACAAATGCATGCAAGCTTCCGCTGCTCTGATTTCTTGTGCCCAGTGTCTTCTGAAAATCTGCAATTGAAACGCGCTTTTTTTTTTTTTTTCTCAATTTCTTAAATGTAATAACTTTCATTGCATGCTCAGATTTCAATAATTCTTATTGCACTGGTACTATCGGGAACGTACAGATGTGGAAGCCATTCAACTGAAACAGTGGGCAGTGATCTGGACGTCGACATGCCATCTTTAGCTAAGAGTCATAACATAGCGCGATCCGCTACCGTGATCCGCTATTGCGATACTTCATTGCACACATGTGGATCGCCTTGAGGGCACCAGGTGGCGCTGTATCGTACGGTGGCTGATATAGGGAGAAAAATGAGCATGATAGCTACTGCTACCACCCCGTTTCAAAGGGGACGCTCCTATATTCCATCCATCCATCCAGCTGTCAGTGTGCAAGTGTACTGCCATGTTGTATGGCCTCATGGCCTCACACAACCCACCGGGCAATCACTGCCCAACTACCAGCTAACATCTGCTAAAGCCTTGCTTGTAATTTTTCACTCAAGATGCCAGCAACCTAAGATTTTCTGGAGACCGGGGCCTTTAGTGCCTTCACATTAAACCTCATCAACATTTTAATGCTACTGTACTAGTGTTCTTCAGGCTGTACGGTTGGAAGGGAGTTCACCACCACGCCACATTTCATGTAGCTGACCCTGCTTTGCTAATTGCATGTAATGCTTTCATTAACAGATTTTGCAGATGGTAGTTTCCGCACATCACTTGACTTTACGCATTCTGGTGCAAGTCAAGATTACTGTGGATCCACCGGTAGGAGCACTTTTCCCGCTTTTCCCCCTGAATATTTTTAGGAGTGCTGCATACTTTTAGGCCTATTTCTTTGGGAAAGTTGCCTTTCCTTTGGTTTGTTGAATTTGACACATTTTGCCACCACTGGTGTGGTTATGGTGAAAAAGTTACTATTGCCCAGTGTTCTGTATTATAATATATTTATATCATATCATATTATTATTATATAAGACTTGTTCTGCTGGGCAAGCTCTCATTCTGCATTTAAATATATCTACTTTAGAACAACATTTGGTTTTCTTTTTTACATTTTTAAGAGAGAGAGAGCTCATAGTGCATGTCCAGTGCATGGAGGATTGTAAATTTGTGTGGGTGCCTTGCGGTCACGTCTGAGTGATCTTTTTTTATTATATTTTAACATGATTATTTAGGGGTGTGCTAATACCAAATGGTAAATCTCAAATCGAATCGCAAAAAAAAAAATCTGAATAATAATTCGAATATTGAATAGTTTGGGTATTGAAATTCGTTCAGCAGAGCCAAGCATATACACTTTGCCTCCAGGGGACATTCATTCCACCTTCAAGGGACCAGGAAAAATATTCAAATTATCGGATGTGCCTAAGAAGCTTCCAGGAACCGTTTGCATTATAGTCATTTTGTCTAATGAGTGCTGAGAGTATAGATGTCTATACTAGAGGTGAAAGCAAGGCGACAACAATTTTTGCTAGATTTTTGTCGAGTGCTTCGATTTGCTTTCCGCACATTGTAGGGAATCTCTGCCGGAATCGTCAGTGTCTGCGCAGCCCTTTTCGCACTGCGGCGCAGTAGCAGTGTGGCCTCTTTGCAAATGGCCCCGTCACGTTTCGAGGATGCTTCACCACATATGCCATATGTGCAGTGATGCACGTGCGGTGAAGCATCCTCAGAATGCAGCGGGTCAGCATGCTTGAAGCATGGAGGAACCATGTGGATGTAAGGGAGGGAAACGTGCTTAAGTGTTAGAGCACCACGACTCCATCCCAAAATAGAACTAAGAGACCAGTGACTGGGAAATGTTTGAAGCGGTGCGACTGATCGATGTGCGTGCCCAACGGTAGCGGTGGGATGCTAAGAAAAGTGAAACTGAAAATATGCTGCTGGGCTGTATTTCGGCTATGGAGGATTCCCGACGTCATTGCGCCTGCTACTGATGTCAAGTGTGAGGTACACGTACGCTACTGTTTCAGGCAATTCATGTTCAGGGAGGTCTATTTAAATGATCACTGGCTTCGTGGGTTGTGCCTATCCAAATGAACGATTTACACAGACTTACATGGGTGTCAGTCGGGACCGTGCTTCTTGTTGGAATTATCTGGGTTTCCAAACCAATTAACGAGATTTTACGATACATCGTCTTTCCTGCACCGGCTCCGAGCCTGCCGCAAAATATATTAATTTGGTCATCTGAATACTAGGTGTTTGATTTGCGAGTCGAATAATTTGAGAACTTGTTATTCGATTCATATTCGACTATTTGAGTATTTGCACACCCCTAATATTATTATCGTTATAAGTGCTCCTTAACTGACTCCCCTTTTCCTCTATTTTTTTTCTTTTTAACCTGCCAAGGTTTAGAGGTGTCAGCACCTGCGCAGTATACACCAGATGGCAGACGCAGTAAGCCCTTGTCTTTTTTTTGCACTGTCACTCTTTTAACAGCTGCTAGCAAGCACACCCACACAATTGCATGCCTAGCATTTAAGAGTTTGCGTCGATCAGAGAGTTTGCTTGTGAAGGAGTAGACTGTCGATGATACGATCACAGACAGTGGGAATTTTGGTACAGTTCGAGTTTGGGCAATTCTCCAGCTTAATTATTGCATTGTGCACAATGCCCAGACATTTGAGTGTTCCAGACACTTTCGTGCATCGCTAAGGGTGATTTCGAGCGGGGTTGCTTGCGACAGCACCCATGAACACTAAGCATTGCCTCTACCTTATTCACATCGTGAGCACCGAGCGGTGGTGTGCAGCCAGCACATTTTCTAACTCCCCTGAATGGATGATGAGGGAACATTGTGAGATGTCACCAACGGAGTGTGCACCATAAGGACTGAGAGGTGGCACGCATTGGCGATCGCCAGTTTTTGCACGGATTGTGTTAGTTTGTTGAGGGTACAAGTTTTGGTTGATACGGCTATTTTTTGCAAACCCGTGAGATTCGTATCATCGATATTCTACTCAATAAGTGTACGCACAGTGCCGTAGCCTGTGTGAACTAGCCAAGCTGTGTGCAGAAATGTTCGTCTTGAAACAACATTCTGTGTTATTAGAAATCTACCCCACCTTGGGGGGATTCCCCTAAATATTTGACCAACATTCTATGTGTTCAAGCAGAAATTGTGATTGTGCATGCTGTGCTAATGTTGTCTAATACTGGCGTAGTCTGCTTATTTACCGGACTATATTGCGGAGCACAGGTACTCCAGTGTATTCTAATAGGTGAGCAGCCAGAGCATCCTGGAAAGTGAGCTGCATCCAGTAAGCACAGTTTAAAGAACAGAGGTTTGCAAAATGTTGAAGCCAGCATAATTTCTACGAGAGCCATATCGTTAATTTAAATTTAATAGCACATTAATCATGGGGCCCGTAATTCAGCCTTCCGGCACCACTTAAGTGCAGAAGTGACAGGAGTGGTGGCCCAACTGTGTTATGTCCAGAAGGGCATTCTTCGTGTATCTCGCACCTGCCATTTCATTTTATTTCACATCTCAAACTTTATGATAAACAAAGTTCCTGTTACCCTGGAGTCTTCTGCGCCACTCTGCCTTACCACGTTTAAATTTGCGGTCTAGAGCTCGTTTTTCTACCAAGTACTGCTTCAGCCGAGTTGTAGAAGCGTTCACTTGTGAATTGTTTTACGGGGCATCTGCATTAGCTCTGTATTTCTAGAGCATGCATCTCATCCTTATTCTTCCATACCTCTCGAGCAAGCTTCTGCATCGCTGGCTTAGAGACCCTATTTCCTAAAGACTTTTGGCTTGCATTTTGGCGGCATTATGTGGAAATCGAAAGCAATACAAGGTTCTCCCAAGAATCAGTTAATATGCTTCTGCTTTATATGTATTATAGTTATATTTTAATTTCTAAACTTTAGTAACTGATCATGCTGAGCCAGCAGGTAGGTGTTATTAAAGATGTTAATTTTTATTACGTTACAACTTTATATAACCGAATTTTGTAGCTTTAGATTTTTGTGTGTGTGCGTGTGTGTGAGATAGAGAGAGAGCATATACTGACATGGTAGTTTGTCTTGATGTTACTGCTTATTTTACTTATTTGTTTCGAAGGTTAAAAGAGTGCAGGGTTCGTACACTCCAAGGATCTGGCCTGTTTCAATTTACAGTTGCCCCCAAGGAGTTCATCATCGAGGAGGACCACAACCACTTCAAGTGCCATTTTGAGGGGTGCAATAAGAGTTTCCGCAAGGAACCACTTCTGGCCTCGCACCTCAAGCACTACCACGGAAGCAAGTCACCTGCAGCTGCACCACAGGGGACGACAGTGGCTGATGGTGTCTTTCAGGGATCGCCATTTAGCAGCCCCGGCCCACCTTCTTCAGACACTGTGGATCCCGAGGAGCCAATAGTGGAAATCATCAGGCCGGAACCGCCATCAGAGGCCTTCTTGCGTGAGCGTGAGTTGCAAGACTTAAATGAGGCCCATCCCAAGTGTGATGAGGGAAGCCTGCCAGCTGCTCACGAGGGGGCGGCATCCACAAGTGCTGCAGCGTTCTTGCCAGCTGAAATCAAGCAGGAGCCCTCAGCAGCGCTGGAGGAAGGCATGATGACTGATGCAGGTAATTAGACATTGAGCCAGTGCTTGAAGAGGGAATTTTTATTGCATCGCAACTTTGGCACTTTCATAAAATGTGGAATAATGACAGCGGCATCAAGCAGAGAAGGCGTGAAAGCACGAACTGTGCCAATTTGCGTTCGCATGACACGATCGCAACTCGAAACACAAGATGCAACCTTGTACTTGGCTCATAATAGCCTGAGCCGCATATGAGCCATTGAACCAAATATAATGTATGATGCAAGGAAAAAGTTTGATTCTTCATAAAAAAAAAAAAAAAAAAAATGCAGACATTTTGTATGGAAAATTGTAAGTGTGACAGTTACAGAAATGCATTTTCACTAGGGGTGTGCGAATATAAATTTTTGAATTTGAATCGAGTGTGCTTGTTATTCAATTTGTATTCAAAAATTGGTATTTGTAATTTTGATTATTCAGAAATATTTAATCCGCCGAAAATTTCGCTGCACTGCGCGGTTCATTTCGCATTGCTTGGCTATGTGGACTGTCCAGTGAAGCATCCTCAAAATACGACGATAGGGCCGTTTTGTGAAAGGGACTTTCCAGACAGTGTGCGCAAAGTGCACAAAGCGAAGCGCTTGACAAGACCAGAAAAAGAAATGTCATTCTCACTTCAGTTTCATCGATGGTGCAAATGAAATTATTGTGATGCAAATGTTTTTTTGACAACTTGTTCAGATCCATTCGATAATCCGAGTGTTTCGATTACATCAGCCATTTGTTTCTAGCACTTAAAGCTGAATAAAGGACAGAGTACGGTATTCGGTAAAATAGTTTCACTCAGTTTCGTGCCAGTTCTTCAACTCGGCAGAGTGCCAGTGCTCGTCGGGTTGGGCAGGCCTCGCTTTCACTTTATCATGTCGCGTTTGGGGCGGGCGCACTCCAATGCCCCACAATCACTGGAACGCCTGATAGTGAAATGCCTATTGAAGCTAACGATGCTAAAAGCCTGCGTCATGATCACGACTGACCGCATGCTTTCGTTGATTACTCATGGGTGGAAGGATAGACAACTGTCGCAAGAAAAAAAAAAGCTTTTCTGCTTCATGATTTGGTTTTTTGTTTGGAAATTGGTGGCGCCCGTCCGAAGTCGGCCTTTCATGTGCATAGCCTGGGACCGCGCCGACAGAAATGCTTATCCGTACTTCCAAACTAACGGTGGTCAAATTGGCGAGTACCGTATATTGCCGATTATAAGTCAACTCAGGTTATAAGTCGACCACCCAACTCGCGACCCCTTTTGGGGAAAAAAAAGTTAGACTCTGAATTTAGGTCGACGCTGCCACACCCTGCGGTCCTAGCTTGCCCGAAAAGTATTTCAGAAGGCCGAGTCATAAAGAAACATTTATTCATTCACAAGACATCTGTCTTCGCTTGTGAGGACACAGTCACGATCATATTATGAGCCACTGCTGCCGCTGGTCGTCGGAAGTGGCGCCGAGATGCTGCACGTGGAGAACGCCGCAGAGATTGTCTGTTGGTAGTCCATACCAAGCATCGTTGACCCATTGAGCCACTTCGCCCAAAGAAGCTCGCTTCAGCCTCTCTGTTGGTGTCTTTGGGTTTTCTTGCTGGAGCCACTCGTTGTAGAATGAACCAATGCGGTCTTTGAATGGCTTGTTCAGCGCCACATCCAGTGGCTGAAGAATAGGTGTCAATCCGCCCGGAATAATGACCAGGTCGCATCCCGCGTCCGCTGCCGCTTTTTTCACACGGTCAGTTATGTGGCCGCGGAAAGAGTCCAGGATGAGCATGCTGCGGGGCTTCAGCAGTGCCCCCAGACGCCTGCACTGCACGAGACGAAACCATTCGAGGGCCATTTCATCATTAAAAAAATTCCTTCTCGTTCATCCGCACGATGACTTTTGGCGGGAACTTTTCCTTTGTCGGGACCGTTTTCCTCTTGAACAGAAGGAATGGCGGTAACTTGTGCCCATCTGCCATACAGCATAAAATGACCGCGAAACGGTTGTGCGTGTTGCCAGTTGTCAGCAGGCAGACCTGGCGTTCCCCTTTTGCGGACACGGTCCTATTGCTAGGCATATCAAACCAGACTGGAGTCTGGTCACCGTTGCCTATTTGACCAAGCAGGAATGAATATGTTGCCCACAGGTCATTCACGTAGCGCAGAAAGGCGCTCCGTTTTTCTTCGTAGGCTTCGGACAACCGTTGGCATACGGTCGTTCGTCGCCTCAGGCTTAGGCCGTTCCTCTTTATGAAATTCGTCACCCACTTCTTAGACAGTTTAAACTCGGTATGCGGGATGCATATCTCCTCCACAACAGCGCGCGCCTTTGTTTCAATGTCATTGCAGCAAACACTCAGGCTCTTTCTTCTCTGGTCGTGAACCCAATCTCGAACCGCCTCTTCAACGGCAGTTTACAGTCGACGACCGATTTTTCGGACACACAATTTTTCGGACATGCTTGAATATTTGGACTTTTTCCTGGCCCTAGGACACACCTTATAAAGTCAATGTATTACGTTGCTCAAAATTTCGGACACTCTAAGGAGGGCTATTCGATTTTTCGGACATTCCAAGCGTCAGCCGGGCCAATTGCCACACATTTTGAACGGTGTCGCCGCCATCTTGTTTGTTTACTTTTTCCTTCGATAGCCTCGAAACCAGTGCCGGCCTTGTGTGCTGCTCCTCAGCTAAACACGCTGGATCGAGGCTATATTATTTGCCTAGCAGCTTCCGTTTCCGGGACAACGTCGCTGCCGGAGTGCTTTTTTTTTCTTTTAGCATGATCGCTTCTACTGCCTGTTCCTCTGTGTGTTTGCTGTGCGTTTCACGTGCATTGCCGAGCGTAGCGAGTAGGCCTAGCCGTGGTCGGGCTGATGCGAGAACTACGTTCTGTCGCTACTGTGGCTCACATTTACTTGAATCAGCTTCAGTTCTGTTTCCGGATTTTATAAGGAGTTTTTTTTTTTCTCTTTTTTTTTTTTTTTTTCGTGCAACGCTGCATTGAGAAAGCACTCAATGGAGTCGGTCTTGTGATTCAGTGGTTGATAGTTGTGATGGGAATCGATAGTGGGAAAACCTACTCTGTCGATTTTCTTGGAGCACTTAGTACCCTCGCCGATGCGTGGAAGTCTGTAGCACCCACAACGCTGCGCAATTGCTTCCGCGACGCGGGATTTGTGCTGAATGACGAGTCGGCTGCCTTGGACGAGGAGAGCGTCGTCGAGCAGCTGTCAGGCAGTGAGCATTTCATTCACGACCTTCGCACTGCTGTTGTCGAAATTCCATCGGCCGTCTCGTTTTCAAAGTTCACAGACGTCGACCACCAGTTGGAACTGTGCTCTGGGCTCATAGGTACAGGAATTATTCGCCAAGTGCTTATGGAGTCTGAGAGCGATGACGACGATGACTCACTTGCAGCAGCGCAGCCGATGCAAGCTGATCTGATGCAAGGAAATTCAGGTGGACCTGTTAGCATGGAAGCGGAGCGTGGTGCAGAAAGCATTCATGACTTTTTCCGGCCTCAAAGTCAATAATAGGCAATAAATTGAGCTTTTTTGGTGCACATTTGTTTTTTCGGACATTTTCGCGGTTCGTTGAGAGTCCGAAAAACCGGTCGTCGACTGTATTGTCCGGATTTAGGCTTGCGAAAGGAACAGCGTGTAGCAGCGCACGCAAAGAGCTTACTTCTTTGTTTTCTCCAGCCTGTCACATACTTTTTTGAGACGTCGAACTTCTGCCCTGCTTCGATGTTTTCCGTAGTTCGAATTGTCGAGGTTTGAATTAACTATCTTTCACTGTGATTGTAGTTATCAAATGGTTCGTCCTTATGCCCCTAAAGCACCAGAGAAGAAGCCATCACATTTTTCCTCATGAAGTCATGTCTCCACGGAAACGGGCGCCTTGTATGTTAGTTCGTTGGCTTTGATGCTTCGCCCCGCTGTACCTATGCACTGTGGGAAAGTAACTGGCGGGGTAGCACCGCTGATCAGTTTTTCACATTACTAGCATTTGTTAGGTTATGTCCAGTTAATAAATATATTATACGGCCATAGTGTGGCGAAATTTCGAATGTAGTAACTGGGAAATTGTGTTATTCAGAAATGTATTAACCGGGAGAAAAACAGTGTAGCTCTATGGGAGATGTTTTACTGCCCACGATTTTGAACCTTTGAAACGGGATATCGTATGAGCCAGGAACGTATCAATGAGGTCATGTGAAATATGCATGAATTTAACAAGAGAAGAAGAAATGTTTTTTAATTTTCAGCTCTTGTTTTCTTTTTTTTTTTTTTTCTTTTTAACTGATCAGATATTCAGTATTTGAAGGCATTTTCTCTCCTATATTCATATTAAAAAATTTCAATGATTGCATGGCCCTGATTTTCACTGATTTCCCGCTGGAGCCCCTGTGTTTATCGAGGCTTTCTTTGTTGGCTCCATCTGTCGTCTGTTTTCTTCCAGTCTCATCCCGATACCATGGATAGCCTATCCTCCTACTAATGCAACCCTATACAAATGACAGCCCAGCTGTGGTTGCTCAGTGGTTAGGGCTCTTGACTGCTAAACCCAAGGGCATGGGATCGAATCCCAGCCGCGGCAGCCGCTTTTCAGTGGAAGTGAAAATCAAGGTGCACGTGTACCGTATGATGTGAGTGCACATTAAAGAACCTCAGGTGGTCGAAATTTCCGGAGACCTCCACTATGGAGTCTTTCACGGCCTGAGTTGTTTTGGGACGTGAAAACCTACAAACCAGACCTTATGCAGATGCCAGTCATTCTTCAGGCTTCTCGTTGCAAAATAAAATGACACATGCTTTCCTGCTTGACCAATCATCAACAACGTATCATAGTACGGCATAGAAGCAACGCTAATCTATCGAAATCAACGCAGGTCAAGAGCCGCAGAAGCAGAAACCCCAGACGTTTTCTCTGCAATGTGCGTGCTTTTGGTGCACTCCTGCGACTGACAGCGCCGCCTACCGTTTTCATCGCTCTGGCGACTGCCTCGCTCCCATTGCCGCGCACACTTTTCAATTCTAGAATACTATAGCACCGCTTTTCAGTGGAAGTGAAAATCAAGGTGCACGTGTACCGTATGATGTGAGTGCACATTAAAGAACCTCAGGTGGTCGAAATTTCCGGAGACCTCCACTATGGAGTCTTTCACGGCCTGAGTTGTTTTGGGACGTGAAAACCTACAAACCAGACCTTATGCAGATGCCAGTCATTCTTCAGGCTTCTCGTTGCAAAATAAAATGACACATGCTTTCCTGCTTGACCAATCATCAACAACGTATCATAGTACGGCATAGAAGCAACGCTAATCTATCGAAATCAACGCAGGTCAAGAGCCGCAGAAGCAGAAACCCCAGACGTTTTCTCTGCGATGTGCGTGCTTTTGGTGCACTCCTGCGACTGACAGCGCCGCCTACCGTTTTCATCGCTCTGGCGACTGCCTCGCTCCCATTGCCGCGCACACTTTTCAATTCTAGAATACTATAGCAACGCTGCCTCACGAGCTCCAACAACCGCATGGATTTTCGCGCAAAGCTTCCTCGGAGATTGTGTTTAGTTTGGACACGCAGTATATTGCAAAACGAATTAAAACCAGCTTCTGTTACCAGTTGCCAGTGGATGCTTTTCAGGGCACTAGGCAGGCGCGCCATTTTCATTTTTCCTCCATGCTTGCGCATCTCCGTCTGCAAGTTGGCTGCACCAAAATATGACGCTGTTGATAACAAAAATGTGCTTGGTATCCTGCCTAAGCTTTCTCCCTCATATAACACATCCTGAAGAGATGACTTTGGGCAAAAACTCGCAGTGAGTGCTTGCACCCAGTGCAGTGAACATGTGGATGTTTTCTTTTGTTTGTGTGTGCGCGCACGCGCATGCGCACTTTATTTTGATCATCAGTGTTTCAAGAGCTTTCTTTTGAGTGTTCTTTTGGAGGCATTCCACCTGGTCTAAGATTAAGTGCATGGATGTCCTTTTTTCATTGTTTCTCAGTTCCACCCATTGAAGAGCAACAGCAGCAACTGCCAGCAGAGCAGGGGCCAGCACCAGAGCAGGGGCCAGCAGCACCGTTAGGCCAGCCGATGATGTCGGAGAAGTCCTTTGCTGTACCAGCAGCAGCAACCAGTGCCGTGGAAACACAGGGCACTGTAGCAGCCACCATCCCTCTGGTCGCAGCTGGCCCCGGTGTTCCCCCCCTTGCCAAGCCACGGCGCATGCGCTTCATTCCCCATTTTACGAGCCTGGTGGAAGGCCGGGAGAAACGCAAGATAGCCAAGACGGAGAAGGCACTCATTGCTGACATGGAGGCCGCCGCCAGCCGCAGGAACTCTGGTGGGAGCAGCAGTGATCGCAAGCGCAAGCGGACATCGAGCACTCGCAGTGACAAATCTGACGACGGCAGCAAGCGCAGTGGGACCGTTAAGGAAGAAGGCCGCAAGGCCAGGACTTCTGAAACGGGTGAGCAATGGTTCTTTTTTTTCTGTTGGAAGCAAAGCCTGACTGACAAGGTGGTAAGTGGAAGCCAAATGGTCTTAGTGAGCATGGCTGAGGGGAGGTGCTTGGTTCTGCTGTGGAGCTTGGCATTGCTCCTTGCCATTTCTTGCCACCTCACTGCGACAAAGCTTGGAAAAGCTTTTCATCAAAGGTGCCATGTTTTTCTCATCTTCAGCACTCCTCTCATTACCGACTTGTACACTTTCTTGAGAGGAATGAGGCCGGGCCAGATGGTAGACATGAAACGACTATGGAACTTGTGCATTTATCTCTCTCTCTCTCTCTCTAAACATTTCAACTATCTTTGTTTTTATTGTCTCATATGTGACTGCACTGTAATGATAATCCATTGAAGCACCTCCAAGTACAGTCAAAACTTGTTAACTCACTTCAAGGGAACAGCAAAGATACTTGAACTATCCGAAGTACAAGTTATCGAATCAGCCCCACAAAACTGACACAAACTACGTGCATCACAGTGCACTGATTTGGGATGAGAACAGCGTGACAGCGACTATTTTTTTGCATTTCTGTCTCCTTCATATTTCACAGTGCAATACAGTAGTGGTGAAGTCCCCTCACAAGCAGCTGCATCGTGTGTGAGAGGGCTTAACAGTGCAAAGCGCGAACAGCACTTGATGGGTGCATAGTTTTGGCCCAATAGAAGACCGCTCAGATGAAAGCAAGGAAAGCATGCAGTGTCGCCCGTCAGCATCCGAAATGGCATGCAGCTTGGCTTGTTTGGCTGGCTAATGCTCAGCCGATAGCAGCTGTCACCATAGGCTCGTGCGTAGCACAGAGAAGCAAAATCAATCAAAACTAAGTGTTTGGCATATTCTCAGAGGCCAGGCTTGCTGATGGCTTGCTATTGCACGCACGTCAGAGCTGTGTGGTTGACTTGTCAGCATGCAGGTCAGCTGTGAGAAGAGCTGTTTTCGTGACTGTTTACTGTACTGATCATACCGGTATGTGTCGTGCATGGGGAGCCTGTCCGAACTAGTGATCGTCTGAGCCACAGCCTTACATGGGAGTTGGCTGCGGAACCTTGCTGATAGTTTGAGTTATTAGTATTCTCAATATAATTTTGGTCAAATTAATTCACATTACTGTAATTGAAAGTCTTGTAGGTCAGGCGGAGGCTGCCACGACCGCTGCACCGGTCATAACGCCCGTTTCTTGCTCAGTTTTACCTTCTCTCCTCGTTATGTAGACGATGCAGCTGCATGGTGACTAGTACACCATTCTATGGGGGGAAGGGGGGGGGGGAATTCTCTGTTCTCGTGCTGGGTGCCCAGCCCATCCACAGTGATGGTTAAACTAAATTATCTGTGTCAAAACTGACGCGCATTTGAATGAATTAGCTTTTTCTTTTTTTTTTTTTTTTTTTACATGCATTTTTATGGAGCTTGACCAGGCCAAGTCATGCAGTTCGAATAAACTAAACATTGAAATTACTGGAGTTAGAATTAGCTATTTTCATTGTACACAGCTCTGCACTGCCTTACATTTTCATTGCCTTTCAAACCAGAAATCAGCGCCCAGAGTTGCTTTCGGACGTTAAACTTCAAAAACCAAACACCAAACCAAACCAAAAATTGCTTCTATTAAAAATGAGTACCTTTTTGGTTAGTATGTTTTTTCTTTCCTTCTGGCGTGCACTTTCCTTACATTCGAATATTTACTGCCCACAGATTTGTCATGATTAAATATTCATACACCTCTTTGTGCAGCCAAGGATAGCCAGGGGCATGCGGTTGAGAGCACGCCTGCAAGCGACCCTGGTGACACATCTTCAGAAGTCAAGAGCGATGAAATTGTGATGTGTGTGTGCAACTGTGAAGAGGAGAGTGGTCTGATGATGCAGGTATGGCTGCCCTAGCAGCTTTTTTTCTACTCCTCCTACTTTCTGAAGTGCATCATTTGCTTCGCTTTCTCGTATGCTGCATGACAAAGGAACCTTTTGAAACTGACTGGTTAGGTGATGCCAGACTCCCACCATCTGCTCTGTCCTATGCAAAACTTCACATTGCTGCTGGTTACAAGATGATTAGCTGGTGCGATGAAAAACAGTTAACTTTTTGGGACCGTGAAAAACCAGGTGATTTGCAGATGTCTTTGAAGAAACGCTTTTATAAATGTGATGTCTAAACAACCCTGGTATGGTATATATCGTAACATAGCTTTTTGAAGACTCTTCCATACACTCGAATAATATTGACCTTTGCTCTACACATGACCTGAATAGAAATTAGCACATACTTTTGGGAAAGCAATCTGCAAAATGTTGAGAAAGCATGAATACAAAGATAGAAAAAGGCAATAAAATATCTGCAGTATAAACAAAAAGCGGTAGATTGCTTTTTTGAAATAATGGTTGCCGTATAGTATAGTATAAGTTCCTTTTTTTTGTGTGTTAATTCTTTTAGCATTGCGGAATAAAACAAGCGACTCCGAAGAGTGGTTAAAAAAAATTTCGTATGAATGATATATTCACATGATTCTGCTATACATATACGAAAGTGCAGCTATTTAGACGAGGCTTGAACACTTACAAAGTTCTTTTTGTCTAAACAGTGCGAAGTGTGCCTGACATGGCAGCATGGAGCGTGCTTCAAAATTGAAGAGGAGAAAGATGTCCCGGACAAGTACATCTGCTACTTGTGTTTCTCGCCTAAAGGTAAAATATGAACAGTCCTCTTTAAGAAAGCTGCGTCTTTTTGGCACGATTAGTTTCTGCTCTACTGCCCCGTGCATGCAAAGCTTTAGGCTGTTGCACTCGGAAACAACATTCGTAAGTTTAGAATTGTATTTGCATCCTGAGCACATGCTGGCAAACAGCTTGAGCTAACTGCATGACTGTTGCTCATTTTTTACTCATTTTTACACTGTCGTGACCTTCACAGTGCGCTCGTACAAAGTATGTATCTCATTACGTGTATTGAGGGAAGTCTATGCTCACTTTTGTTTTGTGCGATGGTACTGCAGCAGTGTGACTGCTCCTTTTGCCGGATAACAAGGAGCCTATTTAATGCTGACTCCCAAACCTCTTTGCCCTGTCAAAGAACCCAGCAACCGCCATGTCATCAAGCACTGTTTTACCACACAGTTGAACATGGATGTAATGAAGCTCCGTGTAGTGAATTCCTGGATATTGCGGACTACACCCCACGTAGAAGTGTGTATATATTATTGAAATTCATGTTAAAAACTGTTAACGCTGGTTGACCCCAATAGTATAGCGAACTATAAGTGCTGCCAGAGGCTAGTTTATGTTCACCATGAGACAGCTTTAGTGTGGTCGCTAGCTTTTGTTCTTGCTGACTGAAACAATCAGACAGCCCCTGCAGTCCTTTCTAAATTGCGTGAAACCTTTGTTGATTCTCGTTTTTAGATAATGGGGACTTGCAGGCCATGACGGAGTGCAACCAAGAACTTGACCAAGGTGTTTAATTCCTTTGATGCTTTTGCTGTGTGCCTGTCTTCTTTTCTTTTTTTTTGTCTTTTGTGCATTTGTGAACTGGCACTTTTACTGTATTACTGCCATAGTTTTACTTCTGTCTTTTCCTCATGCTTTGGTTGCGGCTTTTGTGGAAGCATATTTGTCTCTTAGCTGGCACCATAACTCATATGCAGCAGTTGAATCTTTACCTGAATTTTTTTTTATTGTTTCATACTTCTCTGTTCTTTTCCTTGCATAACATTGATTAACCATGGTTTTTTCACTGTTGTATGATCCGTAGCTGCCTCTGGTAATTAGTGATCATTCTTTCTAACTCTTTTCTTACTGTGGGAACAGAAGTAATTCAAGGTGGTTTGTGTAGAAACGTTTTCAACCATAAATTTAAAAAAAAATTATTGGAGCATGTCATAATGTAGCGAGAGGAATTCTCTTTAGAGAATTCTTGTTTACGAAGAGAAAGACATGGGTGGGGGAGTGGACGTAATGTAATGGGGAAAAGAAGGGGTAACATGGGGCACACCCAAACCATGTGATAGAGCTTTGTCTGCTCACCGCAATGGTGGCTGTCAGGGGAACAGAGGGCAAGGTACTATAGGATTAGGAGAGATGGCGAAAGAAAGGTACATATTAGTTTGTAGGCGGTAATAAGTTGCTGCCTCTTGGGTAAACAGGGTCAGAGAAGGAGGTGGCAGTGGTATGGCGAGGTTGAACACTACGGGCTGTCTTGCCGTACCACTGCCACCCCCTTCTCTGACCCTGTCTACCCAAGAGGCAGCAACTTACCACTGCCTACAAACTAATACGTACCTTTCTTTCAACATCTCTCCTAAACCTCTGGTACCTCTCCCTTTATTCCCTTGACTGCCCTCATTGCAGTGAGCGGGCAAAGCTCTATCACATGGCTTGGCCGTGCCATGTACCCTTCTCTTTGTCCACTTCATTGATTTGGTTGGCAAAATGTAATGTGAGTCAAAGAAAAGTTATTTCATATGTAAATCAGTAAAAGCTCGATAATTCAGGAGACTTCAAAGGTGCAGCAAACCTGTTCAAGTTATTCGAGGTTTTAATTATCGAATGGCCCCCAAAAAACTGACAACTGCTTCAGTTATGGTGTACTTACTTGGGGAAAGGCTGGCCATTAGGCATCTGCTTTCGGGATGAGAAAAGCACGACGGGGACTTATTTTCACACTTTGATCCCTTGTCAACCCCTGCATCTTTTGCGGTGCAAGTGTAGTGGTGGCAGTGACCTCTCACTACGGGCCCACAAAATCTTGTTGGAAATTAAGAACGTGTAACAACTAAAGAATGTGTTACATGGAAGATGGGGAGGCAGGAAACCTGTACCATTGGGAGAACAGTTCTCTTTTCAGAAGTTTTCTGTAACGCTTCCTTTAGAGTGATTTGGAAAGTTGCCCCAAGCGTAGTGTTGTCCGTAGCTTGGGGTGTCCATCTGAATGCATATATTTTCATTCAGACCGTAATTTTATGTGGTATGTGAGCACTTGGCCCCATTGTGTAATGCAGAGGTGGTCTAACGTGTCGTTTCTCCTCCTCCTTCCGCACCCCGGTTTTTCACCCTTCTTGCTTTTTCTCTGGGCAGGCATGCGAGAAAGCTCTCGATTCAAGCAAGACCAGGAGTGGTTCCAGCAGGGCAGAATGGCCTCCTTTGGCTTCCTCAAAGAGAGGCCGGCAAACCTTCCAAACCCAGAGCCCATTAAGGCCGCTCATGACATGATGTGCTCTATGCACAATGTCCGAGCCGTGCTCCAGAGCATTACGCACAAGATCAACATGGCAAGGTGAGGAAAATCGGTGGAAATACTGTATTTGCACAATTCTATTGCACCCCCAATTGTAACGCGCAGTAATATTTACCGCCTGGAAACCATGAAAATGCCGATTCTTCCGCGCACAAGAAATAATGCAGTGAACAAGCATCTGAAAATTGCTTATAACATTTAAAAATCGGCACGCACAAACAACGACGAGACGTGGAAGGTCATTTTATGTACACGTGACCATTGCTAGTGGGAGGATCTCCCACGCGCCGTGAATCCATCTCGCAATGTCCCTGAGCGTCACTCTCTCGAGATTGCTTGAGGTCTTGCTCTCAAAGCTGGTCACTGTACGCTGCGTGCACAGTGTGCACACAATGGCACACAATCCTTTATGGCCTTATTTAAGCCATGATACCACGATTTTAAGCACACATCGAGTGGCTTGACAAACACAACTCAACCAAGAAAACAGAGGCAGCTTACTGGAAGCGTCCATGCTGGAAACTCCCGATGGCAATGTGGCTGGCCATGGTTTATTGAACTGCTCCGTTTTGGGTTCTGTAATTTTGGTTTCGGTTATGAGATTTTTCAGTTTTGTGTCCGACTGTAACACGCACATATTTTTAAGCGCTTATTTTCCTAGAAAAAGGTGCGCTTTAGAACCGTGCCAGTACGGTAGTTTGAGCTGTTTGTGCAGCAGCATTTGACAGCTGCATTTAAAGCATGCCTTCCACGTGGCTTGTCTCTCTTGTCCTACCCTTTGTTTTGTGAATATAGTATGACTTTCTTGGCAGCACACAAATTTCTTGCCAAACAAAGGTAAAGAGAGGTTTTAGCACTGATACTTCGGGTCAAACGATAAAATTAGTGGGAGGGATGCTGTCAGTAATCAGTGATGTCAGTACAGAATGTCAGCTAAATGAATATTTCAGAGTAACACATTTTGAAAATATTCCCGGCAGTTTTCTTATGCCTTCTTTGCAATAATGTTTCATATAAATGAATCTTGGAATAGCTTATTTCAATTTAACAACTGATCGGTAGACCCAGGCTTATTTCTGAAATCTGTTCAACTTGAGTTTTGTCCTGGTAACACCCTCTACAATTGGGAACTCCTGGTACAAATCCATCTGCTCCCCAGTACATTGAAAGCAGGCAAGGGGAACGGCATAATTAGGATTCACCAGCTGGATGTGAATAGTAGGAAGAGTGTGCTCAGTGTAACAGCGAGCTGGTTACCTGTGCTGATCAAACAGGTCTGCAAATTGTCCAGTGTTCATCTTGAAGAAGAGTGCGATGGAAAAGGGGCAACCCTGTAACTCTAGCAGAGGTTGTAGGACGCCTTGGAAAGCTGTGAGAGTTTGTCTTGGCAACAAGACGCGCCAGAGGAGATGCACAAAAATAGACTGCCTGGACGCGTTTGCTACTTCTTACACTTAACAGCACCACTGCAAATGAAATTTATTCTTTTTTTCTTATCTTTATGCGCTTTGTAAACAGCATTGACTGAAATGTATACCGAACCCTTTGTTGTTCCATATTTTAGTAGATAATCTATTTGGTGAACCTTCAGTGAAGTGTAGTACCGTATTCACTGGAATGTAACGCGAGGGGCGACTTTCTATACTGCCCAGTGGGACAAAATAAAACCACGAATGTAATGCGAGATAAGTGCTTGAAAAAGTACTTTTAATAGACATTATGGTTATTGCAGTCTAATCAAAGATGCTCATTCGTTGTCGTCGGAGGCCGAGTTCTCTGAAACCCAGTCTTCCTTTTCACTCGTCCTCCCAGATGATTCGGAAGCCTTTGGAGCCAGGCCCACATTTAAAAATCACCTCCCGCTGCATCCACTACTCACGTAAGGTAGATTAGTAACGTCTAGCCATCGAGCGGCCGCAAAATTTCCGATTCCTTCTGCTATCACGATAGCCTTTTTGAGGCGAGCGTCGTATCGTGCACAGCGCGTTGCCATCGTGCACAATGTGATAACAGAAGTAACCACGCTAATCCACTGCGAAAGATGCGACAAGCGCATGATCACAACGTAGTTCTGAGAGCCCATAAAAAAAAGCGCAACATTTTGACTTTGCATGGATTGGGATTTGGCTGATTTGGCTTCCCTGATGCCCGTGTTGCCAATATAACATGACTTTTGTGAATGAACGCTTAATGAATCTCTTGCATCTTTTTCTTTCCAGTGCAAAACATCATCCTGACCTTAGGCACTTCACTACACCGTGGGTGAAAAGAAATTTTGCCAGTGAAGCATTGGGGTCTCTTGGGAAGCAAGACGTTCCACCAAGCAGCTCTGGCGGGGACGTGTCAAGGCCAGGTGGAAACATGCACCTGTCGACTTATGACCATGCCTACTTTGCCCCGGAGAAGGATGAGGCGGCAGAGCTGGGCAAGGAGGCTCCGGACGTCATTATCAGCACTGGTGGCGAGAGCAGTGCAGGTGATCTTCTGGTGCAGGTAACAAGCAGTTATTGGCTTCATCTAATTCACTTGTTCTGTTTGTGTTTAGCTGCGTAAACATTTCACGTTCTTCAAACATTTCGAGACATATCCTCTTTTCTCAGTCCTATCAGTGCATCCTCACAGATGCTACCCCTGCCATTGTGTTGAAGCGCACTGCATTCAACATGTCTTTCTCTCTAGCAACTCTGCCTTTTTTTTTTCCCTTTCCTTTGTTTTTCTTTGGTGCTTCAGAAAAGAAGCTGTTTGGCTTATAGACTGCTGTGTTGATGAGCAAGTTAGCATATTCAGCATATGCTATACCCTGCTGTTATGTGTTGCTTGCTCTTGGTATTGAAGCAACTTTTATGCGCATCAAGCCATTCTTCCCATAGGCTACTAACGGCATATCCTCCATATTGTACAAATGCACTTCAAAGCAGGACTATTGAGCAAACGCCATTAAATGATATGAAAATTTTAAAAGGATTAGTCTGAAAAATGTATGCAGTTTAACCTCGATATAAACGAAGTCTGTAAAATCGGCACTTGAATTCGTTACATTGAAATTTCGTTACGTCGAAATTAGGCTCTTAACATGCAAATAAAATTCTCAAATGGTGTTGCTGGTGCGAAGCACACGTGGAAGAACTTTTATTTGTGGGTAAAGTAGTCCATCACTTTCTTTTGAATCTTCTTTGCATTCAACGACGGCATTATGCACCGTTCTTAGGCCCACAACAACCACATAGCCTCTTCCTCTCCTGTAGAGCCCGCGAAACTCCTCAGTACGTCAATCGCATCGACTACTTCAAGGGAGGTGGGGACGGCGTCACACTCATCCTGATTTTCCGTTTCACCGTCACTCTCACCTTGCAATTCTAACCACATCGTTCAGGATGAAGTCTGTGGTCACCTCTTCTGTCTCGAAGACACGGGAATCGCCAAGAAAGAAATAGTCGATCTCGACGCCCTCCGGCACAGCACCGCTGCTGCGACCCCTGAAGTGCCTGCGCCTCTGTTGTTTCAAGCGTGGACAAACCACCTTCAGGTCGAGCTGCTGCGGACGCGTCTGCTCCAAGGCCTGCTTTTCAAAAATAGTTTGTTTTCGGCGCTACTTTCCACAATGCGGACAGCATCTCGAGCGCTTGAAACACATCAACTTTCGTTGACCGTTCCAGTGGAATGTCGAGGAGCAGCTTGTCAATTAATCGTCGGCGATAGGCACATTTCAAACTGTTAATTATGCCCTGATCGAGCGGCTGGATGAGGGATGTGCAGTTGGGTGGGATAAACTTCAGTTCCACATGTGCAAGCTCGAAGTCGTCAACATGATGCGCGGAGCCGCCAGACAAGCGTCACGACTATGACGCCGCCGAGGGACAGGTTACCAGTCTCTCGAAAATGCGACAACAAACAAATACACACACGCTGCACGCTCACGTGTGCTGCACAAAAAGTAGGCATAAACTGGGTAGGGAGCTTGCATGCTGCGCCGCGGCGCCTAAACTAGGCTGATGCTCGTGCCGCCTAGTGGAGTTGTCAACACCATGTTTGCGTCTCCCGCGCACTAGTACATCAGATGGCGCAGCGTATGCCACGTCTTATCATCATTGTCATCGTCACATTTTTAAGCTTGCTCAGCTCTGCTGCACCGCTGCCAAGGTTGACCTACCTTGGCCGCCCTGCACTTGTTTTCAGGCTGCGTGCGCTTTGATGGGCGCTGGTCTCAACCGCTCAGGTTCATGGTACACCTCTGTTCAGGCATTGAGCCTTCAACTAAATTTTGTTTCGTTGAAAGTTCGACGAAATTTACTTCGTTATAGGGAGGGCTAAAAATACATTGTATTCTATGCGCCCGAAGTCACAGAAACTGAACTACTTCGTTACATCGGGGATTTCATTAAATTAAAGTTCGTTACATTGAGGTTGTACTGTATACGGAACAGCTATCGAGGAAAAGCATCCGAGTAGCCCGTACCCTGTCCAACTGCCTTGTAATTGTACATCAGTGAGGCTCAGAATGTCATTTTACATATTTTGTGGAGCCAAGACAATCTGTTGCATTGTTTACTTTTCTTTTTTTTTTTAATTTTTTTTTTACAGGACATGGCCATGGAGGCCTTTGAAGTGGGGTGCATCGAAGAAGTTGTCAACAAGGGAGAAGAACTGGATGTCATTGGTGGCGAAGAGGAAATCGTTTCGGTTGGAGCCGATGAAGACAGCAAGGGTGGCAGCAGCAGCAGCAACGTGGTCCCCGCAGGGACGTCCATGGCTTTTCCTTCGAAGAGCACGGCCGCAGCCAGGCATGCCAACGGCACAGGGGCAGGCGAGAGCAGCCTTGATGTGGAAGCATGCAAGGTGAACCTGTTGCACCATGTTCTGGACGTGCAGGATCAGCTGGAAGAAAGAATGAACGCCATGGAGGAGCAGCTCAGAGGTGAGAGCAGCAGCCACTTTTTGTTTTGGGGCACCATATTTACCGGGTGGGGGAAAAACAAAACCTGAAAGATATGCGACGGTCTAAAATTTGTGCGGACTAGGTAACCCCCGACTGCCATATAGTGTTTCTCCGTGACAAAGCTTTTCTTGTTATTTGAACGAAATACAAATATAACAAGGTTAATTCAGAAGCGCAAAAATTCTGGTACATTTGGCTCGTTTAAGAAAGTGGGATGTAGAATGTTGGTTTTGTTTACTGTTACAATTGGTTAGCTGAGTCGTACTGAATCCTGCATGCCAGGGGTTTTCGAACTGTTACCATACACTTTTGAATTACTGTCGCGATAGTGACGGTACTCTTTATCATCAGTCTGCATGCTAATCTTTAAAAGCCACATTCATGTTAGACATGAAGAGTCTTAATTTGAGATAGTCACAGCTGCTTTTTTTGAACGTTGTCACAGTTTATTTGGGTTAAAAAAAATGTTGAACCTCTCTTGCAGGCTGTGTAAGCGGTTGTAATCAATTACGTTTTCTTCGTCATGGTTGTAGCTGGCTGTAATTTTGGGAAAAAGGCTCAAGTGCAAATAATTAAAAATTTTGAATATGAATGGAATACGTTTGTTATTCTTATTTAAAAAGCTGGTACAGTAGAATCTCGATTAGAGAGAGATGTTTACAAGAGACAATCGGTTATAAGAGACACTTGAAAATAGTTTGGTTGATTTTCCTATATTTGCCATGTTAACAACATTGCATACAAGAGACATGGTTACAAGAGAGACTCTGTTACTAAGGGCAACATTTGCAGGTTCCTAAAGTAACTTCTTGTCTATTTATAAGAGACAGTGCCCAGGTACGCTCGTGCAACTCAGCTGACTGGTACCAACTCGTATGTGCGGCAGTTTAGATTCCCTTAACTAAATTGTGTTCCATATCAGTGTCCTTTTTTTTTTGTTGCAATATGTCAGGAACTGAGAAGGAGTGCCTCCTCTTGAATGGAAAGTAAAGATGTCCTTATTGTTTCAGTCACACGTCAAAATGCCCCTGTTGTTTCACTTATACAGGAATGAGGAGGCACTCCTTGGTTCCTGGCATAATGCAACGAAACAGGACACTGATATGGGACAGAATTTAGTTACGGGAATTAGATTGCCACAACTTGCGAGTTGGTAGGAATTCTTTGGTTACAAAAGACGTTGGTTATGAGAGACATCATTTTCGGGTCCCTTGAGTGTCTCTTGTAACGAGGTTTTACTGTATTTGGAATTTTCGGATACTTGAAAATTATCGAATACACCGAAAAGGTTTGAACACGTTGCGGTTTCCCCGCACTGCGCGCTTCAGTGCGATGCCTGAGCAGTGCCGGGAAGGCCCTCTTCACAAAAAGGAAGGTCCCTCTTCACAAAACGCGACGGGGCTCTTTCGGGGCTCTTTTGTGAACAGGAACCTTCACCGACAGTGTGCGCAAAGTTTAAGCACTTGGCGAAAGACATCCATTCTATAGCAGTCCATCAGATAAAATTATTGGGATGCAAATGTTTTTTTAGTATTTTTTTTTTTCAGGCTCATTTGATGGACATTTTTTTTTTTTTTGTCGTCTCTCCAAGGCCGAAGTAAGGAGAGTTTACTGTATTCAGCAGTGATATGACAGCTCCACCCGGTTTCGTGCAGGTCGTTCCTGTACAGGAAACCAGTCTACAGAATTTCATATAAAATATATACAGGTTTTTTTCACCAGAGTATACACTTTTGTGCAATTCTAGTTTAATTCTATCAGGCCCCGCCGGGGTGGCACAGTAGTTACGGCGCTCGTCTGCTGTTCCCAAGGATGCGGGATCGAATCCCGGCCTCGGCGGCTGCTTTTCGATGGAGGCGAAAAGCAAGGCACCCGTGTGCTGTGCGGTGTCAGCGCACGTTAACGAACCCCAGGTAGTCTAAATTTCCGGAGTCCTCCACTATGGCGTCTCTCATAGCCTGAGTCGCTTTGGGACGTTAAACCCCACAAAACACAAACACAATTCTATTGGCAAATACATGTCACTTCTGAAATAAACAAGACGAACAATGCTTGAATTTTTTTCCTTTTCTTTTTTTCTTTCCCAGATCAGATATTCGTTATTCAATTCAATATTCGAAGGGTTTTTTTTTTCCCTTTTTTTTTTTCGTATTCGAAAATTTCAATATTCGCACATCCCTAGTTTTAAGGTTGTTTCAAAGTGCTCAGCTAGTGCTACTGTGTGGTGCCCGAGGAGCTATTATCGGCACCGTCTGTCAATTTATAGCCAGCGACTCTGGGATAGCTCATAGAGAGCAGTAGGCGACCTCAGTTAACCCACTATGCCTAGTGCCCTGCACTTTGGACGCTGCTTTTTTGTTCGCTAAACACACAAGGCACCTTGTGCTGTGCAAGGTCAGTGCCTGTTAAAGAACCCCAGATGGTCGAAATTATCCAGAGCCCTCTAATAGGACATCCCTCGTAGCCAGAGTTGCTTGAGGACATTAAAACCGTAAACATAGTCAAAAGATTTATTATATCAAAGTTTGCACCGACCAGTCTAGATCCAAGAGGCTGTAGGCTCTTCCTATCCAGGCCTTACATTGTGTGCGTTCAAGAAGAGTCACTAGCTTTCCGTGGAGGCCTTCAGCAGCTCTAACCCCATTGATTACAGTGTGATGCATGCTGCAAAGAGTGTAAGCAATATTTGCACGTTGTCAAACAACACACATTGTAGGCCTGGCATCCTGCATTGTAGGACAATTCGAAATTCTGTACTAAGAAAAATATTCCCATCAAAAAAAGCATAGTTCTGAATTTTTGTACCGAAGCACATGTTTTATATCACAAATTAACTTGGTTTATTCTGATTCCTGAAGGTTGGGCATATTTGGGGTAGTCGTTCACTTGTTGCTTGAGGAACATGCACTGCAAGTGGAATGTGCAGCAACCATGGTAGCTAATTGACTTTGCAGGCGGGCTCTGCATCCCCTTGACCCCCGCAAGTTACTTAACCTCATCCGCCTGCCTAACTTCCTGCTACCCCGCTATGCTTTCCTTCCCTTGGAATTCAATTTGTTACCCTTCGAGACCATCAGCTATCCTCTCTTCGCACTGCATGCCCTGCCCATGCCCAGTGCTTCTTGATTTCCACTAGAATGTAACTTGAGTTATTAAGGTGAAAGCCTTTCTGGGCTCATGGAATGAAATCCTGTGCACGAGAGTTCTGCGAGAGATCTGTCATACATCGCGAGATTCCGTGAGATGTGTTCTTGTCTGGCGTTCCCGCCATCTGCAATCCCACACTTGAATGCGTGCCAAGGAACGCCACGCGACAGGAGCGGTGGTGTACCGTCCAGTCTCACACTTGCCGGAGAAAGTATGACAGATACTGCACTTTTCCTTTCCTGTCACTGAGACGTCGAAGAGACCCTCTAATTTTTATTTCTAACGCACTCTGCATGCTTCCCATCTCTTAATGTGACATACTAGTATAAAAGATAGTAGCATACTCTGTGGCATACTAGAGCTGAAACTTACTTTAACGAAGTTGAGAGACCCATGAACTATTTCGTCAAATCGGAAGCTTCATTCAGTTGAGGGAAACATTTCTCGGTCACTTAATTCGTTACCTTTGATTTTCTGATGTAGCGCACCCAGAAAGCCACTGCGGCATCATAGTGGCCAAGCTTAATTTGCGCTGAAAATTAAATTGTGGCCCGAGGAAACAGCTGATACCACTAGCGCGTTATGAGAAGAAACATTAAAAATTGTTGCGTCAACAAGAGTGCCAGGGGACTACTAGCTTATCTTCCAGCAAACAAGTCGGCGATTTTTGCTTTCATGCATTTTGTAAGTAATGACCGCATGGATTCCTCTCAGATTTAAAGTGGGTCCAGCACATCTTTGATCCCCTCATGTGTTCCGGCAAACTGCCACAGTAGATAAAAGTGTGCACCTCTTCACCCGCCATCTGGTGACTGTAATTCAAAATTATAAATCTCGCTTTGCACAGCACAGTTTAGTAAAAGTGGGACAAAGGCGCTCGACAAATTTACTGCTGGCTCATAATAAATGTTTGTACGTTGTGTAGAAATTGACATGTTTTCACCTTCATTTTTCAAAAAAAGGTCGTTGAAGTGGGGCAGGTCACGAAGCAGGTTTCGTTGCTTTGATTTAGTCAAAGCAGTAGAGCCTATGGGTGTCTGAGAGGGATTCGGAACAGTTTAATTAAATCTAGAGTTTCTGTAAGTTGGGTTTTATTCGATCGAGTTTTTACTGTAGTTGAAAACAGCTGGCTCAGGATACAATTTGTTGTGGTTTGCACGTTTGTAATTAGTTTGGTACAGCAAAAGCTGCAAGCACTGCGGAGCTGCAGGATAGACACAAGAAGGAAAGGCAGAAGTATATGTTATTCTGATAAACCAGCCCGCATGATGATAATGTTGCACACTTATTCTGCCGTGCAACTCCATAGTTCATGCATTCTCACGCAGTTTGTTACGTCCCTTTCTACATAGTGCTTGAGCACGAAAGCTCCATCAATGGCACAGATTCAAGCCTCACAGAAGAAGAGGACATGCTGCGGCTGAAGTTGTCTCTCAAAGGCCTCATGCGAGACTTGAATGCAGTGCATCGGCTGACCTTGTTTCGGTGACATTGACTTTTGCAGCCAAGGAGCTGAGTTTGTGTACATAGTTGATAAGTGTTATGTGTGGTTTTGTATGTAATTTCACCTGCTGTATATATTTTGCCATTTGCTTTCATGCGCCTGTAGTATTACCTCCTACGTCATAATAGCACTTGTACATGTTTGTTGGAGGAAAAACTAGTGTAAATGGTGTGAAATATTCTGTTGCAAAAAAAAAATAGTTATGTTAATGAGTGAACTGCTAGGTATAAGTGAGAAACATGAGCATCATTGTTATCTTGTACAGGCCTATTATTTTTGTGTTCATTTTTCTTTCTCTTTTTTTTCATAAATAGTATTTTTTATGTTCAGCTGCAAAATTTTGAACATTACTAGAGAACTATTTAGGCAGTTGAATTAAGTTAAAAGTGATAAAAATAGGAAGAGCAGTGAGTGAGTAAAATTAGATCAGCGCTGAAGAGCTATAAATATTCATCCCAGCAGGTAATACTCTGCACAGTAACAATATAAACTGCGTAGTTACATAATAGAAGCTTGCATCTCAATGAAAGCTGTTAGTTTGCATGGCAAAATTGAATTGCATTGTGGCTTAGCAAAGAGCTTGCATCATGACCGTGCAGTATATTTTCTTACTGCAGTGCTTTCATTTTCTGTACTTAAAGGTGTAATCAATCTTAAACTGGTTATTTTTTGCGAAGTGTATTGTTGAAATTCCCGAATATGCCAGTAAACAAAACACTGCAGGTGGAGCACTGCTACAGAAATGCCTTCCCTGCAGTGCATCATTTGGTGTCATAGAAAGGCTCAGCATATTACACTGAAAACACAGCTAAATAAATAATGTGGTTTAAGCATAGAAGGAGCTGCCATTTGTGAAAGTACAGAAGCTTTTTTGGTAGACAAGTAGATCCTAAAGACAAAAATAGACAAGGTTTAATTTTGCTTACACCGATTAAGAGGTGCAAAAATACTTTTTGACATTGTTTTGCGTGGCGGTTTAGCATTGAGAAACCGCCATAGCGATGTCAGTGCATGTGAAAGTACAGTTAAATTTCATTACAAGACACACTGTTACAAGAGACACTCGGTTATAAGAGACATATGAAACTGGTTTGGTTGGTTTTCCTATGTCTGCCATGTTAACAGCATTGCATACAAGAGACATGGTTACAAGAGACACTCGGTTACTGGGCAATCAGGTTCCTGGAGTAAATTCTTCACTATTTAGAAGAGACACAACCCAAGTGTGATCATGAAATGGAGCTGAAGCGTACCAACTCGTACATGATGCACTTCAGATTCCTGTTAGCTAAATTCTGTTCCACATCAAAATCTTTTTTGTTTATGTCAGGAACTGAGGAGTGCTTCCCCATGATTGGAAAGTCAAAACGAGCCCACTGTTTCAGCCACTGGTATCGCATTACTGTCACCTATGAAGCAAATCAAAATGCATGAATGACATCCAGCATTTTTAACTCCTCGCTGTTAAAATTTGATCACAAGATGAAAGCTTACAATCCTGATGTCTACTAGTATGAATAACGTCTTTAAGCTTTCCTGAACAATTTCCTGTTAATGCATGTGAATGCATTTATATGCTGATGTGCAGTAAACTGATCAGCACAGTGCTTTTAGAATTTTTGGTTACAAGAGACCTTGCTTACAAGAGATCTTTTTCGGGTCCCTTGAGTGTCTCTTGTTACGAGGTTTTACTGTATCTAGGTGGTGGAAATTATTCAGTTGGCGGTACTTCTTTCAGTCCCACCTTCTTCCCTTAATGTGTGACGTGGCTCAGTGAGAAGTGTGAAAGATATTGCGCCTTTCCTTTCCTGTACATCGATTTGCAATTTACGCAGACTAACGTGCCCGTTTGCTGTGTGATGTCGGTGCAAGTTAAAGAAAATTCCCGGAGCCCTCGATTACGGCGTCTATCATGGCCTTGAGTCATTTTGGGACGGTAGACCCTATAATCTAAGCTAAAAGTGTTAAATTGGTTTGATTTTAGGGAACGAAAAGTGCGGTATCTGCTCCTCAGTGGGCACCTTTGCGAAGCGGACTTCGACAGTTTTTCTCGGCTCTAAACCTCCAAACTAGTGTTTGCACACTAAAACAGCTACTATGACACGTTGTGAGGCCTGTGGTATATACTAGCTACCCCTTTTGTTTTTTAAGGCGAAAGTCTTTAATGCCTCGTGCGGTGTCCGGTGTCCTATCCCACTATAACTAGCTGTCAATCACCCTGACTTAGCCACGCTAAGCACGTGTGAAGCTTGCCTTAGTTCTCCTTGCAAAGCTTCATGCCCAGTGTTGCTGAATCGTTGGAAATGCAAACTACTAAGGAAAAAGGGAAATTTTATTTTCAGCCCATTGAGAATGCGGGAAATTTCTGCTGTCTCTGGAAACTGCTGTTCCATATATGTTTCCTCGGGAAGATATGCAGACTTTTAATGAAAACACTGAGCTGACCTTTTAGGGGAGTAGAATTTTGGCCTGTCTTCACATTCCTGCCTCGCCTTGGTTGCAAAGCCAATGCGCGCATGGCACACTGCACAAGTGCCCAGAATGTGGCATTGCGGATTCACTTTTAGGAAGGTCGAATGGGGACAGTTTCATTTTCTCATAGTCAAGTGTGTCATACCTTCCTGTACACACTGATTCCCGAAATGCATTCTGAAAAATTCCAAACAACTTTCTGCCGCTCTGCAGCCAAAGCCAGGGAGGAGACAGATTTTTGCCCTTGTGTCGCGGACACGATCAGGGGTGCGGAGGGGAAAAAGGATAAGTTAGAGAAATTCTACGAGGTCGCTAGGGGGAGGGATTAGCGCAGGCCACTTTGGAAACTCTTTGGCTATTGTCGGTCTGCACAGATAGCTTCGCAAAGGCACCATGAAGAACTCAAGCTTTCCCCTCATTGCACTTCAGTGTTTCAAAGTGCCCCCTGGAATTTTTTTCTGAAATTCAGGGAGATAAGAATTGGGCAATATTATTTATGATGTCAAAATTGGGCAGACATTTTGGTAATTCTACTAAGTGTTTATTAATTGTTTGTTTGTTTTTTCAGGTCATTGTTTGCATAAAAGACGATTTGCTCTAAGTGCACATTTTGTACAAGACATCCTCACCTTGAGGGAAGCAAGGAGGGAATGGAGTAAGGAGGGAGGGACATCATAGTGGAGGGCTCGATTAATTTTGTTTGTGTCAAACTCATAAACATGCACTGACATTGCATAGCATACAAGCATTGTTTTTCATTTCACCTCCATTGCAATGCAATCAAATGCGCCTTGATTTATCACAGCGCGTTGGGCTCTGCATCTAAACGACCTAACCTCTTAATTGCCATGGTAGGATACTTGGATGCTGTGAAAACATGTTTTTTTACTCTGGAGCATGGGAATAGTGTATTGTGTTCAGCAATTATTTTTCACATATTCCTTCATGCTAAGAAATCTTGCAGAAGGGCCAGAAATATCATTTTGGATAACATTATGTGCAAAATGTGTGGGACGCTTTCTTGAAACTCTGTTATTACTTTGTTTCCGGTGTATTATGATTTCCCCAGTGCTTCTGTAGGACTGCGATTCTTCTGTAAATAGATGTAAGGTTTAATTCTGTTAGACCTGAAAGCAGTTTACTCTATTGCCTTCAGTGTACAAGTGTAGGTGCAAGAGCATGTCATTTGTGCATTTCCATTATCATATTCAAATGTATATTACTGCCTAGATAAAAAGATGTTTGAACGCTGACATATTGGCAAGTGGTGTCTGTTTTTGCATTTCCAGGTCTGCTGTGGCTGTGCAGCCTATCAAATTTTAACATACGGAATAGTGTTCCCACATTTCATTCACGCTTGTAATTACATGAAACATACCTTGTGTTGCTGTTTGTCTACCAGCCATGTTCTCTGCGAGTTCTGCTTGCTGGAGCATGTCTGCGGTTGTAAATTATTTTTGCGAAGAGGCATTTTTCATATACGTTGGCACATAATTTGCATGATCACATGATCCCTTGTGCTGTATTCACATCTTATTTTTCATCGTAGTATTTGGAACGACTAGCATAGTAGCTTAAAAGGCATTCTTTCAAGAATATTGCATCACAGTGTTGGTACGCTGTAGTCTCAGTGTCTTAAATGCATTTACTTTTCTCGTGCAAAGCGCTCGAGCATCTCTGTGGCCATCGTTCATCTTTAAGAAAAGAAAAACCTGCAAACGATGTTTTGCCACTTTGCTTTTGGCATTAAAATATATTTTGCTTGATATTTCTTCAAGAAATAATTGTGGATATAACCATTTTAAGGAATATTTGTTGCAAGTCTATAAGGGTGATTTTACATGAGTTAATGTGTTATATCATGGAGTACACTGATGTACCGCAAAACATTAAAAAGTTTCAATGAAAGTGAATAGCAACATTTTTGGTGTGAAGTGAATCCAAATAATAAAAACATACATGCAAATCGAGTATTTTTGAAATGCTGCCAAATTATAATGAAGTCCATGAAACTGCCAGAAAAGCAGTACATTATGTGCACGAAGAGGAAATTTTCGGGTGCAAAGTGAATGCGAACAATAGGTCGCATACGCAGTATGCTTTCCTTATTTTGGTCTTCAAGGGACTAGGAAAAACGCTTGAGAATGTCAAAAACCATACATCAAAATTTTTTGTTATCACACTTTGTGATGGTTTCTGCACTTGAAATGGAATTAAAGAACGACAGATTTTCCAGGTTTCGTGAATTGCTTTATGCACACTGTCGGGAGTGTGAAGGAGAAGTGCTTCAAAAATCTTAAAAGCTCCTTCCAACCTCATCACAGTGTGATGCAGTAAAAGTGGTGCCTCTTCAAGAAAACTGCACTGTTGCTTTTTCAGGATGCTGCACTGGACAGCCCACGCGGCGAAGCTAGCAGTGCTGTGAAACTGTGCGTCCAGCGTAGAAGTAGTTGATGCGTGCCAGGTGTACATGCGTAGGCGTTAGAACAATGCGGCGCCATTCCGAAATCTGAAAAGAAAAAAAAAAAAAACACGCAACAAGTAGTAGTAGCAAAAACATTTATTTTAACAGAGGAGTTCGGGGCGCGCAGGCCCCTGGGCCCCCGCACGGCCCCACTACACTCAAACCTTCATGTTCCTACGGTTCATGACGTCGGCAGCTCGGTCTGTGGCGGTCTTTTGCCGGACCGAGTCCTTAGAGCGTAGCAGGGTCTCCCATTCCTCCCAGGTGGTAAAGTGCTCCAGACCCCGCGGGGGAGGATCCGCCGGGCATTGGAATAGAATGTGGGCGAGGGTGGCAGTGGGGTGGTTGCAAAGGGTGCAGGAGGGGTCGGTAAGAGTGGGGTGGTAACGGGACCTAATGTAAGGGGATGGGAGGGTTCGCGTCTGGAGGCGGCGCCATAGTGTTTGGTGGTGATTGCTGAGGGAGGAGTGAGGTGGGGAGTAGATCTGTCTCTCGACCCGGTAGGCCTGAGTCATCTCTTTAAACGTGTGCATGCGCTCCCGGGAGAACTCCGACGTGGGGACCGCCCGTGCCCGGCGTATTAGACCTCGGGCTAAGCTGTTGGCGGCCTCGTTGCCAGGGTTCCCCGAGTGCGCAGGCACCCAGATAAGCTCCACGTGGCGGGGCGGGTTGGCAGTGGGCGAGGTCAGTATGCAAAAAGCAGAAACATGAACTCGCCCACGTGCGAAATTTAGTAGTGCAGTTTTTGAGTCTGTGAGTATATATTTAGCTTCCGTGTGGGCAATTGCAAAGGCAATCGCTGCCTCCTCGGCTACTTCTGAGGAGGTAACAGGGGAGGGGGAGGGTTGCAATGGACTGAGGGGTATTGTTCACCACGGCTGTCGCCGCCTCATCGCCCGAGCATGCGGCGTCCACCCATACGGCATCCGTCTCGGAGCCGTAATATTTGTGGAGCGCCTTTGCCCGGGCTCGGCGGCGGGGCTCGTGGTGTTGTGGATGGGAGTTACGTGGAAGGGGTTTGACAAGAAGGTTAGAGTGGATAGGGCGTGGGATGGAGAGGAGTGTGGGGTCGTTAGCTGGGATGTGAACATCGAGAGTTCTGAGGATGTGACGTCCGGTGCCAGTCTGTGTCAATCGGATATACTGGGTCTGTCTGTGGGCCTCCACAAGATCCCCAACAGTATTGTGGAGACCCAGCTGAAGTAATTTATCTGTTGAAGCGTTGAGGGGTAGGTGGAGGGCGGTTTTGAACGCGGTACGAAGCATCGCGTCCAAGGTGGAGATCTCTTCACCTCTAAGTCTGAGGTAAGGGAGCGTGTATAAAAATCGGCTGAGGATAAAGGCATGAATGAGACGACATAGATCGTGCTCCCTCATGCCCCTATGTTGGCCCGAAACTCTGCGGATGAGGTGCGAGATCGCACCTGTCACCCGCTTGAGTTCCTTTATTGTGAGGCTGTTTCTACCGTTGCTTTGGATATGAAGCCCCAGGACCCGGAGAGTCCACCTCCGTAATGGGGCGATCATCCAAAGCAACGGTTATGGGGGCGCTGGGAGGGTTACGGGTGGTGAGGCGGAGGATGAGGAGCTCGGACTTCTCTGGGGAGCATGAGAGTCCGATGCTTCGTGCGTGTTCTTGTGTTAATGCGGCGGCGCTTTGTAGTGTGCCTTCTATGTCGCCATCACTGCCGTAGGTGGTCCACAACGTTATGTCGTTGGCATAGAGGGTGTGCCGGAGGTGTGGTATCGTGGTAAGTTTGCGGGCGAGTGAGATCATTGTCGCGTTGAACAAGAAATGGGAGAGGACAGAGCCGTGGGGAGTACCGACCCCTTTAAGGGAGTAAGGAGGTGATGTGTGTGGGCCAAAGTGGATCTCAGCCGTGCGGTTGTTAAGAAAAGCTCCGATATAGGTGTGCGTACGCACACCCACATCAAGACAGGAGAGGGCTGTCATGATCGCGGTGTGATCAACTCGATCAAATGCTTTAGATAAATCCAAAGCCAGGACGGCCTTTGTATGGCCCGGGATAGCCGGGTCAAAAATGTCGGTGGTGAGCTGCAGCATGGCATCCTGCGCGGACAAACGGGGGCGGAAGCCGACCATGCTGTAGGGGTAGAGGTCATTGTCCGTCATGTGCTGAGTGAGTCTCGCCAGCACGACGCGTTCGAAAAGTGACAAGCAGCGTCCGAAACTGCGCGACTGGCCGATAGGCACATCCAATAATAATTAGTCACATGAAGGGAAAGGCGCTGTATCTGTCGCACTTGTTTCTGTGGATACCTGAACCGCGTCGTAAGGCAAAGGAGAAAGGTGGGAGTTAAAAGTGGAAGCCGCGGGGTTGCGTGAACGAAACCGAAACTATGGACAGCTACGGTTCGGAAATTTGGAAAAGCTCTTCGTCGTCCTTGCTGTAGCGCGTGCGAATGCACAGGCACCACTGCATGTCGCCAAGGTTCAGGGAGACTTTCGGTCATTGCTGGCTGCGCGCGTGGTACACCGAAGCAATTCCTTGTCCGAATTTACTGCGGCGAGGCCTGCCCATGTCCAAATTAACGAACGTTGGCCGTCATGCCCATCACAAGCATATATTATTTCTGTAAAGCCTACCAGGCATTAAATAAAACAAATTGTGCAGTACCTTATTTGCAGTTATGGGGTAATGAGTGCTCTAATGAAAAATGCAATACAATGAACCTCACATCGAACTTCACAGCTTGTATTACCTACGCTCGTAGCCAAACATGGTAGTACTTGCCCTATTCCAGCCCCCCCTCCCCCCCCCCCCCAAAAAAAAATGCAAGTTCTACAAAACAGTTTTTTCTAAGGTAGACACCAAGTTGATTTCTAAGTTCTCCATCATGATCGCATGTCTGAGCCAACACTTTCTAGGAAGACCTGCTTCAGGAACTTGAATAGCGATCGAGGGACTCTCGATATCCGCATGTCTGCTGTCTTCGCGCTGCTTCCTGCAGGAAGTGGAAGATCCGATTGAGATGATGCACGCCGCGGACCTGTAGGAGCAAGGACACCTCGTGACTAGTATTCAAACCTAAAATCGCTGATGGTGGTTGACATCAGCACTGTGTAGCAGGTTTACTATAGGGAACACAGGTTTACTCGCAACCTGTACCGTTGTCGTTTCTCTCATCTTGGGTACACGCACGCACCGCTTGACCTGGTAGCCTGCCAGGGCGCGCTTGGCGACGGTTAGTTGCAGTTTCAACACAGCCTCTGCTTCCGCCGAAGCAACATGGCACTGTAGCGTTATGTGCCGGCGAGGAAGCGACACACGCTTGTGGCCACATTGGCATGGCTCTGTCGAGAAGGGGACGAAGATATAACCTGTGAATGCTCCGCTGCCCCACACTTAGGCATCTCCATCGGCAGGCTGCACGCCAAAAAGAGTTAATATGGCTACAGAAGAGTGACAGGCTTCTCCGTGGCATCTTTGGTGTTGCGCGCAAATCTGGCCTGTGGATGCTGTGCTGCCCACACTTGAACATCTCCGTCGGTGGTTCTGCGCGCCAAAATAAAATCTGCTACGGGAACCGACCCGCTTCTCCGTGGCCAAATTGGCGCTGCCACACCAAAAAAGGAATGCCAACATGGCTTGCGGATGCTTCGCCGTTCTATACTTCGCTTCTCCATCGGCGGTGCTGCGCGCCAAAAGGGTTGATGTGACAGGGAAGCGGCACGCTTCTCCGTGGCAACATGGGCATGGATCCGTCGAGGAGAGGGCACCGATCTGGCCTGTGGATGTTTCGCCACTCCGCACTTGGGGTTCTCCACCGGCAGTACCGCGCGCCAAAAGGGTTGATGTGGGTACGGGGAAGCGACACGCTTCCCTTTGGCCACATCGACATGGATTCGTCGAGGAGAGGGCACCGATCTGGCCTGTGGATGTTTCGCCGCTCCGCACTTGGGGATCTCCACCGGCGGTACCGCGCGCCAAAGGGGTTGATGTGAGTACGGGAAGCGACAAGCTTCCGTGTGGCCACATTGACATGGATCCGTCGGGGAGAGGGCACCGATCTGGCTTGTGGATGTTTCGCCACTCCGCACTTGGGGTTCACCGGCGGTGCCGCGCGCTAAAAGGGTTGATGTGGGTACGGGAAGCGACACGCTTCCCTTTGGCCACATTGACATGGATCCGTCGAGAGGAGGGCACCGATCTGGCCTGTGAATGTTTCGCCGCTCCGCGCTTGGGGTTCTCCACCGGCGGTGCCGCGCGCCAAAAGGGATAATGTGGATAAGGGGGAGCGACACGTGGCCCGCTTGAGTTCCTTCCATCAATATGCCTGGGAGAATCGGGGCATTCCCAAATGAGGTGATCTTGATTGGCTATTTTCCCGCATTTGGTGCAGAACTTTGGAGGTTCCCCTCCATCCTCGTATAGACAAGATGGAAAGAATTGGTTTGTTCGTAATTTTCTCCAGTCTCTGCACTCGTTAGGTGTGAGAGACCGATCTGGAGGCGGGAGGTCTTATCTTTCATTCCTGTGTGCAGCCGTAATTTCCGTGTACCACGTGATGAGCGGATCCTTCGACTCGGGTAGATACCTCGGGCAAGACTGTTATCAGCCTCATTGCCTGGGATCACCTCGTGACTTAGGACCCACCAGCTTTTCAACTGAGAAGCTGTTGATAACGGGCGAGGGTGTTGACGGCTTTATTTCCTGGCATGTTGGAGTGAGCGGGGCCAAGGTTAGGGTGATCCCTCGGTCTATGTTGCCTGTCAGTATTATGCTCAACGCGTAGTGTAATATTTTGCCTTTGCAGAAATTCCTTACTGCCGATTTGCTGTCACTGATTATCACATTTGCGTCCGTATACTAACGCACGCTAGGGCGATCGCCGCTTCCTCCGCTGCCGTGGCGTCTACTCCGCTTGTATATATCTTGCCTTGTTCTATTCCGGACCCGTCCACTACCACGGACACGAAGTTCCCGTCATCATCAAGGGCGGCGTCTCTGAAGGCAACCGTACGTCTCGGGTTTGGCTCTGTGCTGGGGTCTTTCCTGATCGTGTTGTGGGTGCATGTTCTGAGGTATCGGTGCGACCGTGAGGGCTTTCCTAATTTTGGATTCAATGTGGAAAGTCTGATATTTAGTGCCTCCGTTCCCTTGTAATCCTACCCAGCTTAGAATTAACTGTCCTGTCTCAGACTTAGGCGTTCGAGTTGCGCCGTTCTCGTTGCTTTCGCTAACTACTGTCATGTGTTATGCACTCCCCTTCCCTCGAGTGCCTCTGTTGAGGTCGAGATTGGGAGTCCCAATGCTAGTTTCATGCATTTCCTTATTATGGCGTCTAATTTGTTTTGTCTGCTTTTTTGATGTTCAGGAATGGGATTGAGTAGGCCGCTTCATCTGCTGCCGGGAATGCGAGGCCTATATAGATCTTTAAGTGGGTCGATAAGCTGTTCATCGATTCCGTCAAATTTGTATCTTGCCCTGATTTTCTCGATGTTGGCATGGGTTTTGGTGTCGGTGGGGTCTATGAGGTTGCGCAGCATCCGCCACGTGTTGGGATGGCTCATATTCTCTAGCTCGTCGCATTTTTCATCCCACATTTTCTCTTTGAATGCTTAGCTCTTTATTTCTTTATAGTGCTCGGCTATTTTGTTCCTGAGGTTCCGGTTCCATTTCTGGCTCTTTAGCTTATTCTCGAGAGTTGTTTTTCGGTTCAACATATTTCTAAGTTTGTTGTCTAATCGGAATGGGAGTTCATGTCCCTCGTTTCGGTGGCCTGTTTGACGTGTGAGAAAACGGTTGAGATTCACTCTATTATGCCTCCGATTTCGCCTAAGTCTGCTGTTGATCTGATATCCCTGAATTTGTCCCAGTCAGTTGCGGTGGCCTGTTTTGATTTATGTATGGGCACCCCTATAGTTTCCTATCGATTTGGATTTCGTTCATAAAGTGATCGCTGCCAAGGTTTCGCCCGTGTTCTTCCACGATGTTTTTCCTGCCTGTGTCCTAGTGTTAGGTAGCCCCATTCGTGATGATTTGGGTTAATGTCCCCCACTACGAGCAGAGGGCGCATAATTTTGCTGTCCTCAGCGCTTTCTTAAATGTGGCCTCAAACTGCCTTTTTGTGACGAGGGAGGCTGTGAGCGTTCAGGACGAGTATGCTTCCCCTATTCTTTTCGCCGGTGAGAATTTCTACGAGTACGGCCTTTACTTCATCCGTACTTGCGTCGTGTTCAATTGGCGCTATGTTATTCTTAACTATGATGGCTACTGTGGATTTTTCCTCTCTTCCGCTGTCGACTGTGCGGTGCCCTGAAATTTTGACTGGGGGTTTTCCTGTTTCTTGTAAAGCCACAGCAAGCGGAGGCTCTCCTTGATTTAGAATGTGCTGTTGCAGCAATGCCTTTTTCTTTTCGAAGCTTGTGCAGTTCAGCTGCCAAATTATGGTTCCTGCCTTGTCCATGATGAGTGAGAGAACGAGGCTTTCAGCCTCGAGGGAGGCTTCGGATCAGGATGAGCTCTTTCTACGCCTCCTAGCATGGTAAGAAGTAAGTTAATTTGATTTGTTATAGCCTGGACTTTTTTATCTATGATATCGCTTAGTTTGATTAGTATGTTTTCTTCGTCTTCCTTGAGGCGTGCTCCTAGTTCGTTCTCGTTAATGTTTCTGTTCATCTTATTGTTTCTCTCGGATTGAGCTGTCTCATGCTCCTCTGCCGTCCTTTTTGCGGTCCCTACCGTATCTACATCCATGCTGCCCTCGTTCTGCGTCTGGGGGGCGGCTGTCCTCCGGATTGGGGTAAGCGGTCTTTTTGGCGACGCCTGCGTAGCTCGTACTGTATAGGGTTCGTTATAGTTGCTCTACTTTCTCTCATAGTTACTTTACTGCACCATTAGGGATTTAATTATTTCTCTTAGTTGACGATTTTCTTCCATCTCTCTTTTCTATCTCTTTTTTAAATAAATTGGCCTGTGCCTCTAATTCTGGTGTCTTGTCATGGGAGACCGCGCTTGCGAAGCTGAAAGGCATACCAGAGGGTCCTCTTGTCCCCTGGTTCCCGCAGGTCCGGCCAGTGGGTCTGGTTGTCTCTGGATGGCGGCTTGGATACAGCTGTGTCCCTGGACTAGGATTGTTGTCTTTTGGCCGCAGGTGGTAGCGTGACCCTCGTTGGAGGTCTGCCTCTGCCCGCGGTCGCTCCTCTCTTGTCTTGTTCTGCCCTAGTCTCGGCCTGGGCCGCGTGAGCTTACTGTGAGATGTTGTAATATACTGCTATTAACATATTGGTAGAAACTGTCTAAGCTTGAGATGCTTTGCAGGAATTTTCTTTTAATGTTTTTCTTACGCTCGATGTGAGTAGCGAAAACTGCCACAGAAAACCAATGGGCCGCATATCTAAATACTTGTTAGGCAACTGTGGAATAACATGATACCTTTATTAGAGTAGTGAGAGTTTAAGAGAGTGCATTGTTGGGCAAGTCAGTCAAGCATGATGCATATATGATGGGTATAACGTGCCCGAAATGACAAGTACGAGAAGTAAATACAACAAGCGGAAACTTGAGACTGATATTTATTTGGAAAAAGCACACTTTTATAGTTTCAAGCTACCATATGATCCATACCAGACACTATGCTCAATCCAAAAACCTGCCTTCAATCAGATGCATCGCGAGAAGAGATACAAAAAGACGAGAACTAGGGTATACGAACCGCATACTTTCAAATGATTTATTTCCAATGATGTGGCGCTCTTTACACAGAAAGGAGTGATTCAGAAAAAATTAAGCAGAGGACAGATAAAATAATCGATTTTTATTCGAAAATCTATCTTCGCCTTCCTATCTATAATATGGACAATGACCCCAGCCATTCTATTTCGCGATCTTCGAGCTACTTACGGTGCGCTGGCGGAATTTTCTGTTTCAGCAGTCCTGACTTGCAGGGTTCGATCATTAATTCTCTTTCAGTTTTCATTTTCGCACCACTGTATGGCGGTGTCGACCAGGCGCAGCATATACCTCTTCGAATTTTGTTTTGGTGTGACTTTGTATGACCGAGTCGTCATGATGTGGTTTCAATTTGCAATGGGGACAATGGGACGCCGGATTATCGGGGTGCGTTATCTGTAGTTGGCGTGTTTGTATCACTTAGCGCGATTCCTTCAGTATGAAACACCACCTAGCCCCCGCCCTTGCCTTGTTGACGATCATTCAGATACAATTTTATCGATTGGCTGCTTACACAATCTTCATCTTTCTTTTTTTTATGAAGAGCACCTCGGGCAGCTCACGTGACAGCAGGTCACGGCTCCTCCTCAAAACTTCTGTTTCTGCCAGCAAAGGCAGGCATGGCTTATCGCTTGTAGCACCCAGGCATGAGCAGCAGTGCATGCAGGGGAAAATTCGAGCTAGTTCCTGTTTTAAACGAAAGCTGGTGTTTTTTTAAGCGATAATTCAAGCATCGACCCGTCTGATAGACGTATACCCTCCCACATGTGAGGGCGCGAAAATCGCGCACAACACCAGTCGGGCACCTGACAAACTGAGAGGCATGATGCTTCACGCGCAGTCCGCCTTACTCTTTCTTCGAACATAAATAATCCTAGAGCACAATAAGGTCAACTACCACCGGGTGAGAAAACAACCAGTACACCGTAGCGATTCACAGCATTCTTCGGATTGTCGACGTAAAGTAGAACTGCATGCTGACCTCATTTGCAAAGTTGTAGTCCGTAGCAGAACCAATGGCTTCTCAAATGATGTAAGAATATACCCAGCGCATGCTCTCGACGATTGCTGGACACGTGGTTTGCAGGTTTCCGTTTCTCCATAATACTGTGGATTTATGGAAACCTTTTGGAAGAGCAGGGTCCTACTTGGACTTTCCCCTCAAGTACAACGATGAATTTGGTGATGAGTGGCCCATACATTGGAGATCGCACTGTATACTATCGCACTGTTAAAATAAATACTAGCCACGCAGCGGGGGATCAGTGGCTAAAGAGCGAGCTACATGTGAGCGAGAAAATTAGTTGTGGTTTAACTCTGGTTAACCCTAGTTGAATTGCGATAGCAACGGCAAAAGCTTCTTTTGCCCGCTACATTATTCCCCTATCACTTCATATATAAGTGTAAGGTGCGACATTATTGGGGCACTTAAGCTCACCCTTTAAGAGTATGACGCGAGAGCGTAAGCTACCAGCCCACATATAAATGAGAAGGGTTCAATGCTGCCGAACCGTATGTGGAGCGAAAGCATTAACTGCAGGTGACCGAGCGTTCTTCGTCTTCTTCTTCTTTGTCTTCTTTTTCATCTTCGTCGTTTTCGTCTCCTTAACTATTCTTTGTCGTCTTCGTCTTCCTCATCTCACTCTTCTTCGTCTTCATCTTCTTCGTCTTCTTCGTCTTAGGTTTCTTCGTCTTAGTCTTCTTCTTCTTCGTCGTCGTTGTAATGGCCCATACCCACAGTGGAGGATTGGCCAGAATTCGTTGTAGGTGACATAATATAATTGATAATGTCGATTTGACTGTATGATAGATAACCTAATCTTCTTCTTCCCTAGTCTTCTTCTTCATCTCTGTCGTCTCCTTCGTCTTCGTCGATCGTCTTCGTCTTAGTCTTATTCATCTTCTTCTTCGTCTTCTTCGCGGCTGTTCAAGGTTAAACGTGGTCCTTCCCGGGACCACGCAACGGGCCGATACCTAGCACATTAATGCTGTCGCAATAAAAGGGTGCGACATAACGAGTCTGCGCGGCAGAAGCGATCATCGTTCGCTTTGCCGTCTACTGGGGAGAAGCTTGAGGACAAAACGTCTTTATTTATTTAGTCAGCAGGAGGACCCTCCGTCCAGGGTCCCGTTCGCTGTGGCTGCAGTAACAGCGCGGCGAGCCAGCCATTGCTAGCGCTCCGGGCAGGAGTCCTGCAGGGCGCCGGCATTCATTCGTGTTGCCACGAAGAACGAACTGCGCGTGCTTGGCAAGCATGCTGAGACTGTCGTCTCCTGTTACGGCGGGATCATGATGGAATGATATATATATATATATATAACAAGGCATCGATGGCGAGGAACCAAAAAAAAATAGTTCCGCGTCCGACGACCAGAAGTCAGGGTGCTTGAGAACGGAGACCGTGGACTCATGAGGAGGCGCCGTGTGAGACGACGGAGACGGTACATGAGTGAGGGAATCTGTTGCCATAGCTTACACGAGGGAAGGAAAGGTAGGCGGGGTCTCGAGATCCGGACACTGGTAGGCCTAGAGAAAGGCCGATGCATGCACAGGGCAGGAGCAGAGAGAGAAGATGTGAAGTCCGCGGAGTCACCAAATTTGTGGAGACGAACCACAGACACACTCATTGTCAGGTCTCCACAAATATATTTGACAGGACCCGAACCAGGCATGAACGGGACAGCGAGCCACCGGAGGAGGAGAAAACATCTTTCAGCGGGGGGACCCTCAGTCCAGGGTCCCGTTGGCCGTGGCTGCAGTAACAGCGCGGCGAGCCAGCCATTGCTGGCGCTCCGGGCAAGGGTCCTGCAGGGTGGCCTCCCAATCTTCCATGCAGGAGTGGGGGAGTGGACTTAGAGAAGGGGTAACTTGGCACGCCCAAACCATGTGGTAGAGCGTGCCCACTCATCGCAATGTGGGCAGTCAGGGGAATAAAGGGAGGGGTACCAGAGGTTTAGGATAAATGGTGCAACGAAGGTATTAGTTGCAGGCGACAGTAAGTTGCTGCTTCTTGAGTAGACAGGGGGGGGAGAAGGGTTGATAATGTACGGCGAGATAGCCTGTAGTGTTCAAGCAGTTCTGTGCATGTAAGGATCGGGGAGGCATACGTGTTATCCGGGAGAGGGTAGGCTGGGGGAAGAGGCGTGCTAGCGTGTCGATGGACAGCTTTATTGCCGGGCATCGAAGATTCATGCTCGCGACAGCACGTACCAACGGCAACGCGAAACGGCGATGACACTGTGTTGCTGGCATATAGTACACCGCAAAACTATTTGGAAATGCAGTCATAACAATTGCAAGAATTGAAGCATTTCGCGGCGACATGCAAAATAAAATGCATTTACAACTCACAGTATTCAATTTCAAGTGTTTGACATATATTAACTTACGTAATAGAAGTAGTCACGTGACCTTTGCTTTATTGGTTGTGATCAGACGTTCGTTGATTCCTTAGCCATTCACCATTGTTCTTATAAAGCGAAACTTAAGTCGCATTGCACAGTCACAACGCAACATTAAAAAAAAAAAAGCGTGCGAAATGAGCGGCAGTGATGCAAACTGAGCGTGCGAAATTTTCTATTGCTGCAGATGCGAGCGACGAGGCAAGCGACACATGCATTTCTGTTCACGCGAAGGTTTCGCCCGACGCTTGCCGCCGTCGCGTTCGCGTCTACAAGCAGCTCAGTATCAAGGCGCACAGATATTGAGCCGTGGTGGGCGTAGCCTTTCTTTACGGCGTCCCTCGTGGCCGCCATATATGTAGCTAGAACTAAATTTACATTCCGAAATGTTTATCGCTTTTGAAACAGGGTCTGCACTTTACGAAAATTCCCGCTTTCTCAAACAGTTGGCTGGAATAGCACCCGAGTTGTGCGGCACTGTTTGGCACTGTTTCAGCAGTACGTGAAGTGAAATAATTCACGAAAAATATTCTTTACACGGCAGCACGAATGCAATTCGCATTTGAAAGCGACCGGAAATAAAACGTACTCCCTCGTTAGCGCTATTTTGCAAAAATTGAGCATGAATTATTCAGCCATGCGTTCTGGATAGTTCCGATAACACCTGCAGTTATAGGGAGTACTTAAAATGAGTAGTGAACGCGCATATACACTTTAGACAGGTGGCATATTTTTATCAGGAACACACATGCAGTGCTCAGCCTGAAAACCTTTATGAGCGACAGTTAGTGCTCTGGATAATATGGTGCTCGAGAAGGACGTGGCACAGTGCCGGCCGTGTTCGGATGCTCGTCAACTAACCCAGGCTGGACAAGAAGCATTTTCGCGGGGGATTCATGAGAGTCTTCGACCTGCAGCGAAAGGCGTCGGCAAACTGCGGCGTATTGCGCAGTGGACCGTTGACGCGGAACCAGGCCGGGCTCTTGATTTCGTTTGCTACGTTCCAGCGCGCCAACCTGGGCGTGATGTTCTCGCAGAGGCTGGCTGCGTAATAGACAAAGAAGAGCCGCGGCGCGTCTAGCAAGTCTCCCTTGCTGGTGCTTATCCGTAGGGATGTTCCCGTCTTGCGTAGGTAAAACTGAAATGCCTCGTACGCCAGTGGCAGGGCTAGTCCGTCCCACAGGTCCTGCAGTGGCCAGCTACCGTTGCCAGGACGCGGAATCTTGTGTTGCCACGCCATCTGGTCGTAGTCCTGCGCGAGGCAGCTGCGTGTGGTGTCAAAGTTCCTGGCGAACTTTCGCTGATGTCTGCGTCCTTGGTCGTACGCTAGGGTCCACGAGTGCAGCACATCGAAGAGGCGGCCATAGATTCGAGGCGCGATTCTAGCGATTTGCTGAGCGCCCATCGCAGAGTCGTTGTAGACATTCAGGCTGAACGTGGCTGGCGGAATTTCTAGCCTGCGGAATGGGTAAGCCAACGTTGGCTCGCTGCTCAGGAAACCACCCCGCCACTGCCAGGGCAAGCTACGACGCGATGAGTTTGTCAGCCACCGGTGTAAGGTGGCGGACGTGGACGGGCTGGCATTCTGGTAGGCCTCTTGCGTATACAGGACTCGTACCGAAGCGTTCAGGAGCATGGCGGGGAACAATGGCTCCCAGACGATTGCATCCAGTCCTGTGACAAGGCGGCCTCGTAGAGCATTGCTGAAGACTTGAACCTTGAGCACGTGATTCCGGAAGACTTCGCGAAGTCGAGATAGAAGTCCATGAATGAACTGCTCGCCACCTAAGACACTTTCAGAGAAGCCCTTGGACAAGAAAAGAGGTATATTAGGCTCGAAACGGTTTAAAATCCTAAGGCAGGCTTTTGACTGGCGAAGAGGGCGATGAACTTCTGGAAAGCCAGCGTAACCGACCGAACCGAAGCTATCTCTAACACGGCTGTTAGAACTAAGTGGCAGCAGAAGAAGTGAAAGCCGAAACAGCATGTAGTGGATCAGTTCCGTGGATGATGGCAGAGCGTCTTCAACGGCGAGTCCAAACACGTACTCGGGAGCGCCAAGGATCACTTTGGTCGACGTGTTGATAGTCTCGTCTCCAAATGCCGAGCGCAAAAGGGGCAGCCATTCAATCCGTTGCATCACGGGTAATTGCGAAACCTGTAAGGTTGGACATCTGTCGATATTGTTATCATCGCGGTGCCGGAAAAAGCCGGCCAACCGCTTCTCCAAAACAAACACATCAGTCTTAAAGCTTCTTTTGAAATATGCCAATAACGGCTCGAAGTATTCTCTCATGATCTGCTCCTCCTGTACGGTTTGCTTGTAACGAACAAGGACAGTATTGGGCTGCTGAATAACAAGCAGAGTACCATTTCCGGATGCAGGCTCCACCTGAAATAAAGAACATTGTGGCACGTTAATGCAGTCTCGGCGCCCATGGAAATTATTCTGGAAAATCTATATTGAGATTTAAATGGATGTGTTACAGGTCCAGGTTTGTTATACTGAGGTGTCTGTGCCGATTATTTGGTTTACAGAAAACTAAGTCAGAGTTCAGGGCTCGTTTTTCTCGCGAGAGCACATGGCCAACTTTTCATTCGTTATTCGGTTTTTGCCCACACCAAATCACGTATTTTAAAGAAATATTGATTGTACTTTTATTACTTTGCAATACCGCAAAGTTCTTCCTAGGAGAGAGAGGCTCGTGAACTGCTATTATGTACTCACAGCAAACGAGCAAAAATAGTTCATCCTTGTGCCCAGTGAATTAATATCTTTACATCTTAATCCAGCGCCAGAGCTTGATAGCAGATATCTCTGTTAAATACCTCGCCATTAGATTTAACAGCCCTCTACCCCGTTCTTTTTTAAGTTATCAAAAAAGAGCCCCAGAAGCCGCTTCATGACCCTTACATACCTACCTATTCTCCTGATTATTACATTAAGACATAGCGCATAGCTGCATCGGCAATAACACTGGGCTTAAAACAAATTGATGTACAAAGAGAGGCAGCAAATAAGTTGAATGCAGCCCTCCTTACCCTTTACTTCACTTGTTAGGAAAACTGCGTTAAATTAAATTTTCAGAAGCGGAGAAGATTAGCAGACAAAGAAAAGAGCGCGAAACAGCATGACCTGGGGCTTTGAACAGTTTCTTGTTAAATATGACTGATCAAAATGAGAAATTTTGCCCAAGCCTTATATGAAAGAGTACTGAACAAAGGTAGAGGGGGGAACCCTCAATTCGCTGGTCGAGCCAACGTTTCGACAAGTGGACTTGACTTCGTTTGGGCAGAGCGATCATCACTGGCAGAATTTTAAATACGCTTTTGCTTCCGAATAAGAAAAGCTGGGGATGGGGAGAGTAGCTGAGAAGAGTGCAGGTCAAGGCGTGTGCAAGAGGAGGGAGGGGGAGAAGAAAGTAGGTCAAAGAGAGAAAACTATAAAAAATATATAAAAAAAATGTTACTTTAGTATGTTCTGTATGGAGACCACAAAATAGTGACACTGATGATACGGACCAGCCCATTTTTGAAGAGGAAAGGAACACAGGTTTACTCAGGATAGAGCTTGGGTTGCTGTTACGTAGGTTATTGCATTTTTATATACATATATTTTTATATACATACATTTTCTATATGAAAAATGTTACTGAAGAAACATTTTTGTATATCCTTATATTTTTTCCCTCTTTGACCTACTTTCTTCTCAACCACTCTCCCCATCCCTCTACCCTTGTTCAGTGCTCTTTCATACCGTGTAAAGCCGTCTTCTCGTTCTACATGGACCCAAGTCTTTAGTAACATATGTTCAAAAAACGATGTCTCGTCGTTCGTTTCGGCACCATGAGGGCGCGCGATCACGAAATCACACAGATGCAGGTTTAGTGAAGGCCCGATGACTTATTTCGCGCACGAACTTTCTGTTCATAGGTGAATGATGTGTAATGCGCTTTGCATATATATACGTGGTTGATTTCTGTAAAGGTGCATGTTTTTGGGGTTTAACGGGCTGAAGCTGCACACGTGCTATGAAAGATGCCGCGGTGGAAAGCTCTGGATTCATCTAGAGTAGGTGGGGTTCCTACGAGTTCACTAACGTAGCACAGCACACCGGCGTTTTGCATTTCGTCTCTATTGAAATAAGGGCGCGAGAGCCGGCATTCGGCCCGCGACCGGATCGGCGGCCGAATGCCGATCTGAGCCATTACGGAGAGTATTCAATGAAAATGCGACTTCCGCGTCCTCCTCCTGTAAAGCAATACATCCGGTTACTAGAATACGCTGCGGATTTCGCTCAGCTGTACTTTGAAGTTATGAGGTGGTTAGATATTGGAGATCCAAAGCAATTAATTCTCGCCCGATTAGACGATCGATGCCGGACGGTTGGGCTGGTCACAACATTGTGTACGCACACCTGTCAAAATACCTGCTATTTGGAATGATACGAGCCGCTACAGAACGAGTCTCGCTTATAATGATTAATTTTTGCTTATAGCATATGCGCCTTTGTGATGGGGAGGATCAGCAAGCATTTAATGGAAAGGTCTGCACAACCAGCGATTTGAAGCTCCCGAAGGGGGCCGCCAAGAATCGGATGATGATGATGGTTATTTTGATGAAACCTTTTTTTTATCGGAATTAAATTGGGAAAGCTGGTCGGATCCTTAGTACGTTATTCCGTCGGCTAAGATTGCTGCGCCCTCGCCCTTTGCACGAGGGTTCGCTGGTACTCGGAGCCCAAGCTGAACCGGACTGCCTTAATTCCATCTTTGCCACAATGGATTTTGATTACCGAACAAATCTGCTCTATGCCCGCAAAATTTACATTCGATTGAGAAGGATTATGGATCGGTAACGTGAAGCTTTACTGGATAATGAATAACGTGGTTTCTAATCGGCGTACATTATACACTGTAAAGCTTTATCTAATACCTTAGAGTGGCCCGGAAACTTTCGTCTTGAGAAGCGCAAGTGCTGCATAGGTTAATAATGGCTGTAGACGGTCCAAGTCCCTGAAAAAGAGATGAGGGGGGGGGGGGGGTGGGGGGTGGAGAAGTTAAAAGCTCGGGCGTCTGGCGTGTGCACGTTCATTTTCCTCCACACCCTGATGACCTGGTAGCCAAATATGGGCGACGAGAATACATGCACTAAATTCGAATCGGAATTTCGAATATTCCCCTTTGATCGAATCGAATCGGAATTTCGAATATTCCCCTTTGATCCCCTCTCATCATATCGCCGCGAAATCGACTAACCTTGGTGAACCGGAAGACGACGTCTATGGCCAGGTCTCGTTGTAGGTTGCCCAGCACCTGGGACAGCCTTGCAGTCGTAATCTTGCTGCTGTCTGTGGTGTTCCAGCCGATGAGAGCGAGAGACTTCTGGTACAGGCTCATGAGTTCGTAGTAGAGGCGCTCGTCGGGTGCCAGGCACTCGTTGAAGAAGCGGCGCAGGTTGGCGAATCCCCCCCGATCGTCCTGGATGGCCGCGACCAGAGTGTTAGTGTACGCCTCCAGCATCAAGTCGTCCACCGAGACTCCCATTTGGCCGGGCTGCAGGGGATGCGCGCGGACCCAGTTGCGGCACACGTGCTCGTAGAAATCGTCGCAAGGGTCTATCGTGGCGTTCAGTTGCCGCAGGAGCAGCCGAGACTGCTCGAGGCACGTTGCACCGACGCACGGGCCCCAGGGAACGTCGGCACCGACGGCATCGGAGTTGTCTCCGCGAGGCGTCGTCGTCAGCTCCCGGCTGGCCCGGCTCGTCCGCACCGGAGACCACAGGGCGAGGAGCAAGGAAGGCGCGTCCGGCGTCGCCACCCATACGAAGGTGGTGATGACCACCGAGCCGAGCAAGAAAGCGAGCAGAAAGATGGCCGCCTCCCAGCAGACAGCTACCCAGTTGCAAAGCGGCCGTTTCCTCACGCGGACATCTTCGGGGGCCGAAGGCATGGTGTTCGGGGCTTCCGCGGTGGCCGCACTTTCCTCGGATTGTTGCGACGACGTCTCGCTCTCTGACTCCGACTTGTCGGGGCTGCTGAATTCCTCGTCGCTCACAGGGCTCTGACACTCGGGCTCGGCTGGCAGGTTGCCACTCATGCTTATTTGTGGTTAAGATGCAAGGTACGAGTTGGTGGCGGCCGTTAGGGACGCGATCGTTGTCGGTTTGCTTGAGCTTGGTAGTGCGTGGCGCGTGTGCACGCGAGCAGCTTCCGCGGCTTCGACTTCGTCTTCCACATGCAGTCAGCCGTAGTGAACGATCGCGGTTCTAAAAATCAACCATCTTCTTTTTCTTGGCGATATGTGATATTTTGTCACGTGATTTTCGCTCGATGTCATTTGAAGAACTATAGCGCACCGATGCCCTTCAAGCAATACGTCTGCACCGACGCGTCAGTCGCTGCCCACAAATCTACCAGAATATACATCGTTTGGCGGCTTGCATCTCGCTGACCGTTCGAATCGAGTGGGTCCCACGTGACGTACTCAGTTCGCAAACCTCTGCAGATTCTGCAACCCGCCAGGCGACTCTACCTTCATCAATGACACGTTTCCTCACTATGGATGATGCCACTCTGCTTCTTACAAGAAAGGAGCACTTCCGGCGCCGCACACGTGCTCTTGTCCCACCGCGTGCGGTAACCCTCCCCAGGGGTCTTACCCGCGCAGAGGAGGTTGCGCTACGGAGGATACGGTTTGGGGTTGCCCTCACACCTGCTGTAACACGAACATGGCCTCAATATCGGTATTTATATCAACGTCCAGGATGTCCTGTCTGCAAGTCACAAAATCATGAGGCAGATATTTACCACTTGTTGTGGGTTTAATTGCCCGGCACTGAAGCCGATGAGAATTCGGCACCCGACGGCAGTGGGCCTTCCGGCGAACAACTCATCTCCATACATTACATGGACGCAAGGGCCTTATCATCGCTCTCTCTTGAACTTTATTAGAACCTTTTTTCTTTAATTTAATACCCCTTTAAAATTTTTGCATATTCCGTTATGCACTGAGACAATAAACAACGTCATAAAAAAAACTATAGCGCTGCGGCTAAGCTCTCCTTAGCGAGAGTTTTAAGCGTGTTTTATTATGATTGTATGGATGCGTATACCGACAAGATATTGTATTTCGGTTTTAAAAAGTAACCAATTTGTTCAATGTGAGCAAAGTTGAAGGTCAGGAGTAGCGTTATCACTTTGGCTGAAAACAGAGTTATCGTCGCCACTACCTCTAGCTGCTTGAGATCGCAGGCTACCACAGACAAGTTTCCAACTTTTCCAATCATCGGCTGAACCGCTATCGTAATCGCCCAATTTTTGCCACACAATATTTTAGAACTTCAAATACACGTAAATTCTGCAACTTCAACTATGAAATTCACAGCCGATCTATGAGAACCGTGGGGAATATAGGGATAGTGAGATAGTGTCCGTTTTCTACAGCATGCTACATATGCAATTATGCCACCGCCCACGTGAAGAATATATAATAATGAGTAAGCTGTCGGGTCGCCGTGTGCGTGTATTTGTGTGTATGGACTGGTGGTTCGCTCCGGACAACATCCAAAGAACGGGCACTCATCTAGTGGTTCATCACGCGCAGGACGAACACATGCTCGTGGTTTTTTTTTCTTTTAGTTGGTGTGTTGACATGCCTTTTTTTTCTGTTTGACGTTGTTGGTCTGGTGGACGGCGCATCCGCGTTTCCGATCGCACATGGATTCAGCACCTGTATTCGGCCAGGTTCTGCGAGAATTCTCGTTAGGTATCAGAGACCTCATCGAAAGTGAGGTTGTGCGGCTGTGTGTGTACGAACTGGTGGCTCGCTCTGGACGACACCCAAAGAACGAGCACTGATCACGTGGTTCATCACGGGCAGGACGAGCACTTGCTTGTGTGTATGTGTATTGCTTTGCTTTTTATCTGTATTTTTCTTTATTTTCCTGTTTTATTCTTATTATTTTCTACTGTCGCTGTGTGTGCTAGCCATCTAAAATGGGACTCACCCTTTCACTACCCCTACAAATGCATGCTTGAAAATATCTTGTAATATTCTGATGAAGACTGGTCCCCAGTCGAAGCGTTAATAAAATCTATATAATAATGTTTTGAAGGGTGCGTAAACCTACTTTATCGGTTCTGGTTCATAGTGTACGTACATATATATATATATATATATAGGTTAGGGCATTGACAAGGGGGGGGGGACAGACGTGACATAATACATACATGGCATATATATATATATATATATATATATATATATATATATATATGCCATGTATGTATTATGTCACGTCTGTCCCCCCCCCCCCCCTTGTCAATGCCCTAACCTAAGGGCCTTTAAGGGTAAATAAATGGTTTGTTTAACGTCCCAAAGCGACTCAGGCTATGAGAGACGCCGTAGTGGAGGACTCGGTGTTATATATATATATATTGTTACGAAGCGGCAAGCCGATAAAGACAGGAGACAGAACATGACCGATGACATGGTAGATGACGTTTAATGAATGTTCGCGGGCCCAGCGCGAGCGCTCCTGTACTCGCCACTGCCCGCTTCTTCTTCCTTGTCCGTAACATGACCCGGGGCCACCGACCGATCGTCCCGATCGTGGACGAGGAAGTTTAGCGATGTTAATGATTTTATGGCAAGATGATGGGCGTGTCTGGATGCTTGAAGAAGAGGAAGAAGGAAGAATAGAACGGCTTGCCGGTACGATGTCTGATGCGTGGGTGATCCGCCTCCCTTGGAGCTGTCAACCATCCGTCACCAGAGTCCATGGGACCGATGGCTCGAGGTCACGTCGGGCAGCTTGGGCGGGGGTTGCGTGTTCGTGTTCATCGGTTCCTTCGGGTCATTCGGGTCTTTTGGGTCCTTCATCTCGCTTCTGATTGGTATGTCTGTTCTCCTTGTCTTCAGGCTCGGGCTGGGGGCTGGGCGGTGGTAGTTGTTCAGGTCTGGGCTTGAAGGGCTGGGGCGAAGCTGCTCGGCGATGTCCCTGGACCCTCGGTGATGGTCCCGGCTTGAAGATGGCGTTGATGCTCCAAGGCGAGGATGGGGAGGATGCCGTACGCCGCACCTCCTACCAAATGTTACGAAGCGGCAAGCCGATGAAGACAGGAGACAGAACATAACCGATGACGATGGTAGATGACGTTTAATGAATGTTCGCGGGCCTAGCGCGAGCGCTCCTGCCCGCGCCACTGCCCGCTTCTTCTTCCTTGTCGTCCGTAACAATATCACCGAGTCCGAGTGTGTGTGTGTGTGTGTGTGCGCGTGCGCGCGCGCGCGTGTGTGTGTGTGTGTGTGTGTGTGTGTGTGTGTGTGTGTGTGTGTGTGTGTGTGTGTGTGTGTGTGTGTGTGTGTGTGTGTGTGTGTGTGTGTGTGTGTGTCTCACTTGTCAGCTCACTGGTAATTGTGTAAGCCCGCGATTTGCAGTGACCAATATATACTCCAAATCTGCCTAGACCACAACAAGCATCGTAAACACAGGTATGATGCCAGGCTCACGGATTTGTCGCTTTTTCAAAAGTCCCGGTCACGCCCAGCAAACGCAGTACTAGAGCCATCTTAGTCTTGGATCTCAAGGGAGCTTTTGATAATGCGAAGCACTCCAATATACTGGATAGCCTACTGAAGACGCACTGTGGAAAAAGGACTTTTGAATAAAACTTTTTACAAGGTAAGCCCATATAAGGATTGGAGATGTTAGATCCCAACCAATCTCTGTGGGCAAGGAGCCCCAAAGAGCAGTCTTTTCTCCTCATGCTCTTCAACATTGTCCTTATGGATTTGCCAGAACAACTTGAGAGCATAGATGCAATTTGGCACGCCCTCTGTGCAGATGGCATCTCTATATGGGTGACAAGAGGCAATCTGGGGGAGACGAAGAGGTGCTCCAAGAGGCTGCTTCGACTGTCCAGAAGTATGCGGAAGAGTGTGGGCTGCACTGCTCTCCAGAAAAATCAGAACTTCTTATCATGCGCAGTCCAAGAGATGAGGCCCCTGTTGAAATTACGCTGCACGATGCTGGGATTCCTGAGGCGAAACAGTGCGTATCCTGGGGCTACTAGTTATCAACAAGGGTGCCAACGCACCAATGATTACTAAGCTGCGTACTGTATGCGAGCAAGTAATGCGCATGATCACTCACATTACCACTAAAAATAATGGGATGATGGAGAAGGACACGCTTCAGTTGATTCAAGCCTTTATACTCAGTCGCATCGTGCACGTGGCACCGTACTTTCGAATGAGGAAGTGCAATCTAAACCATTTCGACGTCATAATTATGGTAAGATTACAAGAAGGCGTTGGGACTAGCTGTCGGTCAAGACATCTACAGAGCGCTTGCTACATTTGAGAATGGACAATACCATGGACGAGCTGATTGAGGCCCACATCTCCATGTCAATACACCAAACTATCAGGAACAAAATCTGGGCGCAAGGTGCTGGCAGGCTTAAATATCAGCTGCCCTTGTTACGCAGAAGCATCCCGAAGGAGTGGAAGGGCGAGTTTCGGACACTGCCCCTCCCTAAAAAATGTACCCGGAACATCACCAAGAAATGAGTAGTGCGAGGGACAAGATGATGGACAAGAGCTACTCTAAATCAGATGGAGCCTTCTTCGTGGATGCTGCGGGTCCTGTAAGAGGGGCCTCGGCCATATCGGTGGTGCATCAGGGGCAGGCGGTCAATGGACTTTCTGTTCGGCACGGGAAAATTGCAGAGTTGCATAGAAGAGGTGGCGAACGCCATGTCTGCTTCGCATCCTAATTTTCAGTGCATATTTACGGACTCGCCGACTGCGTACAGAAATTATATGCGGGGCAGAATAGCGCCGCTAGCCTGCAAGGTCCTGAAGCAACTCGGGGTATGCGCTTCGCAGAAAGAGCTTATTTGGGTACCACGCCATCAGGGGAAATGAGCGTGCGCATGCCGCCGCCCGTGCTTTTCTCCCCCGGATTCCCTCCTCCTCCTTTTCTGACGTCCGAGACTCCCCACAATCATTATTAACCTATACTGACGTATTACAGCACTTGCGCTTATCAAGGCGAAATTTCCTGGGCCCAGCAGAGGGATCAGATAAAGTAGAACAGCGGAATCAATGCCGATTAATTGTCTCTTAACAATCCAGTTAAGCTTCACGCTATCGATTCAGAATCCTTTTCAGCCGAATGGAAAATTTGCGCGCGAAAAGAAGATTTGTATCATATGGTATGGGCCAGGCCAATAGCGCCTAGACACTATATATTAGCCAACGTGGGAAGGATGGGAGGCAGCCCAATCTAGCTTGGATTTCGAGGGCCAGCGAGACATTGTGGTAACAGCGAGGGCGGCGGCCTTAGCCAACGGAATCCCGTACTAAGGATCCGACCAGCCTTCCGTCTCTTTTTTCTTTCAATAAAAAAAGTTTTCATTGTCATCAGCCTGCGAGGGTCCATTGAGTTCAAATCACACTACCTCTTTCACCTGAAACAGCTCCTTCCAACTCGACCATGCATTCCGTCTCGTGACGTCACACAACCCGTCAACCAATCAGTGTCCGGTCATCGCGGCTGCCAACCACCGCCTGTCGGAGACATGTTTGTGACTTTTCGAGGCTGCGTGGCGTCACATGGTCTGCGCTCGATGTCACTTGATAACTTTTTTCGACTTGAGGTAATAACGACATCGCGCCAAAAACAGTTGCTTTTTATTCGCCGTCATAACTTACACCCGGTATCCAAGATAAAGGTAAGCGATCCTTCTTAAAAGAAATTGGTGGCCCTTAATATAAGCTACTCCTTTGCGGGTTCAATATCGCTCCCGTATGCGGCTTCCCTTACAGTTCCTCACACGCATATACGTAGTTTTTGCTCGCTTAAATGCCAATCTCTTAACTTGTGCCTCTAGTATATATCTCACACGTCCTTACTGACACATTTCTAAGTTATATATGTATAAGGTATCCAGTGATCGGTCGTATAGCGCCCATCCGACGTATTCACAAAGCCCAGCTTTAACTATGCCGTACGAATGCGCCTGAGAGAAATATATAGCGTGCCTAAGTCCGCATCCAAGATCAGGGGAAGGTTGATTTCTATCCCACCTCAAATAAGCACAACCAAAGTTGACAGCTCCTGCCCACTTTATGACAGCTTGTGGAGTCGTTGCGTCGCACAACACGTCGATGAATCAGTGGTCGCCCACGCCACCTGTCCACTGCACTGCTTGCCGGAGCCATGATCGCGATTTTTTGCTCTAATGCCGACGCTGAATTTTAGAACGGGGCGTCTTAAATCTAAATGCGACCTGTCGTAGCCATGTGAGACCATCTGAGAGCTTTTGAGGGTAGTGTGGCTTATTGTATACAGTATACTTGTATACGCACGTAATCAGAAAGTGTGCAGGCATCCTGGTAATCCGAAAAATCCCACCATTTTTCAATCGAATGCCTACAGCCTTCTTCCTTCACTCGTACTTTCGACACCTCGACTTTAAGGATTGTTTCCATATAATCGTCATATCAAAATCTCGACTCAATACAGAAATTCTGAAACGAACAACTGATATGGACCTCGGAAGAGTTTTTTGGCTGTCTAGAAAGACGTCACCTTCATCCCGAATTCCATACCGCCCAGTCTACAGAATTAGTTCGTTACAGCCACTGTGAAGAGCAGGAACATGCAATTTAAAGGAATTGTTGGGTATATACCGCCTTGATCCAGTTTTGATGTTGACCGACTTCAAGATACTCAGATACTCTGCGCAGTACCCCGGTGCCGCACATCGTAACAGGAATTTTCTACGCATATCAACATGTATGGGAAGGCGTCAGTTCAACAGCATTGGATCGTCTAGAGGCTCACCCCTTAACGGAAGGGAAGATCTTGGGACCATGGCCACTAAAGTCATCTGCGCTCAAGGCCTACAAGGTACATCTTCGCTTTTTAGGAGAGACTAGCCTGATTGACAGACTGTGACTTTCTCACCTCCTCTCCTCTTCTACCCTCCCCCGTTTTTCCTCCATTCCCCTTGCCGAGTGCAGGGTAGCCAACCGGAATTATTTCTGGTTAACATCCCGGCCTTCCGCCCTCCTTTTCTCTTTCTCCTCCTCCAACAGCCAGAGACGAAATAACGCAAAATAAAATGCATTTACAACACACCGTATTGAATGTGAAGTGTTTGACACCTGTCTTGAGCTTGTAGGGCTCGTGGCGCGCCGCTCATTCGAAGGCCGCGCCACTTCCCAATGCTCCCTGCGCGCGTGCCTGTTTCCCTCTCCCCGCTCGCGCGGGGATAACCGGTCCCGCGCGAGGGGTCTATAAAAGAAGGCACGCGCCGCCGTCTCGGGTCTCTTGGTCTCTGGCTTCTTGGTTCCTGGCTCGTCGCTCCTGCTTCTCCCCTGGCTCTCTCCACGAGAACGACCCGCAGACACCCGGACGACGACCCCGGACGGCCTCGACGACGCCCGCGCTTAACGTGAGATAAAGAATGTTTGTTACACGGCCCACTGTGTGTTTTGTCGTGCGCATGCCTCGGGCAGAGGAATCGCCCACAACTGGCACCCAACTGGGGCTGAATTAGCACCCATGTGGACGATTTTTCTGCCAACGTGGCAGCGCACGGCAACACGACGGGCCGGTCCTTTGTATGTTAGGCGCGACGCCATTTTGAGTTTAGGGCTACCGTGTGTACAGATGACACGGAGTGTAGTATAGTAGTGTTTGTACAGTGTTTTATTTTGTTTTGGGTAATGTGCGTGTTTGTTAGTGTCGGGCGGTTTGTGTTTTAATTTTTTTTGTGCATATGTTAGTTTTATGAAGTGTTCAGCCTTTGTGACTAGCCTCTTGATGCGGGCTAGGTGGTAGTCGTGCGCGTTTAGGCTCCCGACCGGCCTTAGTTGTTGAGTGAAATGCCTCCGAGAAAAGACGTGCCAGATAGGGCCGCCGCTTCGGACGCCAGTGCGTCCGGAAGTGAGGTAAAGGACGCGGTAGAGTCTGTGCAGGTTACCGATGCGGCCGCCTTGATGAGGCAGATGAACGAGGTGTTGTCGGTGTTCGCCCTTCAGCTCGGTTCGGTGGCTAGCGCCAACCAAGCCACAGCTGCGGCGGCAGTCTCGCGTCCGCGGATAAATGTAGAGGTTCCCTCCTTTTCCGGTTACACGGACGTAAAGTCAGTCCACGAGTTCTTGCAAGAACTCGAGGATTATCAGACGGCACTGGGTTCCCCAGACGACGTGGTGCTAGCGCAGGTAATCCCCGTGGCACTTGTTGAGAGCGCGGCGCGGTGGAGACGCTGCCAGCCGGCCTTCCAGTCGATGGCAGACTTCACAGATCGCTTCCGCGCCGAGTTCTTGCCGCCTGATTACGAACGCCGGATGCTTGAGGAGCTAGCGTTGCGCACACAGCACCCAGAGGAGAGCCTCCTCGAGTATGTACGCGCAATGCAGGAGCTCTACAAGAGGGCAGATCCCACGGCAACCGATCTGGAACAGGTCACGCGCGTGATGAGGCAATGCCATCCGCGCTTCAAGCCGTATTTGCGGGGACGTGGTTTTGCAAACCTCGAGGCCCTAGCACAGGAAGCGAAGGTAGTACAGGCGGATTTACTCGCTGAATTGCGCTACCAGCCACCCCCCAGGCCAGCCGAATCGCTAGAGCCGCGATGCGCCTGGGCCGGAGGCCAAGACTCCGTGCCGCGCGCCAGAGGCGCAGACGTAATGACGGTAGGGCAGGAAAGGCCAGCGGAAGGCTTCGCGATTCCTCGCGCTCTTGACCCGTACGCGTTCGAGCAGCGGCGTCGAGCTGGGCTCGCCAGCGACGTCCGCACAGGCGCGGAGAGAGGGGAAAGACGTCCCCAGCCGCTTTGTGGAACGCGGCATCCCCCGACCGCGCGGCAGGTGAACGATCGGCTTTGCTGGAATTGCAACCAGCCGGGCCACGTGGCACGAGAGTGTCAAGCAAGGCGTATGCAGGGAAACGCGGACCGCCGGCGGCCATAATTGGTAACACCAGCCTGTCCCCGTCGGCGGGAGAATTTCGTGGTAGCCACAGCGGAAAATGGGAAATGTACTCCCACGCCGCGTCACCGGGCGACCGCCCCGGGGGCGCAGAGGCTTTTGTCCCCCTCGCCTGTAGAGCGCAAGGAATGTTGTCGCGCTCGAGCCCTTTTATGCTAGTGCGGTTAGTTGGTCAAAGCTACTCGGCACTCGTTGACACGGGCTCAACTCTGTCATTGGTCGGTGATGATGTTTTCGAGGCCTGCCGTAGGTGTAACATCCGTGTAAGGCCAGCAGAAACCCCTTTGAGCTTAGCAGCAGGGACAACAAAAGCAGAAGGAGCGGTGCGTTTGGTCCTGCGTTTTGACGGCAGGAAGCGGGGGCATCGCTTCGTCTATCTGCCCGGCTTAGCCATACCAGTTATTCTGGGAAGAGATTTTCTTTCGAGCGAAGGCATTGTGCTTGACATGGGGGAGAACGGCTATCGCTACAGCCCCTTCACCCCCCTCATTCCCTTTGTTAGCGCACTCAAACAGGAATGCGTCGCTGAGCGAGCGAGCGTTCACGCTTTCGTCGCAGAGGGCTCCCCCGCGACACTGAATGGTAGCCCATTAGAAGCAATTATCGCGTCCTTCTCAGGAACCGGTAGTCAGCGCTGAAGGCTCGTGGAAACTTTACTCCCGTTTTCGGATTGCTTCACAGAGAAACCAGGCAGAACCGACTTGCTTCAGCACGAGATCGAAACGGGTGATGCGCGTCCTTTCAGATGTAACCCGCGGCCGTTAAGCGCGCATAAGAGACAGCTTCTCGACAGCGCCCTTGACGAGATGATAGATACCGGCGCGGTGAGACCCTCACAAAGTCCCTGGGCGTCCCCAGTGGTTCTAGCGCCAAAGAAAGATGGTTCGGTCAGGCTGTGTGTTGATTATCGAAAGCTCAACTCACTGACGCCTACGGTTGCGTACCCTTTCCAGTCGATCGAGGCTGTGATGTACGCGTTAGGGAACGCAAGGTTCTTCACAGTCCTGGATGCAAGCAGAGGGTACCTGCAGATTAAGGTGGCGGAAGGTGACATTCAGAAAACCGCATTCACCTGTCACCGCGGGCTCTTCGAATTTACTCGACTCCCGTTTGGCTTGTCTAATGCACCGAGCACGTTCATGCGATTGATGGACATCGTGCTGGGCGATGCAAGGTTCAACTACGCGATGGCGTACCTCGACGACGTCGTGATATTCTCACAGTCGTTCGAAGAGCATCTCATTCACTTGAATTCCGTTCTTGAAAGAATGAGACGTGCGGGTATAACGATCAACCCAAAGAAAGTGCAGTTGGCATCGAAGAGAGTGAACCTCTTGGGATTTGTGGTTGATGATGGCACTTTGAGACCGAACGATGACAAACTGCAGGCAATTCTGAACTACCCCTGCCCGACGGACGTGAAAAGCTTGCAGAGCTTTTTGGGAATGGTTGCCTTCTACAGACAATTCATCCCTAGTTGTTCAGAGCTCGCTAGGCCGTTGAACCAGCTGTTGCGGAAAGGCTCGAAGTGGGTCTGGGGCAAGGAACAGAACGACGCTTTTGTTGCCTTGGCTCGCGCGATAGCGAACACCGCTAGTTTGCGCCTACCTGACCTGAACAAGCCGTTTATCTTGCAGACAGATGCTAGTGATGCCGGTGTAGGAGCTGTTTTGTTGCAGGAACACGAGGGCAAGCTGCGCCCTGTCGCGTTCGCTAGCCGCACGCTCACATCGGCGGAGCGGAATTACTCCGTGACCGAAAAGGAATGCCTGGCGATAATGTTCGCATTGTCAAAGTTCGACATGTACCTAGACGGAGCGGTTTTCACCGTGCAGACAGATCACCAGGCACTTTCGTGGTTAAAGAGGCTGAAAAACCCCGCAGGCAGACTCGCGAGATGGGCGCTGACGTTGCAACGTTACGCGTACGCCATTTAGTACCGCCGGGGCAGCATGAATAAGGTGGCCGATGCGTTATCGCGCGCACCGTTGAAGGCTGGCAGAAGCGCAGAAGAGGCGCAGACCAGCTTTACTGAAAGCGGCGTCGCCGCTAGTGGAGAGGAGGAGAGGGCGGACGCGAGTGTCGCGCCCTGCGTAGTTAAAGAGAGAAAGGAGGCGGACAGAGTTGCCGCGCGGTGCTGCGAGAGAGAGAAGGCGCAGCAGCTGGTGGCGGCGACTACTCGCCTGCCAAGAAGCGAGGCAGAGAGAAATCTGTCATGGGGAGTAGCGGTCAGTAGGGAAGAGCTAATTGAGGCCCAGAAAGCAGACGGTCTATGCCAGCGGGTGCGGACAGAGCTTGCGAGTAGTGCAGCTTGCACCGGGAACGCTGAGGGCAAGTACGACGCGTATCTGCTGGGCGATGATGGCTTACTGCTCCGCTACATCCCCCAACTTGACGAGGAAGAGGCGATTGCATCCCCCTTCCGAGTCGTGGTCCCGAGGAAGTTGCGGAAACGATTCCTCCAGTACTTCCATGACTCAGCGTTGGCAGGCCATGGCAGCGGCAGTAAGACTTATGACAAGTTATGCCGTGTCGCGACCTGGCCAGGTATGAGAAAGGATGTGCTGGGTTACGCCCGTACATGTCCTGTTTGCCAGGTAGCCAAGCCTCGGGCGGGGAAACCCGCTGGCATGATGAAGCCGGTAGTTAGCAACTATCCGTGGCAAGTGGTCGCGTGCGATATCATGGGACCCCTCCCTCGCTCCGCGCGCGGACACCAATATATCCTGGTAATAACGGACCACTATTCCAAGTGGGTTGAGGTTTTCCCCCTTAGGAAGCTGGTGTCAGAACGGATTTGGGAGAAACTGTTGGAGACATTCACTCGTTTCGGTTTCCCTTCCGACTTGATTACAGACAATGCTTCGTATTTCACAAGCAAAGTCTGTTGATTCCTGTCGGGCGCTTCAAATCCGCCACAGGAAAACGAGTCCCTACCACGCTCAGAGCAACATAACCTAGAGAGTGAATCGGAATGTTAAGAGTATGCTGGTTGCGACGACCGAGCAGCACAGAGATTGGGACGCACGGTTGTCCGAACTGGCTTTCGCCACTAGAACAACCGTGAACAGGTCGGTGGGTATGACACCTGCTTACTTGAATTTTGGGAAAGAGATCGCTTTTCCGCTAGAGAACGCCCTACTTGACGCGGCAGGGCCCGCGCCCCCTCCGCTTACACAGTACGCGGCAAAGCTCCGCGAGCGCCTTGAGGCAGCGCAGCGCGCGGCTCGTGAAAACCTCGATGTCGCGCGCATGGAGCAAGCGGATCAGTACAACAAAGGTCGTCGTCACGTCGTTTTCAACACGGGCGACTTGGTACTGAAAAGAACGCACCCGCTTAGTAACGCAGCGCGTGGTTTCGCCGCGTCGCTAGCGCACAAGTGGGTTGGACCGTTCGAAGTTACGGCACGGACTACGCCACTCACCTACCAGCTGCGGTTGTTGGCGAACGGTGAAACCGCTGGTCCGGTGCACGTCGCAGACTTGAAAGCTTACCGCCTTCGCAAGGACGATAACTGCGAAGCGGGGGAAGCTCAAAACGATGCAGGTAGCAACCCGGTTCGCAACCGACGCTATAACCTAAGGCCAAGGTAGTGCACTACTTTGTCTAACGTCTTTGCTTCTTTCAGAATGCATTCTGATAAGATTTTGCAGCAGCCAGATGAACCACCGTCGCTGGGGCGGGAAACCGCACCCAGCGCTTGGTTCAAGGAGGGGCCACTTAAACAGGGGGTACCCCCCTATTTTGTGGCCCATTATTGTGACCAGCGCGGCCATGCTGGCCGTCTTCAACGAGTTGGATTGAAGCCCGCTGCCCAGGCCTGGAGTACGGGCCTCAGGAAGCCAGGTGCGCCCGTGGCGGAAACGCCTGCTGCAATGTGCACCCAGCACGGCGCCACGTCGAAAGGGGTCAACGATGTAGAGCAGCAGCTCAGGGCCGCTGCCAGTCGTATCCGTGGCCGAGCCCAGCTGCGCAGTGACCCCGAGGATGTGGCCGCTGCCGGAGAGGGACCAGCCGGAACAGTCCCGCCATGCCTGCTGCTTCTCCCGTCCCACGGACCAGCTGAGATGGCATCCCGCCAGAGCCAGGCGACAAGCCTTCATATTTTACGCCGACCCGGGCTCGGACATGGACATGGCCCGGCTGTTGGCGGAGCCCGGGTCGGACGCTGAGGGGGGGGGAAGATGTAGGGCTCGTGGCGCGCCGCGCATTCGAAGGCCGCGCCACTTCCCAATGCTCCCTGCGCGCGTGCCTGTTTCCCTCTCCCCGCTCGCGCGGGGATAACCGGTCCCGCGCGAGGGGGCTATAAAAGAAGGCACGCGCCGCCGTCTCGGGTCTCTTGGTCTCTGGCTTCTTGGTTCCTGGCTCATCGCTCCTGCTTCTGCCCTGGCTCTCTCCACGAGAACGACCCGCAGACACCCGGACGACGACCCCGGACGGCCTCGACGACGCCCGCGCTTAACGTGAGATAAAGAATGTTTGTTACACGGCCCACTGTGTGTTTTGTCGTGAGCATGCCTCGGGCAGAGGAATCGCCCACAAGCTATAGAAGTATAGTCACGTGACCTTTTGCTTTTTTGTTTACGGTTCACTGAATCCTTGGACATTCACGTTCTGATGAAGCGAGAAATTTACATCGCATTGCACAGTTACAATGAAACACTTAAAAAAAAGAAATGTGTGGAATGAGCGGCAGTGACGCAAGCTGCGCGTGCGAAAACGAGCGAAATTTTATATTTCGGCAGATGGGGGGGGGGTGCGAGCGGCCTAAGCTCGATGCTTGCCGCAGTCGCGTTCGCGGCAGTTTTCGCGAACAAACAGTTCAGACTTAATGCACATTGCTACTGAGTCGCATTTCAGAAAAATTCCCGCCCTCTGAAACAGTTGGCTGGAATAGCAACCGAGCTGTGCGGTCTCTCATCTGAACACTATAGGAGCACCATAGGACGAAGTTGAATTTCACACTTGAACACTTGAGTTGAACTCTGACTCTGTTCCAGCCGTACGTGAAGTGAAATTAATTACGCAAAATGTGCTTTACACGGCAGGACGAATGCAATTAGCATGGGAAGCGACGTAAAATTAAACGCAATCCCTAGTTGGATTTTTTGTCTTTGTAAAAATTGAGCTCGAATTATTCAGACATGAGCTCAGGAGCTATTGGCAGTTCTTAAAATTAGTGAACGCGCGTAAACTTAAGGTAGGTGGCATTCTTTTATCAGGAACACACATGCAGCAGTAGGAATTATGTGTCAGTGGCAGTTCGTGCTCTGGCTGTTACAGTGCTCGACGAGGAAGCGGCTGAGTGCCGGTCATGTTCGGACGCTCGCCAACTAGCCCAGGCTGGACAGGAGGCATTTTCGCGGGGGGTTCATGAAAGTCTTCGTCCTGCAACGAAAGGCATCGGCAAACTGCGGCGTATTCCGCAGTGGACCGTTGACGCGGAACCAGGCTGAGCTCTTAATTTCGTTTGCTGCGTTCCAGCGCACCAGCCTGGGCGTGATGTTCTCGCAGAGGTTGGCTGCGTAATAGACGAAGAAGAGCCGCGGTGCGTCCAGCAAGTCTCCCTTGCTGGTGCTTATCCGTAGGGATGTACCTGTCTTGTGTAGGTAAAACTGAAATGCCTCGTACGCCAGTGGCAGGGCCAGTCCGTCCCACAGGTCCTGCAGTGGCCAGCTACCGTTGTCAGGACGTGGGATCTTGCGTTGCCACGCCATCTGGTCGTAGTCCTGCGAGAGGCAGCTGCGTGCGATGTCGAAGTACCTCGCGAACTTGCGCTGATGTCTGCGTCCTTGGTCGTAAGCGAGGGTCCACGAGTGCAGCACATCGAAGAGGCGGCCATAGATTCGAGGCGCGATTCTAGCGATTTGCTGAGCGCCCATCGCAGAGTCGTTGTAGACATTTAGGCTGAACGTGGCTGGCGGAATTTCTAGCTTGCGGAATGGGTATGCCAACGTTGGCTCGCTGCTCAGGAAACCGCCCTGCCAGAGCCAGGGCAACCTACGACGCGATGAGTTTGTCAGCCACCGGTGTAAGGTGGCGGACGTGGGCGGGCTAGCATTCTGGTAGGCCTCTTGCGTATACTGAATTCGTACCGAAGCGTTCAGGAGCGTGGCGGGGAACAATGGCTCCCAGACGATTGCATCCAGTCCTGTGACAAGGCGGCCTCGTAGTGCATTGCTGAAGACTTGAACCTTGAGCACGTAATTCCGGAAGACTTCGCGAAGTCGAGTTAGAAGTCCATGAATGAACTGCTCGCCACCTAAGACACTTTCAGAGAAGCCCTTGGACAAGAAAAGAGGTATATTAGGCTCGAAACGGTTTAAAATCCTAAGGCAGGCTTTCGACTGGCGAAGAGGGCGATGAACTTCTGGAAAGCTAGCGTAACCGACTGAGCCAAAGCTATCTCTAACACGGCTGTTAGAACTAAGTGGCAGTAGAAGAAGTGAAAGGCGAAACAGCATGTAGTGGATCAGTTCCGTGGATGATGGCAGAGCGTCTTCAACGGCGAGTCCAAACACGTACTCGGGAGCGCCAAGGATAACTTTGGTCGACGTGTTGATAGTCTCGTCTCCAAATGCCGAGCGCAAAAGGGGCAGCCATTCAATCCGTTGCATCACTGGTAATTGCGAAACCTGTAAGGTTGGACATCTGTCGATATTGTCATCATCGCGGTGCCGGAAAAAGCCGGCCAACCGCTTCTCCAAAACAAACACATCAGTCTTAAAGCTTCTTTTGAAGTATGCCAATAACGGCTCGAAGTATTCTATCATGATCTGCTCCTCTTGTACGGTTTGCTTGTAACGAACAAGGACAGTATTGGGCTGCTGAATAACAAGCAGAGTACTATTTCCTGATGCAGGCTCCACCTGAAATAAAAAACATTGTGGTACGTTAAAGCAGTCTCAGCACCGGTGGAAATGTTTTCTAAAAAATGTACATTAAGATTTCAGTGGATGAGTTGCAGGTCTAGCTTTGTTATACTGAGGTGTCTTTGCAGATTATTTGGTGTCGTTTTCCTGTCGAGAACCAACGGATAATTTTACATTCGGTATACGATCCTCTCCCACTCCAATTCATCTATTTTGAAGAGATATTGATTGCACTTTTATCGCTTTGAAATTCCGCAAAGTTCCTCCTAGGAGGGAGATTCTCGTGAACTGCTATTATGTGTTTATATACACACAGCCATCAGGTAAAAATAGTTCATCTTTGTACCGGGTGCATTAATATAGTGACCTCTTAACCAAACGACAGAGCTTGGTTGCATATGTCTGTTAAATACCTCGCCATTAGAATTAACAGGCGCACCCACCAGATCTTGAGTTATCCAAAAAGAGCACCAGAAGCCACTGCGTGATCCCTGGATCCCTACCTATTCTCTTCATTATAACGTTGATAAAACAACGCATAGCTGCTTCGATAAGAACACTGAGCTTAAAACGCAGTTGGAAAGCAGATATTCGTGATGCACGAAGAGCGGCAGCAAACAAGTTAAATGCAGCCTTTGTTACCCCTGTTTTCATGTGTCAGGAAAACCAGGTTAAATTAAATTGCCAGAAGCGGAGCAAGCAGATCAATTAAGGGGATATAAGGGTGCTCGTTATAATACATGAAGGAAAGAAGCTAACAGTCGGCGAGGCCAAGGAAAGCGTAGGGGATGTTACTTTATGTCCTTTTTTTTAATGTTTACTTGGATAATCACAGAAATTAGTAATGTAATCTTGTTTAGGGGAAAGATAATTAAACACAAAGTAGCAGAAAAAACAACGTGCCGATGGTGGGAACCGAACCCACGACCTCCGAATATCGCGTCCGGTGCGCTTCCAACTGAGCTACATCGGCCGCTGTACCCCCGGCTACTTGCTTGGGTATTTATGTTGTCTGTATACGAACCTTGAGAGTGTTCACCGGCGCCACCCTCAACCATAGCGGCGGACGTAGAACGTCCTTTTGTTACCGCCAGCGTCACGAAGAACGTGATCAAGAGTGAGGGCGAAAGCTGTGCTAGAACTCTCTTACGCTACCTATGGCTTCAAGACTGCCAAAATCGAGACCCCCGTAAGCTACAAGCAGATCAATTAACGGGATATGAGGGTGCTCGTTATAATACATGAAGGAAAGAAGCTAACAGTCGGCGAGGCCAAGGAAAGCGTAGGGGATGTTACTTTATGTCCTTTTTTTTTTTAATATTTACTTGGATAATCCCAGAAATTAGTAATGTAATCTTGTTTAGGGGAAAGATAATTAAACACAAAGTAGCAGAAAAAACAACGTGCCGATGGTGGGAACCGAACCCACGACCTCCGAATATCGCGTCCGGTGCTCTTCCAACTGAGCTACATCGGCCGCTGTCCCCCCTGCTACTTGCTTGGGTATTTATGTTGTCTGTATACGAACCTTGAGAGTGTTCACCGGCGCCACCCTCAACCTAGCGGCGGACGTAGAACGTCCTTTTGTTACCGCCAGCGTGACGTAGAACGTGATCAAGAGTGAGGGCGAAAGCTGTGCTAGAACTCTCTTACGCTACCTATGGCTTCAAGACTGCCAAAACCGAGACCCCCGTAAGCTACAAGCAGATCAATTAAGGGGATATGAAGGTGCTCGTTATAATACATGAAGGAAAGAAGCTAACAGTCGGCGAGGCCAAGGAAAGCGTAGGGGATGTTACTTTATGTCCTTTTTTTTAATGTTTACTTGGATAATCCCAGAAATTAGTAATGTAATCTTGTTTAGGGGAAAGATAATTAAACACAAAGTAGCAGAAAAAACAACGTGCCGATGGTGGGAACCGAACCCACGACCTCCGAATATCGCGTCCGGTGCTCTTCCAACTGAGCTACATCGGCCGCTGTCCTCCCTGCTACTTGCTTGGGTATTTATGTTGTCTGTATACGAACCTTGAGAGTGTTCACCAGGTTCGTATACAGACAACATAAATACCCAAGCAAGTAGCAGGGGGGACAGCGGCCGATGTAGCTCAGTTGGAAGAGCACCGGACGCGATATTCGGAGGTCGTGTGTTCGGTTCCCACCATCGGCACGTTGTTTTTTCTGCTACTTTGTGTTTAATTATCTTTCCCCTAAACAAGATTACATTACTAATTTCTGTGATTATCCAAGTAAACATTAAAAAAAAGAACATAAAGTAACATCCCCTACGCTTTCCTTGGCCTCGCCGACTGTTAGCTTCTTTCCTTCAGAAGCGGAGCAGATTAGCAGACACAGAAAAGAGCGCTAAAAGCATAACCTGAGGCTTTGAACAGTTTCTTGTTAAATATGACTGATCAAAATGAGAACATTCATTCAAGGCTTGTATAACATAAGTTCAAAAGACGGCGCCTCGTCGCTCGTTTCGGCTGCATGAGGGCGCGCGATCACAAAACGATGCAGATTTAGTGAAGGCCCGAGGACTTCGCGCACGAACTTGGATGTATTCGGTTGCTAAAAGCTTCGAGACATACTATCCTGCTCACAGTCGATTGCGTAATACACGTTGCATACTTTATTTCAGTAAAGGTGGATGTTTCTGGGGTTTAACGGCATGAAGCGGCACATAGGCTATTAAAGATGCCGTAGTGAAAAGTTCTGGATTCATTTAGAACAGCGGGGTTCTTCCGAGTCCAATATCATCGCACAGAACTATCGTGTTTTGCATTTCGTCTCCATTGAAATAAGGCCGCTAGGGACGGCATTCGACCCCGCGACCGGATCGGCGGCCGAATGCCGATATGAGCCATTACGGCGATGTATTCACTAAAAATGCGATTTCTGCGTCCTCATGAGAAAATAAAACAAAAGTAAAATATGTACTTTGAAGTTATGATGTTAGAGGGATTGAAAATCCAAAGCAATTCTCGCCCGATTAGATGGTCACAATGCATTGCCTAACTGTTGGGCCGCTCACGACGAACGTCGTGATCGGCCCAACGTTAGGTACGCGCACCTTTTATTTGGACTCCTATTTGGACACCTGCTATTTGAAATGATACGAGCTGCTACAGAAACAGTCCTGCCAACGCTTAACTTGTGCTTATTGCAGGTGCATGTAACAGTACATTGTGATGAGGATGCCCAGCAAGCGTCTAATGGAAAGGTCTGCACAACCAGCCCTTTGAAGCTCCCGAAGAGGTCTCCCCGGGGAAGGTTGAGAAATTTAAAGCTCGGGCAGCGGTGTGTGCGCGTTCATTTCTCTCCACACCGATGACCTGGTAGCCAAATATGAGCGAGCGTATACATACACTAGATTCGAATCGGAATTATATTCCACTTAATCCCTCTCATCTTCTCGCTGGGAAATCGACCAACCTTTGTTAGTCGGAAGACGACGTCTATGGCCAGGTCTCGCTGTAGGTTGCCCAGCACCTGTGACAGCCGAGCAGTCGTAATCTTGCTGCTAGCTGTGGTGTTCCAGCCGATGAGACCGAGAGACTTCTGGTACAGGCTCATGAGTTCGTAGTAGAGACGCTCGTCGGGTGCCAGGCACTCGTTGAAGAAGTGACGCAAGTTGGCGAATTCCCCACGATCGTCCTGGATGGCCGCGGCCAGAGTGTTGGTGTACGCCTCCAGCATCAAGTCGTCCACCGAGACGCCCATCTGGCCAGGCTGCAGAGGATGCGCGCGGACCCAGTTGCGGCACACGTGCTCGTAGAAATCGTCGCAAGGGTCGATCGTGGCGTTCAGTTGCCGCAGGAGCAGCCGAGACTGCTCGAGGCACGTTGCACCGACGCACGGGCCCCAGGGAACGTCGGCACCGACGGCATCGGAGTTGTCTCCGCGAGGCGTCGTCGTCAGCTCCCGGCTGGCCCTGCTCGTCCGCACCGGAGACCACAGGGCGAGGAGCAGAGAAGGCGCGTCCGGCGTTCGCACCCATACGAAGGTGGTGATGACCACCGAGCCGAGCAAGAAAGCAAGCAGAAAGATGGCCGCCTCCCAACAGACAGCCACCCAGTTGCAAAGCGGCCGTTTCCTCACGCGGACGTCTTCGGGGGCCGAAGGCACGGTATTCGGGGCTTCCTCGGTGGCCGCACTTTCCTCGGATTGTTGCGACGACGTCTCGCTCTCTGACCCAGACTTGTCGGGGCTGCTGAATTCCTCGCCACTCACAGGGCTCTGGCACTCGGGCTCGACCGGCAGGTTGTCACTCATGCTTGTTTGTGGTTAAGATGCAAGGTACGAGTTGGTGGCGGCCGTTAGCGACACGATCGTTGTCGGTTTGCTTGCGCTTGGTAGTGCGTGGCGCGTGTGCACGTGGGCGGCTTCCGCAGCTTCGACTTTGCCTTCCACATGCAGTGGGCCATAGCGAACGTTCACGGTTCTAAAAATAAGCCATCGTCTTTTTTTATTGGCGATATGTGATGCTCGATATCATTTAAGAACTATATAACGCTGCCGCTAATCTCTCTTCAGCGAATGTTTTAGGCATGCGGAGCTATGTCGCGCTGTTATTATGATTGTAGGGTTGCGTATACCGACAAGACACTGAAACGAGCTTAAAACAGCATAACCTGGGGCTTTGAACAATTTCTTGATGAATATGCTGATCAAAATGAGAACATTCGCCCAGGGCTTGCATAACGTAAGTTCAAAAGACGGCGCCTCGTCGCTCGTTTTGGCTACATGGGCGCGCGTTTGTTCAATTTGAACGAAGTTGAAGATCAGGGGTAGCGTTATCGAGGAAAACAGCGAGGCCATGGCTAAAACTTCACTAGCATGTGCATGGCGTGCACCACTGCGTCTGGAAACAGCGTCGCCGCCCTGCTTCTATAAACTGGGTTACAAAATAAAGTTGTCGAGAAGCGGCTTGCTGTGTCTCATGGCTCCGCCAAAGCTCTCATCCTTCCCAGCGCTAGAACACTGTACCGGCGCTCAAGCTTAAGTGGGAGGATGTTTTTGCAGATCCTGGGCGCGCAATCACGTGACACAAAAGTGACGTGGGGTCTACGTCACTTTTGCGTGTCCTGTCGGTGTTTTTTTTTTTGTTAATTTCTTTTGAGGAGGTGAGAGGATGGCTGCTGCAAGACGTCTCTCAAATCCCATGTGCGGGAAGGATGAAAGGAAGAGCTTGGCCGTCGATACACGCCTTCGAACTGTACGAGGGGGAGCCTCGAGTCGTCCGGCGAGCAAACCATTCAGCAGCACGCACGCTTTCTTGTTTCCCCCCCCCCCCCCCCCCTAGAACGGATGAAAGTGGAGGCGGGCAGTCTAGCTAACCTCGACAGCGCGGTTTTAAACCAGTGACGACTTGGAGCTACCCTCGCCAAAGCAGAGCCACCATGAATTAACAGAACAGCATGCACGCTTACTTCTATCATTTTTACCCCTAGCGTTGAGATATATGGGCTGCTTCGGCCCGAGAGGTAGCGCTTAAGATTTGACTTCTTTTGTGCACGCGTACTGCAGCTTTTGCATCTTGAATTACGCCTCTTATGAGAAACAACTATAGGCCTTGTACAGCGCGAGCGCATGGGCGCTGCCCTATTTGATCATGTGACCCTTCCGCCATCGCTGGCCTTCTGGTTGGACGGCTTCCGGCGCGCTGGCACCCGGCTGCACGGTGCTCCGTACCCGCTATCGCTGGGACAACGAGTTTTGTAGACAGCCCTGAAACTTCATGCGAATGCTCGCAGTATGTGTAGGTGCTACAAAAAGTTTAATTTAACCATGTAGTTCTTTTATTTCGTCCTTCTGACTGTCTGCATTGGGTAGAACGTATCGACAAACCCGTCAGTCGTCGGCGCGGTTTTTTTTTTATCAATTTCCTCTCTATCGCTATTTGTGGAAAACATGGTTTTCTGTAGAACTGAATAGATTACAAACTGATTGTTGTTGTTGTTGTTGAAAACTTTTATTGTCCAACAGAGAAGGACCACACCGCCTGGGCCGCTCTGTCTCACCCCCCTGTAAGGGGGAGGGGACTTAGCGGCCCAGCCGCACGGGATGGTCGCATTAGATGCTGGCCGGTTTGGTTTCGCCGGCGGCCTCTGCTGCCAGTTGGACGGCGGTGAGTTGGAGCTCAGGGTCTGAGCTTCGCAATAAGGTTTCCCAGGCTTCCCTACTGCTAATGTTTTGCGCCCTGCCTGGGGAGTAAGCGCACTCCCAAATTATATGGTCGAGGGTTCCTCTCGCCCCACACCTTTTACATTTATCGTCCTCGCAGTCCGATCGGATATGTTTATTTAGTACTGGGTTTGGGTATACTCCAGTCTGCAGGCGTCTCCACGCCATTGCCTGACCTCTATTTAACGCCTTGTTTGGTGGGGGGAAACGCCTCCGGCATTGCCTGTAGTGTTCTGTAATGTCTTGATACGAGATTAATCGCCCTTCTCTATTATGTTCTGCCTGAGCCGAGCCATCCTGTACAGCTCGGAGGTAGAGATCTCGAGCTGCACTGTGGGCCGCCTCGTTACCGCTGACAGATTCGTGCGCCGGGGTCCAGATGATGTTGATCGTCCTATCAATCACTTGAGGGGGTTTACCCTCCCCCTACTGAAATTTTGGATTGCAGTTTTACTGTCGCTAATAATATATCTAGCTTTGGTGCCAACGCAAGCGATCGCTATCGCAGCTTCCTCCGCTATCTCGGTTTCTTTCCCTAGTATGGTAGCCGCCGTGATGAGGGTGCCTCCCCCATCTACCGCCGCTATGGTCATGTATCGACTGCGGCTGTTTCCTGCCGCATCTACGTAGGCAACTTCATTTGGGGGTTTGCTCCGATATATTGTTTCTATCGCTTCCGCCCTTTTCTGTCGCCTTTCCCTATTAAACTCAGGGTGCATGTTTTTGGGTAGGGGAGGGATTCTTAGGTGCGCCCTGATTTTCCTGTCAATGTCAACCCTTTCCTTTTGCCCCCTGTCTGTGGCTATTCCAAGGTTACTTAGCGTAGCTCTTCCCACTCGCGTCGTGCTGAGTCTTTCAAGTTGCGAGGTTTTAACCGCTTCCGTGATTTCTGAAATCGTATTGTGCAGTCCTAGGGCCAGTAGCTGCTCCGTCGATGTACATGTTGGGAGGACTAGGGCCTTTTTAACGCATTTTCTGATGAGCGCGTCTATCTTTCTCCTCTCATCTGCCTTTAGGTTCAGATATGGCGTGGCGTAGCCCACTCTGCTAATGATGAAGGCTTGTACCAATCTCAGGAGGTTTTTTTCCTTGAGGCCGCCTCCATTACGTGAGACCCTCCTGATGAGGTTTAATGTCTGGGTCGCGTGGTTTTCTAACTTTTTAATGGTGATCGTGTTCCTTCCGTGTGTTTGTAAGTGGAGTCCCAATATTCGTATTGTCTCTACTTTTGGTATCTCCCTTCCTTCCACGTACACCTGTGGGTCAGAGGGAGGTTTATTCCTGAGTGCCTTGTCATTATACACGAAGATTTCTGATTTTTCAGGCGCACATTTAAGTCCTCTGTCCGCCGCGTACTTAGAGATGACATCTGCTGCCGCCTGCAGCGTTTCATTGATCTCTGCGTCGCTCCCTCTGTTGATCCAGAGATTGATGTCGTCCGCGTACAGGCTGATTAACCCCTCAAACGTATTTTTTAATTTTCTTGCGCAAAGGGCGAACGCATGTTCAGACCGTGTTGGCTGAGACGCATTATGAATGTTCACCATTTAGCATTGTGCTCAATATTTAGTGCTCAATATGGATGCGTGTGTAATCCCCGACAATTGATGAGATACAATTTTACCTCCTGTAAACGTCCTGGCTTCAAATATTATTACGCTGCTCGAAGGCCGCATCAGGCGCTCAGCGGCGTTCACCTGCGTTCGAGCGAAAGTGACTGGAAATTGCACCGGAATTCAGAACACACAGTAGGCAGCCCAAGCAAGCGGGGATATAAAAAATCTTATCATGGTAAATTTCATCACTGGCCCGTGCATTAGGTTTATAAAAACAGTAGTTATTACATCTATTGCAGCAGTGCTTGTCTAATTAAAGTTCGGTTTGGTTTGTGGGGTTTAACGTCCCAAAGCGACTCAGTCTATGAGTGGAGGACAAAGAAATAGAATGCTCAAAAGGGACGATTACTTAAGAGGATAACACAGGACAGGCGCTAACTTCAACTAGCTTTTATTGAAACCACACGCATCTTTATATACATCATCTTCACACAGGCGCATTGATGGATCAGAAGCAGTAACAAAGGCAACAGAAAAACTATGTAGATATACGGGAGATATTTAAACAGTGGCGTCTAGAAAACACATTTCCCATCGGTACAGTTTGATAGAAGTGTCACTAATGCAATCAGCCTCCGTGGAGGACTGTGGTAAAGAACCCCCTGTGGTTCTTTATCGTCACTGATATTGCACAGCACACGGGCGCCTGGGTTTTCGGCTCCATCGAAAAGCAGCCGCCGAGGCCGGGATTCGATCCCGCTTATCCTTGGGAACAGTACCTAATTAAAGTCACTAATTAAAATCACTGACATGCCCACACGGACTTTCCTTCTCTGCACAATCAATTCTTATAAATGCATAGACATTATTACCCACGTCAAGGTACTTAACGCCCTGCGAAAAAAACGCGGCAGCAGTGCAGACACAATATACAACTCATCTGAAAGCGTCAGGGTCGTTCTCGCATTCCCATTACTATTGCCGGTGCTAAAATGAGCTGCTCTGTGAGGTATAGCCTTTCTTTACAATTCACAGGCGCCTTCTTGTCCCAGAAAGGAACATGAACGCGTGATACAGTCCTCCAAGAAAAACAGTGGCCTAGGCCATGATGTGCACCTTATGTAGAAAGCATCGCCTGTTCTTCCGCCAATAAACAACAGGGTCATTCGCTTTATACTTCTTAGCAGAATACTTCGACAATACAGATAAAACCTGCATCAAAGCAGCGGTGTTTAAGTCAGCCGGCATTCTTACACAAGACGCACAACAGCATGTCCGTACTGTGCGTCGATGCGTTCCGAAGGCCAGCAATGACGGCCGCCCTAGTGGCGCGACTTGTTAGCGAAAGTGGAACTACTCTGTGTAAACGGTCTATAGTGACGAAAAAGTGTCCATAAGATAAGAACATCTTGAACAATTTCACGGCTTAATTCCAAACGTCAACGTTTACGCGCCCTTAGATAATGCTCTCAGTCTTGGCAGTCATTTCTTTTCTGCCACTACACAACTGCATGTGTGTGGGCGCGCGTGTGTGCAAATAACTCATGTGCAAGTACTCAATATATTTACGGTCCCGCAAACGGTCAGTACTCTTGCACGTTTTCATTACAATGAGGAAAGCAGACGCACGATCCCTGCAGCGCGCTGCGAAGGCGCAGACTCACGACTCCGAGTCCCTGCGTCGCTTCCAATACCAGCCACCCCACCGAACCACCGCAAGAAAAAGAACGAAAGCAAAGATTGCGAACGCACAGAATCGACGCTCACTCTACATTCCCCCGCATGTCGCCTTAATTTTGACTCGTGCCTCTCTCACGGACAAAAAAAAAAAAAAAACACACCTCGAAAAACGTGTGCATGACGTATAAGGCTACGTCACCTATGTGTCACGGGTATAACAATAATCGGGTATAACACTGAACGTGTAAAAAACTGTGCAGATGTCTCAAGGCGTCTTTTGCAGAGGTTGTGGGCACAGCAGCTGAGACAGTATACCTCACTGAGAAGTCAATGACATTGAGTATATATTTTTCCTCAGCTGGGGTCATTGTGATGCGATCCAAGGCAATTGCACTGAATGGAAGTTCTGTTGTCGGCATAAAACACATGGGACCAACTGACCGTGAGGTAGAGCGGTTGTATACTTGACATAGCTGACAGGCCTGAACGTAATCGCGTGTTTTGGCTGCCATATGCGCGGCCATCAATAACACTCTTGCAGCATTGTCAACGTACTTGGGTATCCATGCATGTGACCGCTGGCGTCGTATACAAGCTGAAGAACCTGCTGCTGCATCTTGGTGGGAACGACGATGGTTTGTAAGCTCTGAAGTCACAACCTTGCATAGAATGCCGTCAATAATTAAAGTTCTGGATGTCTTCACCTGAAGCAAGCCTGACGCGGATGGTCCTGCAAGTTTCATCGTCTGCTTGCATGACAGCAAGAGTAGCTGTGGGGCGGACCATGTCGCAGGATTACCCTGATAGCATGTCGGCCACACAATTCTGGCGTCCTGCTCTAACCGAAAAGTCAAATTCAGATAGGTTAAGCAACATTCTAGTGAACCGCCGTGAAGGCTTGAAGTTGGTTCTACTGACCAATTGTCAGTCAATAAATGAAAACGTCGGCCCAGCCGATAATGTCGAAACTTGCGATTATTGACCCAGCGTACTGCCAGAGCCTCCCAAACATTACTGTGAAGTTTTCTTTCAGGTTCTGTGAGTGACCTACTTGCGTACTCAATCACCAGATCCCTGTCGTTTTGGCGCTGCATGAGTATCGCTTTGAGACATGTAGCTGATGCTTCTGTGGAGACCGTTGTAGGTGGCTCATTGTTGAAGTGTCTCAGTATAGGTGCTGTTGTCAGTGTGGCGCGAAAGGCTTCGAAGGCTTGCTGACACTCAGCTGTCCACTCGAAGTAAGCATTTCGAACGGTGGTTTGCAGAGGTGCGGCAACTCTCGGAAAGTTCGGGATGAAGCGCCTGTAAACGATAGCTGTCTGAAGACAAGATAACAGGTGCTTTGACAAGCGTGACGTTGGCGTTTTCCTTGCTCAGATATCATAAATTCAAGAAACTTCACAGGACAGCAAACTTGCATTTGTTCAAAGAAACTTTGAAGCCGACTTGTAGGAGACTGAGGGTCTCGTCTAGCTAGGAGATTGAGAAACTCTGATGATGTCGTCAAGGTATGTGCGTACACGACACCTTGACTTTCAGGCTTTGACATGATAAAATATTCGGTGCATTGCTTTCTGGGAGATGGTGCGTTTTTCAACCCGAATAGCCTTCTTGTCAACTTGAAAGTTTTTTCTCTGCGTGAAGGTAGTTTTTTTCCTTCATCTTTTACTTTAATCCGCCAATAAGCACAGCAGAGGTCAAGTATTGCAAACAGAGAACCTCTGGCAAGGTCATAAAAATGCTGTCGGTGCGGGGCAGTGCTTGGAGTACGTTCATCGATCGTCATCCTGTTAAAGGTATGCAGTTGACGCGTAACCTTTTTGTCTCTGCGTCACGACAATGGCAGGAAACCCCCATGGTCCAAATGAAGGACGGATGATTTCATTCTGCAGAAGGGATGCTGTTTGGGTTTCCAGGAATCACTGGCTGTGTAGCGGTACGGTTGCCGTCCATAAGGCTTTGAGTCCGGCAATAACTTGATCTCATGCTCGATGCCTTCATACAGGCCGATGTCATCAGGGCTGGTAGCGAAGAGGCGTCAGTGGCGGTGCACTATTTGCCTCATTGCTTGCTGTTCTTCGGGCTTGAGTTGGGTCCCGATGACGATGTCCGGGAGATCATTGCTGAGCATGGATGAATGTGGCTCAGAAAGGAATAGGTTTCAGGAGGCTGGCTGGGCTGTGCTCTTGAAGTCTGCTGGCTGAATTTGAGACTTGGGTGCCTTATTGAGCTTACTCCACAATGGCTCGTGTTCGTCTGGTTCAAAATCCACTTGTAGGGGTTCAGTGGTGGTATGCGGTGGGTCGAAGCGAGATAAATCTGATGCTGTAATACCACTGCAATCGGCATTCATTGTAACAGTTCATTTTTGCACATCACAAGTGTCTGTAGAGGGTTGGAAAATAACAAGAAGATGTGGAGGCCTCAAGTTCAGCTTGAGCAGCATAGAACCAGTCCTCGCCCAGGATAAGGGGAAGGGCATCCCTCTGAAGAACAGCTGCTTCCACAATCCCAGAGAGAGGAACTATGCTGATTCGCAAAAAGACTGATCCCTGAGGCACGACGGAGCCTCCTCCGACAACGAGGAGGGGGTGGCTTCATCTAAGGCTCTACCTTGAGCTTCCGAGCTAGACTGGCAGCAAGGATATTGATGTTCAAACCACTGTCTGAAAAGGCGCTGATCTCTTCAAGCCCCTTGACGTGAGCAGTGACAGCCGTAGACCTTTGTTTGGATCCGAACAAGGGGTCCTCAGTGCGGCCGACACATGCTGTTGGCGCTTTTGGGATTGTTTGCGTCTCAATTGTCTCGGGAGGGCTGCCCTTTCTCAGGGCATTTGCTAGCCAGGTGGCCGTTTTTCTTGCCGCTATAACATACCGCTTCGCTTAGGTCTTGCCCTTGTCTGAAGGCAGGTGCACCATACTTGGAGGAAATTGGCTCGTACCGATATGCTTGATCAGCTGGTGGCAGGCTGGAGATTCTCGGGGATGGTAGCCTAGTACGGTTTGGTTGTTGGTAGATTCTATGTATAGGTCGGGAAGTCTGGCAGATGTCTGCAGTGCTCTCGGCCGTGGCTGTTGCACTGGAGGTCATAGGACGCGGCTGTCAACTCGAAATTGACTCAGATGGTTTTTTCAGTCTAATCATGCGAGAGTGAACCATGGTGCGATCAACTTCCGAAGCGATTCTGACGAAATCCTGGACTGTCTTTTGTCGTTGAACAACGATTGCTGTAGCCACTTGTTCTTCGCGGATGCCCTGAATTGAATAATTGATGCGCTCTTTGTCAATGACAGCGAACACTTTTGAAATGATGTTCAGTTTGACGAAGGTATAGGTGACGAGAGTCTCAGTTTGGGTTTGCTCCCGAGCAGCGACAATTAAGCTGCTGCCACAGTATTACGGATAGTCATTCGCCGAATTGCGCTATTAGCGCTTGCTTCCACTCGGCCCACGTTTTTAGCTGGTGGCCAGTGGTTTCCTTTCAGTCGGCGGCTGGACCACGAAGAGGACGATGGCCAGCAGGGTAGGGTTCCCAAGAGGCAAACTGTTAGGTGCGCTCGAGATCGTCTAACCATCGGGCCACTGATAATCCTCCGTCGCTACTGAACGTTGGAAGTGTTGATAAGTACGGCAAAGATGTAGCGTGCACTGCTCTCGAAGAGGCTTGTGAAAGTGTCAGGGCCAGTTGATTTTGAAGATATATGGTCAAAAGTTGCATATTCTGTACAGGGTCGGTGCTGAACACTGGCATAGATTGCAACTGGTCACCTTGCGTAGGCAAGGGCTCTGTCTCGTTAGATGGTGCAGTTGATTCCGGTGGCAGGGCTCGTTTTGAAGCAGTGTCGGCAAGGTTGCGTGAAATAATTTGGTCCTTGGAACTGATGTTGTCCAAACTGCATTGCTATAGTTCATCCCGTAAGAAATCCACTGTAAATCCAGCAAGGTCTGAGGCGATGGCTTACTCCCAGTTGATGAGCGGCATGGTGGCAGAGACGGGCGGTTGAAGTTAGCTGCTTGAGCTCGACACATTTTAATTCTGGCTTTCGGTGAAGGGGCTGGCATCTATGAACGGGCAGGCTGCACCGAAGTTCGGGACGTCGACTGCGCAATAGATGTGAGAACGGGTGCATTTATTTTAGATGCTCGATTAACAACTGGATTACAAAACAAAGTTCTCGAATAGCGGCTCGCTGAGTCTCATGGCGCCGCCGAAGCTCTACCTTCCCGGGCAAAGTTACCAGACTGCTTCTAAACTTGGCTGCTCTTGGCAGCGAGAGGCTTTTATGCATCTCACACTTCCTACATCGTGCTGCCACGGATATATTTTCAATGTTTCCAATGATCAGCCTAACCGCTTCTGTGATCGCTCGGTTTTTTGCCGTAAATTATTTTAAATCTTCAAATATGCGTAAATTCAGCACCCTCAGCTCAGAAATTTACAGATTATCAATGAGAACCATGGAGAATATACACGATAGTGCGATTAATCTGTTTTATACATAATGCTGCACATGTGACTATGCCACCACCAATGGGAATAATATATAATAAGTAGCCCAACACAACCATGAATTTAGTCTCGTGACGTCACACGGCCAGTCAAAAACTCAGTGTCCGACATGGAGGAAGGAAAAAACTTCCTCCATGGTGCCTGATCATCTCGCCTGCCAACTACCACCTACCGGAGGCATGCTGGTTAATTTTTTGAGGCTGCGTAGTGTCACATGGTTTGCACTCGATGCCGCTGGGCAATGTTTTTCGACATGAGGTAATAACGATCACTTTAAAACAGTAGCTTTTTATGCGCCATCATAACTTATACCCGGTATCCCAGATAGAGGTAAGCAATCCTTTAAAAAATTGGGGGACACTTAATCTATTCCTTTGCTGGTTCATATCGCTCCCATATGCGGCTTCTCGTACGACGGTATCCAGCTACCGGTCGTATAAGCATCCTGTAATGGAGTTTGCTGAGACATGTGGCGCCACCTAGCGGCTGACGGGAGCTAACAATGAGACGGCCCAGAAGCAGACGCCGTGTATTTTGCAGCCGCTGTGTTCCTTTTGCGTTCGCGGTTTTTTATCCCATTGAGTGTGATTTAGTCATTTAGTGGTTTCAGTGGTCTCGTGTGATGCTTCGGCTGCTATGGATGCAAACAAGAATAAAAAATAAGCGCCGGGGCGGTGAGAAAGACTGCCACAATTGTGAAGGCGACCCAAGCGTACCGTTTGCTGGGGAGAACCTGGGAAAAATGATGAGAGAAAAGGAAAGTGGCTAAGAGAAAGTAATGTAACTGAATTCGTTTTATTATGGGGTCAATGGCGTACAGATGCCAAGGGGTTAAAATAGGACGATTGCCTGTTGAGCGGAAGAAACGGTATAAACTCCTGGCTCGGGGCGCCACAAGCTGGTTTGAGCTAAAGCCCCTCTAGTTTGAGCACTCTCCTCAGTAAGCACTCCGCGGTGTAAAGTTTGGCATGCACTGGTATATGCCGTGCAGGATCGAGTGGCATTGTCTTTGGCGTGCCCTTGTATTTGCTCTCTACGATGCCATAAATACTTAATTATGCTCCGCTTTAACCGGAAGTATGTTCGCCAATGGTTAGCATGAATTAAAATTGTAATATGTGTGTACCGCCAGTGCCGCCGAATACTGCCAGCCGCCGTCAACATTGCTCGGCAACCTCGCGGGTCACCCTTACCGCTTTCTGTACAGGCGTCCTGTGATAAAATCAAACGTCGATCTCAGGTCACTACAAACAAAACCACCCTCGATGATCATTTGCACTTGACAAAACGTGTTAATTTGCTCTCCACGATCGTCGAAATCCCACACAAATCTTGCGGGCTCGCTCTACTCGCCGACGGGGTCGGAGTCGGCTCATATTCAATGAAAAAAGTACCACCCGCGAGTGTCCAAGTGCGAAAATATGAAACGCCATCCTTTCCTGCTTAAGTTTTGCATGTATACAACACAGGGAAGCGCAGCTATGGACCATACGTCGTTCGTCGGCACTTTATTTCCGCTCGCTCGACGATTTCGCTCGCTCTCCACCGACCTCGTCCGGTGTCCACCGCTGCTGCTCCACTCGCCCACCGCTGTAGAATCCTGCTCGACTGCGCCAGTTAGGATGTTGATGGCTCGTTACTTCGATGGTGGTCTCCGAAGTTTCTCGGTTCTCCAACAAAGTGCGGAATAAGATGCAGCCGGTTCACCGAATTTAGACGAGATGTACGCAATTTATTTACATATTTACTAGTTGGGATCCAGATCGAGGATCAAGATGAGAATCTGATCAAGATGCTTGAAACTTTCAAAGGGTTCCATTTTAAGGCTTCCGAATTGCGAGGGGAAATTTTGCTTATGATGGCCCATGACTCAGCACGGTCGACGGGGAGAGGCGTCCTCTGGGTCTTTGGTATGAACAGAAAGTCAGGAGAACGGAATGTCTGTGGCGGACAGTTCGGGCGTGGATGGGCTTGGGCTGCCCAGTGCGTTTGTTTCACCTGATGGCGGAATGAAGGTAGCCTCCATTGAGCGAGCCGTCGTGGGCTGAGGAGAGGACCCCGAGGCGGACCACTCGGCGGCGGTGCTCGAGGGTCCGCCTCTTGGCTGGAGATCGCGCCGCTGGACAAGCTGTACACACAAGATGATCGTGGCTCTTCTCTGTACGCTTTCGAGTCGCTTCATGAGGTTTTCTTGATAATGTGATGACTCGAGTTACTTAAAGTGGTCCTGGGTCCACAATGGGCACGAGGAGATGGAGGCACAGACTCGGAATATAATTTTAAACTTATTTAATTAAAACAGCTGGCTCAATGTTGCTTACGGCTTGCTGCCCATGGGCTGCGTCGGCGTGGTGCGGCACGGGCTCCGAAGAAGGGCTGGGCTTTCGTCACGGCCAAGGTGGTGGGATGACGAATGCTGCTGCTGCTGCTTTCCGTTGCTGCTTCCCAGCAGGCGATAGGATAAGCTGCAGGTGTCGAGGCGGGATGACAGGGACCGAACTTGAACGGCGGCTAGACCGCGGGCTCACAGCTCGTGGCGCAGCCCCATTCTTCTGCCCTGCTTGTTTTCGTTCGACCGTCTCGTCCGCTGCCTGCAATTGCTCTCCTTCGCTCTCCCGTTGCTCCATTATTGCGCTTCCTTTTCACCGCCGTACGGGTTGACCGGTCTCCGCGGCCGCCGGCTGCCTTTGTTAGCTCCCCCGCGGCTTTCGCAGGTTCCGTCCCAAGGGTGTTGTCGGTGGCTGTCTATATATGGGCAGGTTATATGGCCATGCATAGAGTTTGGCCACGCCGGCATGGCGCGGTCAGCAGTGTCCAGGAAATGTCATTGACCAGCGTCCGCATCCTCGTCCATGCGCACGAGCAGTACGTCACAATAAGGACTCCATATGTAGGCACAACATTCGATGCGAGGGAGGACAAGGACAGTGTATAGGGATCGGATGGCATATGGGCCACGGTGTTTCGCCACTCGTGACACAAAGCCCAGCATATGTCTTGCTGTTGCCACGACCTGGAAGATGTAAAGCGAAAAGTTTAACTCTGGGGTGAAGGTGACGCTGAGGATGATAACGGACTGGACGGCTTCAATTGCTATCCCGGACACGTTGTAGGCAGGCGTGAAGGTGAGTTTCTGGTGTGGAAGAGCGTCACACTGCACTTTTTGTAGCTTAATTAAAGGTAGTTATGAGAGCCTCATCGGGTGATTTCTTTGAGGTGGACCTGGAGACGGAAAGAGAAACGATGAGTGGCAATGCGAGAGATGGTGGACATATCATCCGTACATTGTATCAGCAGACTGTCCGGAGACTGGGGAATGTCGTTGACGTCGATAGAAAATAGGGTTGGGCCAAGGACAGAACCTTGTGGGACCCCAGAGAGAGCTGTGCAGCGCTCAGATACTGAGCCGTTATAGAGGACACGCTGGCTGCGATTCGTGACAAAACGAGCAATTCATAGTAGGGCGGTGCCTCGAAGCCCGACCAGTGTGCCTTTGATGAGGAGGGCATGGTTTTAGTCTCGAATGCGTTGGATAAGTCGAGTTGGACAAGCTCAACAGGAATGCGGCTGTCAAGGCTGTCACTCACAAAGTGGGTAAGTGTAGCCTAAGCTGTACAGCACCTGCGGCCAGGGCGGAAGCAATACTGGGAAGTGTATATGGCTCTCCTCCAAGAAGGTCATGATGACATTGTTCAAAAGTATTTCGAAAGTCCTGGAAAGAACAGATGTCACGGCCACTGGACGATAACTCGAGGTTGCATTTGCAGGCTTTCCATGGCCCTTGTGGATAGGGGTAACGTATGATTGATGCCAGATGTCGTGTACAAATGAATGAGCAGAGAAGGACTGGAACATTCGGAGGAAATAATTAGAGATATGAGAATATATCAGCTTCAGGAAAGCTGGAGCGATGAGGTCAGGTGGTGGGTAATGTAACGGCTTAAAAATTTGGACAACTGCATCTAGGTGCTCAGTGGTGAGTGTAAGAGTAGAGATGGAAGAGCGAGGTGGAGGAATGGAGGATTCGGAAAGCTGGACGAGGAAACCTGGATCGTGAGAGGTGGTGGGACTGTATGATGAAGAGAAATGATAAGCAAAGAGGGTTGGAAATGGTGGATGGGTCAGTGACGGGAAGATTGTGCTGGAAGCAGGGTTGGTTAGAGCTAGATTGCAGCTTGCGCACGTAGGACCAAAATAGCTTCAGTTTTCCTTGGCTTTGAGAGCAACTTCTCTAGCATAAACGGAGTGGGCCACATGTAAAGCGGACTTCAGGGCGCGCTGAAGCGACTTCGCCTCCTGATAGGCGACAAGACACTGCAATTATGTTGCATGTTTGAACAGAGCCCTTTTGCGGCTAGACATCTTGATGATGTCACAGGCGATCCATGATAAACTGCGGCGGTGTGCTGTGTTGATAAGGCAGGGCACACATTTCTTTTCGATAACAAGAACAAAGTTGCACCACAGGTCGTAATCGAAGGGGGAGTCCTTTGATGTTAAACAAAAAGGAGCTAGGTGGGCAAGACGGGTCATGTGATCGTGGTCAGTGCGGCTAAATTGCTATACAGCTCTGGCGAGGTGGCCTTTGCCTGGAAGAAGTGTTGCGTAAGACAGTTCTAATGTAGAGTTGTCACTACCGGACAGCCCCGGGAGAACACTGCAAGAGACGACTCTGCTGATGTACGGACGAAGGTCAGGTCAAGAGAACGAGCGATTCCCTGTCACGTAAGAGGGTTCGCGATTGACCTGGTACAGTTCGGCTGAAGTGACTGCATCCAGAAGGAGACAGCCACCGCTGTCCATGGACATGTGTTTATCATGACCCCACCAGTAAACATTGGTGTTGAAATCACCGACTAGGACGACATCGTCGTAAGGTGAGGCAGATGTTGCCGATAGCCCATAGTAACGGCGTCAAGTAACTTGAAAGAATCCAAGCGGTTCTTGGGAGGGCAATAAATACAGCCAAGGAGGATGGTGCCCAGAGGAAGTAGTATGTCAAGAAAAACCACCTCTAAATCTCGGAGTTCAAGGTCATATCGGCGACGGGTGGAGATGTTGATCAGAGTGCGATTAAAAAGATTAAAAAGCCCCCCCCCCCCCCCCCCGGCCGCAACGGTCACGACGGAATACGGTGTGTGTAGAGAGATTCTCCTTCGACGTCGTAGACACTTGGGTCAAGCCACGTTTTACTGAGGAAGGCAACAATATTAGCGTGGAGAGAGACGTTATGGTGGAGCAGAGGTCAATTTGAGCAATTGTTCACAGTTGGAGGGACTTGTTCAGCCGAAGGGAACCGTTTCGATTGTAATTATGAGCATCATGCGAACTAGAATGGCCGACTTTCGTGTGGGCAGGGGCAGCTGGGCCACTGTCTAAGAAGTCGTCCGAGAAAGGGAGAGGGCACATCGGAAGCAATAAAAGGATAATTAGTACGTGCGACCGCACCTGTGACATAGTCCGCCATCGACATGCAGACGCAGGCACGATGATTCCATTCGTCACAAAAGAGTCGCAACACAAGGCTGCTTGGTCATCACGAACACATTTAATTGCCACACCTTTGGAACACGAAACGAGGAAGACCTGAGTTCGGACCAAGAAGGTTGGTTCGGACAGACATCGCCACATGCACCTTAACAGAAGGGAGTCGATCGTGATTTGCCGATGAAAGAGGCGCACAGCGCAGAGCCACGACGAGGGTGAACCGATGCATGACGCGAGCGTCGTTGATGCCTAGAACTGGCCGATGAATGGCGGCTGCCCGAAGAGGATGCGCATTGCACTGAGGCAAAAAGGTAAAAGAACGGTATGGCTAAAATGAGCCCGGCGTGTGCGACGCAGCGCCATATTAGACACCTTTAGCAGAGCGTGTTGCGTTTTTTCGTCTACGTTACCGTGATCCTTGCCACCAGCAGTACGCACGCGCTTCATTAGTCCCAAGGAGGATATATAAAAACTTCTGGAGTGGAGGTGACGTCCAAAAAGTGACGCCAACGTGCCGCCATCTTGGGAGGGGCAAGACATACAGGCGGCCACATTCACGGTAGAGGCAGCAGCCAAGCGCGCGGCTCGTTTACGGATATTTCTTTACTGCATGGCAACGCCGCTTGGATTAATTTTGGTCTATGGCGTCATGAATGGTTCCTGAGCATATTAGTAGCGTTTTGCGCTAATTAATTACAGCTAATTGCAAAATTGTGAATAAATATTAAAATACCTGCTATAGCTACAAGTCGTACATCGTTGGATAACTTATGCCAAGTCCAACAGCACTGGACTATGCTTCACGTTTTAATTATTTACCGCTAGTTGAGCTAATTAATTACTACTAGTTGCATAACTGTGAATAAATAATAAAATACATGCTATAGCTGCAAGTCGTATATTGTTGGATAGCTTATGTCAAGACTAACAGTACTGAACTAGCTGCACGTATTAATTATTTATCGCTAATTGCGCTAATTAATTACTGCTAATTGAATAATTGTGAATAAATATTGAAATACATGCTATAGCTACAAGTCGTATATAGTTGGATAGCTTATGCCAAGTCCAACAGCACTAGACTCGCTGCACGTTTTAATTATTTACCGCTAATTGCGCTAAATAATTACTGCTTAGTGCAGTGACATTAGTTTAGTACAGCTGTACTCAATATAAGCTACACCACGATATGTGACTTGAAAGGATAGCAATCAATTCATGTTTAATCACAATTGACTAATTAGCGATAATTAATAAGACGTGCTGTTAATCTAGAGCACTTGTACTCGGCATAAGCTATCCAACGATATATGACTTGTAGCCAATGCATGTATTTTAACATTTAGAGACAATTATCTATTTAGCATAATTAATTAGGAATTAGCTCAAGCCAGTGCACTCGACATATGCTATCTAACGACATATGACTCTATGATGCGTAAAATCTAAAGTTCATTAGCAGTTAATAATTCACCATGTTTAATTAAGACTGCTATTAATAAGACTTGCTCAGCTGGTAGCCCGCAACATTGCATTATAACTTAAAAATCCGTTAAGCACGTGAAACACACTGGCGACGCCATCGAACAGCGCTTCCAAGCGCTTGGAAGGCTAATTCTTGCCCACCACAAGATAGCCGCCGCAGGCTTCACCCCAGCCCATTGGCCGGTATAGGACACTTCCACTCCAGCAGTTTTTTTATATCCTCCTTGATTAGTCCCGACTGTAGTGAACTAGAACAGTCCCGACGCATGGCCTCCGAGATCATCCTCGGAGGACATACCCGACGCGGAGGCAGCTCGCCTTGAGGGCGCCAGATGGCGCTAGTTGCCCGCCCGCTAGGTGCCCACCGATACGTTCTTCCGATACCAGGGCCGGTCTCGAGGGAGTGTGCGCTTCTCCCTCGAGGCCGTAGAGCTAATACAAAGAGCTCTATGCTCTATGCTCGAGACCGGCCGTGCCCGATCGCCCGATACAAACGGATAGATAATCATCATCTTAGCGCATACCCACTTGCCCACTGCGTTGGCACAAATCGGTGCGGGGGCACTGCCGATGGGAGGGATCACGATATATTCGTCAAAGCGCAACACGGTCTGCTAAAGAAAAAAAAATGGGGATGAAAGGTTCTTGCAGGTGTTTTTCACCTACCAAATATATCTTCCAGCCATGCTCGTGAATTTTCGAGGCGGTGAGGACCAAACCAACCAAACGCTCGACTTCGCCGGCGCCAACGCCGCCGGGCATTTTTTTTTTTTTTTTTTTTTTCGACGTAAGAGTATTAACCCTGTGGCTTTAACAAATGTTTTTAGTGCTATGAGGCCCGTGCAAATGCTGAGTGGAAGCTGCCGTACGCTTCGCGTATGCCCGTTGCCCGTCAGAGCTCTTTCATCCAAAAGCTTTGGTTGCCTCGATGCGCGCGCTTCATCCTAGCCTCTTCAGACAAGCGGCGGCACCTTTTTCATGCCTTCTCCCTTTTCTTGCTGCCTCCGAGATCGGTAATTTGGGCATGCAGTAGAACCACTATAGTACAACGAAGCATCAACAGGTTGCAGCGCGAACTCTATTCAAATTTATTTTTATATTTTTATTTTTTCTATTTTGGTACTTTCATCAAATCAGCTGTATCAAACTTGCCGCACTAGCCGCGCTCTGTAGGTGCTTTGTGTAAACTTTTATCACGTGACCGTCCCGCCGTCCCTCCCGTCGCTGCCTTGTCGCTGCTGCCGTTGCTCCATTTACGTTGTTTTGCCTGGTGGGGTTTCGCCAGCGCGCGGCCTTACGGTGGTGTGTGAAACGTGGTGCGCAAAAGTCAACTGGAAGCGCTCGCCTGTAAACGCCTCCAGTAATAGACGTGATTTGCGGGGTTCGTCCCAAACATCTTTAGGACTGCTTCAAAGTTTAACAATGAACAGTATGCAGTGTGCAGCGTACTTTGTAGCTCTCGCCTGTTGCGTCGTACCCGTTGTGTTTACATCTGACCCTGCACTGGCCGAAACGACAAGACCTGTGCCGGCCAATGTTACTAGAACATTGGTGCCGACGACACAGGCGCCAACTACTACCATCTCACCGCAAACAGGTACTGTGAAAACCATGTGAAAACTATCGTAACGTTGATGCGCTATCGGTTGTGAACTTTCACCCCTCCTCTCTCTGCCGGATAGACGTCGTCGGGGCTGCTGATACTGCCGATTGAAGTCTGCATGCACGGCCTTGACTTTGTTATCGGCCTGAAAACTTCCGCTGTTGTGCACAGAAGACATCTTGTGCGGCATTTACTTCGTCCTATCTATGTAGTACACAAAGCATAAACCGGTAGACGTGCCTACAATATCGGCATCGATGTTGCTGCTGTAGTGCAATAATATCCGCAATAATGCAACGTTTTTCGGCAAGAGTTCGGAGCACGGGTTGTTCGAAGACACGTTTGAGCCACAGCCTGCAGGCAGGCCTGCAACTGAAAAGAAACCCCATGGGTTTTTCTAAGTTCCTTGTTCTTTTTGTTAGCTTGCGTGCGTCGTCGTCAATGGAGGTGCGCCTCCCTTCGTACCCACTGGACCAAGGATCGTTTATTGCTTTTTTTTTTTTTTTTTTTTTTTTTTCGCTCGCTTTGATGCCATACCAGTAAGCGGCCGGCGCGTTCCATTACGAACGGGGGTGTCATTTATTGCTGCCTCTACCTTCGTTGCTGCAGCCGTCGATAGCGATGTTACAATGCCGGTCCGTTCCAACAAAAGGTTTCCGCTTCAGTCTGCTCGTTCACAGAATGCGCCAATTGCGCATGCTTCGCAACGTACTGGGAGGCTTTCATTATGATTGTGTAGGAGGACGTTTGTCTGATTGCGGCCTTGATTGACGTTTGGCCGTGACTAATGGACGGCTGCCTTTCTGACATTTCTGTGCCTCAGCTGACAAGGCACTTTCTGCCTCCGCTGCATCAGTCACTTATTGTTTCCCTTTATTTTTTTTATACAGGGCTTGTTTCTGTCTAACTGCGCATCAGCAATACAGTGTATCGGGGCGGAGAGCTGGGATGCGTAGTTAGGGATAATCATTTTTTTTTTTTTTTGTCTGCGAATAGTGGCGTAAAACTTCGTCAGGTTAACATCCAGTCTTGACAGACTTGTCCCTCATCGCAAAAAAGTGTAATTATCGAATTCCATTTGGTAAATAGGCATTTACCTACAGGAGTTAGAATTACTTTCATTCATATTAATTTCCTCATCGTGTAACCTGTTCGGCCCAGAATTAGTGCATAAAAACAATATTGGTGTCTCAAAGCTTATTAGGGTTGTTGCAGGAATTTACTTTTGCAGGAACATAGCTTTATACAATTAGTGCGAAACTTGTTGCTCTTTGGGACAATCATAGGGATGAATGACTTTCTTTTATATTAATTTCCTGATTGTGTAACATGTTTGGCCCAGAATTAATGCGTAAAAACAATATGGGTGTCTCTTATAGCTTATTAGGCTTGTTGCAGAAAATTACTTTTGCAGGAACTTAGCTTTATACAATTAGTATGAAACTTGTTGCTCGTTGGGACTATCATGGTGAAGAATTACTTTCTTTTATAATAATTGCCTGGTCGTGTAACATGTTCGGCCCAGAATTAGTGTGGGTGTCTCTTACAGCTTATTAGGCTTGTTGCAGGAATTCACTTTTGCAGGAACTTAGCTCTATAAAACTATTGCGAAATTTGTTGCTCTTTGGGACTATCATGGTGATCTTTGTTCGGAGTGTGCGAAAGATGGTGGTGTATTGTTGATAAAAGCAGTTCATATTAACATATTAATTATCCGCGTGGAGCTGATACGTCTATTTTGGTTCCCTGCTATCACCTGTCTGGCATTGTTGCATGGGGTAGCAATATGTCTCTTCAACTGAATATTGCGGGTAATATGTGAATGAGGGAAACTTGAAGCATGCGTTAGATAGTTTTACAGCCACTGAAACTGTTATCTATGTATAGCATTCTATACTACTTAAATACAGGCTCTTGTTCATGAAGTTTCATTTACTGAAGCAGTTGACAAGCCTAGCTTAGAATGTCGTTCAAGGGTTTGGGAAGTTGCATCTTTTGATGTCAATACTGCTTGTATTTGAGGTGCTGAGCTTGTGCACTCTTTAGCTGTGACTGTATACATTAGCTAATTTCATTTTTCAGTGGCAGGATTTGGCTGCATTTGCAGTGAAGTTTTTCAGATGCATTTCATGGTGATGTGAGAAAACTACAAATAGAAAACTTCTAATTGATACCGATTTGGAAAATTTATTATCGTAAATTAGTACAAAATTGGACTAACTGAAGCTTATCGCTTACACCCATATCTGATGCAGATAATAGTGCACCCCGGAGACATTCACAAAATGTACCTTTATAGTAAGGTGTTCATAATGTTCAGAGTGGTAGTATGGTGCAAGAAAAAAAAAAATCTAACTTGTGTTGGGCTAATGGTGCCTGTCAGTTAGGTGCAATTACAGTAAAACTTTGTTTCAAGAGATATTCAAGGGACCAGAAAAAGATGTCTCTTGTAAGCAAGGTCTCTTGTAACCAAAAATTCTAAAATCACTGTGTTCATCAGTTTACTGCACATCATCATTCACATGCATTCACAGGAAATTGTTCAGGAAAGCTTAAAGAAGTTATTCATACTAGTATGTATTTTTGTGAGGTAAATTCTGGAGGTAAAGCACTTCACTTTGCAAGCCTTCCTATTACTCTAATACCTTTAAAGCACTCTTACATGCTCGTCAACCTCAGATGCTTACAGGCTCGTCATCCTCAGATGATTCACAAAAAGGAAGACATCAGGATTCTAAGCTTTCATCTTGTGATCAAATTTTAACAGTGAGGAGTTAAAAGTGCTGGATGTCATTCATGCATTTTGATTTGCTTTGTAGGTAACAGTAATGTGATGCCGTTTTGACTTTCCAATCATGGGGAAGCACTCCTCAGTTCCTGACATACATAACAAAAAGGACACTGATATGGAACAGTATTTAGCTAAGGGAATCTGAAGTGCATCATGTACGAGTTGGTATGTTCCAGATGTATTGTATGAGCACACCTGGGTTCTGTCTCTTCTAAATAGTGAAGAATTTACTCCAGGAACCTGATAAAGTTGTCCTTAGTAACCGAGTGTCTCTTGTAACCATATATCTTGTATGCAATGTTGTTAATATGGCAGACATAGGAAAACCAACCAAACCATTTTCAAATGTCTCTTATAACTGAGTGTCTCTTGTAACAGTGTCTCTTGTAATGAGATTTAACTGTATTTAATTTCAACTGAAGAAAAAGCACGATCGATGTACACAATTTCATGGATTACTCTTCTCTAAGGTCTTATAATAAAAATGCTATCAGTTTTGCTCTTTTTTATCAAATATGCAAGTGCTCACATGGATATATTGGGTACAGTTAGGCAGACCAATTGGGCAAGTCAGCTGGTTTTTCCAACTAGTTCTAATTTTCAAATCCAGTTATACTCTGTTGGTTTTAATCATGACTGAAAGTAACCAGTTAGAGGTAATGATTTCCCAATCGGTCTTAACTGGGTCCATTTGATTCCACTTGGCATGTCCAATTAGAATTGATTTCTTCTCTGCCTGAGTCGTAATCAATTGCAAGTAAGAATTTACCATTTGGTTCCAAATAAGTCCAGTTGATTTGTATTGACAGTCTCAATTGGGGTCTATTATTCTTATTGATGGGGAGCGTCTGACAACTTTCCAAGGGCTCTTGCTTCAGCAGCTGCTGCATTGCATTCAATGTTCACAAGTTCTTTCAGAGGTGTACATTTCCAGTTGGGTTTAGCTTATGTGCTGATGCTCTGTGTAAGAAGTTGTGTGCAAATTTTAAATCAGATAATACTATAGCTTTGCGTAGCATTAGTGCTGATGTAACAACCCAGTGCAGTCATGTGTTTATGTGACTTTGATGTCATGTTGATTTCGAATTTTCATGTAATTGTGCATGGCAAAACACAAGTTCAGCTTTGTATTGCCTGTTGAGATTCTTGTGGCAACACTATGCAATTTTAATGGTTGGTTGATAAGCTTGGAATGGAAAAATCCTAGACACATACTGAGCAACTTTTGCACATGTTCATCAAGCAGGAATCTTTATTTTTGACACTTGTGTATGTACATGTGTGTATTCTCTTTCAGTAGGACTTTATATCACTTTGGCTAGTTTTGCAATCTTGTATGTGAGCAAACCTGCTACTTGGAGTACTGCTTCCTTGTTTTATTTATTTTTTTTTGGCCTATGAGCTCATAAAAGCTGTGTTTTTGCTTGCAGCATGTGCCCAGAAGACAAACACATCATGTTCTGAATGTTTAGGAGCTGGCACTGGGGTACGTAAATCATGCATGTTGTTTGTTTCTCTTCGAATTTGTGGCATTATTATCTGCAGTTGACATCTCCCATGCAGGCTTAATACATGTTCTTTTTTGCTTCTTTTGGTATGAAATGGCTGCAGTTTACTCTCTTCCAAATATATATACTCAAGTATCGGTAATACAGCAAAGCAATTGTTATTAAACATTATATTTTAGTGTTTTAGGTTTTGAATTAAATTTTATTCAAATTGGCTGTGACTCATTGCATAAATTTTAGCTGAGCTGCCACTACATTTCTTTCTTGAGATCAGGGGTGGAATAATATAACTATTCTATTTCATCCAAAAACTGTTCTATTCCATTGCCTTCTCTGCCATTGGCCGGTTAAAATTTGAATCTTGGCATAATGTTGCAACAAGTAAATTCACATAGTTGTCACCTCATACACAATTTTGGCGTCATCGTCAAGGAAATGGAATGGTTTTGGAATCGCTATATTATTCCACCCCAGTGCTGTTTGTGACCATTCATACCGAAGAGGCATTCTTTCCCAAAATATTTTGCACAATTCTTTTTTTTTGCATGATGCAGTGAACTCTGGTGTTTATGTTGCTCGAGACGTGAAAATTTACGTATCATTGCTGATGCTGTGTTTGTTGTCATTCCAGCCCCTGAAGCAGCCTGGTTCATGTCTTGTAGTGAATTAAAGTTACGTATCTGGAATTGTATTGCAGTTTTTGCATTCCTCATATCACCTAAACATCAGAAGCATGTTGCAGTCATCGTTCAGATGATGAAACTGAAATAGCATCAAGGAAAAAAATTATAAATTATTTAGCTGTCATAGACTAATACCATACAGTTATTCATGTATTCTGATGTCTAAGGCATCATCTGAAAGAAAATAATAATTACAATTTGGTGATTATGGTTCCTTAACATTAGGCCAATGTTAATCTGGCACGAGTAACGTTTGAATATTCGTAATTAATTATCACTGTTAAAGGGCTTTTTTTTTTCTACTTGGATTGGTGTCTAGCCCTGAAATTTACTGTGTAGTGGCAGCTCCTTATTTTTATTTAGAAACAATTTGGCAAAAAATAGATCTCTTGCAAGTGACTGTAAATATTTACCATATAGGTAGGGGTTGGTGTTTTCGGTTTTTATTTTCTGAGAATTCGGCTGACTTTTTTCGGTATTTATTTGTAAACACAACTTCCTGTTTTTATCGGTTAATATTATTTTCTGCTGAGGAAATATTTTTTTTTTTTTTTTGGTGGGATAAGGGGCACCCGTGTAAGTTAAAAGTGACGTAGTGTTCATTTTGACTTTTTTTTTTTCTTGCACATTGTTTTGTGCACTTTTATTTAATGTACAGTTGGTCATATATACAGCTAAGGTCCTGGAAGAAAATGCTATTGCCATGATGAAAACTAGCGTTATGACAAAACACATATGTAAAAAATATATTCACACGTTAGATAAAGGAGTAATTGAACTATTATTTTTACGATCACGTTTTTGCATAATCCAAGTCACTTAAAAAGCAAATGGCTCCTCTCTGCTTGTATCTCAGAAATGTCATGTGGCAAGAAACTGGCGGGCTTCGGTCTTCGCGATCACCTCGAAGAACTTGCGCTGCAAATTCTCTGGTGTGTCCTTCGCCCCGCGAACTGCCTGCCTTGCCGCAGGCGCCCATCATTGAACGCTTGACATGTTTATGAGGGTCGGGATGCACAGCTGCCATTCTTTCCCCATTCGTGAGGCCATGAAAAATGCTTCGAAACCCTCAACTGCTGTACTTAAACCAACAATTCCACTGTCTCACTTCATGCCCCTGGATTGAACACTGTTGAAATTTTCTCCCGTAATCGAGAGTTCGAGGTGTGCATGAAAAGGTACTGACCTTTTTCGGTTTAAATTGAACCTTCTAAAATGCTTTCGGCGTACCTTTATCGGTGTTTTTCGGTTTAAACTGAAAAATCCAACCCCTACATATAGGCTCTTCTGACTGTCTGGTGGTTGAAACTTGTCTGTGTAACTGCAATGTTAGCAAAACAACGAAAGGTTATTTATGAGACATTGTGGAGGCTTTACTGCTCTTTTATGTGAAAAACTAATTGATACTGTGACAGTGCAGTGTTGGAAATTATACCATGTCTACTCAGTTAAAACAAGGCCCAATGAGTGTGTGTGGCTCGGTCCTTTTGTTAGTTCCATTCCAAAACTGACTTTTTTCAGTTCACTGGTTAATTGATGTTCAGGATTACGACTGTGTAAGGAGGTCACCTGTGTTAATCCACACAGCAGATCTTCAAAATTTGCGTTTTGTTTTAAAAACCGGAGCCTAGATAAACATAGCTGCCCTGTTCCGGGTCACATTTTTTCCTGATAAACCTGCTTCTTATGTTTCTTTGTAGTGTTACTACTGCTCCACATCACGGAGATGTGGCTTCTATCCATACAAGAGGCTAATCCCAAGCCATGATGAATGTGCTTACTTTTCTGAGGTCTATTGGGGCGTCTGCTTCAGTAAGTTGGTGAAATTTCTTCTTATGTGTTAAGTGTTTCTGTGGTGTGTTGAGCTACAGAGGCATAAGTGCTGCTACTTAGTAAGAGGATGTGACAGTAATGTAAAGTTTAAAAGAAAATGTAGCAGTTTAATGTAGACATGGTTGGAAAGGATTGGGCATATATGGTGAGGGGAAAAAGTGTAAGTTTTATATGAGTAAGTGGGTTTAGCCGCATGCAGGTTGGTTATTTGAATCTATCTAATTATTTCACTTGCCAAGCTACTATTACTGTGCATTCATTTCCTTAATGTTGCTGCTTACTGAGCTATGAGCATGCCTGACCTCTTGGTCAAGTTTGCTTAACTTCAAAATTTTTTTTTTTTTGTGTGTGTGTGTGTGTGTGTGTGTGTGTGTGTGTGTGTGTGTGTGTGTGTGTGTGTGTGTGTGTGTGTGTGTGTGTGTGTGTGTGTGTGTGTGTGTGTGTGTGTGTGTGTGTGTGTGTGTGTGTGTGTGTCCGTCCGTCCGTCTGCACGTGCACACCTTGAGATCTACATATTTGCTGCAGAGATTTGGTCCGTGGGCTTTTGCTGATGTGTTACACCCCTGCATTTCCGTTTCCTTTGCAGTTTCCCTTCAAGGCAGCGTAATTGCCATCAGTGTGGTTGTGGGCACTTTGCTGCTAGCATTAGTGGTGTGCTGCTGCTGCTGCTGTCGCAAGCGTCAAAACAACAAGTGGTTGCGTGATATGGCTCGAATGGAAGAAGAGCGCAGGCAACGTCAGGAGCGCTCAGATGAACGGCGAGCAGAGCGCAAGTCACGTACTGATGATATCCGGCGCAAATACGGTCTAGTTCGGGATGAGACGCCACCTTACACTCGCTTCGACCATTGACGCTGCCCTTTCCGGCTGTGTAGAAAAGTGAAGTGGCTGACACCTGTGTGCATCGCTGGATGCTCTGGTCTCTCACTTAACCTGGCCAATGTGGAACAGATGTGGTGACAGTGATTGGCACTGCTCTGTGGATAAGATGGTTTCCTGTGGCTCTGTCTCCTTAAAATGTACCCCGAAATGCTGGTCTGAAGAAGTTAGTGGGCGAAAGTAATGTGATTCAATGAACTGCACCCTTGTTCCTGAGCAGCCATAAACAGTTTTTTTCCGCACCTGGCTTGTGCATGGCTGAAGATGAGAACTATTTTCCCTGTGAAATTTTCAGCTTTTCCATTTATTCAAGGTCGCATGTCATCAAGAAGTTAGAATGAGATGCCTTTTATATTTGATGTTTACTGAAGTTTGTCATTGAAAGCAGCCATACATTGAGAATTTAAAAGCACTGCTTGATAATAGTGAAAGGTCGCAAAATAGGATCAGTACTTTTCTTCTGTGTGGTCATTGTGGCATTTTTACATTTCAGAGTGCAGTATAGGGGTGACTTAGTTGTATTTTCCTCATCTTGTTTTGGTTTTCTGGCTTACTGATGTATGCACAAAGGTTTTATCACCTATGCTTTTACATTTACAAAGTGCCTTAATTTAAAGCCCAAGGAAACTTACCATATCAGATGATCAACATTAAGATCTGTTAGTGTCAGCTGTCCGTGACAGTTACTTTAAAGATCATTATAATGTACTTACTTTTTGTTCTCGCAATGCACAAACACTGTTTCACAGTTGTATGCTTGTATTATGGCACTTTTTTTTATGTGTAGTTAATACAGTTTATTGTTTGATGCAACGGCCTTGAGGTCATAGGCTTCAGTAGGAGTTATATTCCTGTTTGAATGATGGGATTTATAATTCTTCCTTAATTATTTTAGTACAAGAAAGGAAAATAGGAAACTTCAATGCGTCTGCTCTTAATCTGCTCTTAGTTGTACTGGAAATATGTAATTTTGGCTGTGGAAATACGTGGAAGCATAGATTTATGCTGCCCAAAACATTCCACTTGCTAATGATGTTATTTTTGGGCATTTTTTGCCTTATTAAAACTGTTTTCAATAAAAGACAAGGTCAGATGGTTGTTTTCATTCTATTTATAGTTCATGAATGTTGCAGTCAGCTATTTATAGTTCGAACTGTTGGGACATGTGGTTACAACTGTCCACATTTATTCTTTCTTGAAAGGGAGGTTCTGGCTGATGCTGCAGCTGTGGCTTACAGCAATACAATCTGAATACATATATCCGAGCATCCTAATATGTATAAGCACAAGCACTCTGATTGCTTCTTAGCATCTAAAAGTTCATCTTTTCCCTGAAAACTTGTTTTTATTGGGATCATTTCATCATTACATACATTGCAGTTGAAAGCTTGGGGGCACTTGTTTGTCTTGTCACTCTCCTTCCTTTGCAATGCTTTGCCAACTCATTATTTACCAGGGTACATTCAGTGTTGACAAGTTCTTGATTGTCATGTGCCCATCTGCCACCAGAGATTACACCGGCTTCAAGAGCATTGTCTTATTTATGGTGTCTGTAACAGCCTTGTTTTGATGGCTTGGCTTTTCTCTTTTCACTTTTACAACTTCCCCTAGATCTAGGCCACGTTTAGCACTGAAGAGGTGGTGCTTATTGGGCCATTGAACCATTGTAATTTACATCTACTTGGGGATAATTTCTTATGAACCTTGCGTCAAATTTAGGTGGTGTACATTGTTACATCTAGAGGGGAAGAAAGCTAATGAGCATTGCCAGCATGGTAAGAGTAAGTATTGGTATTTTCTATGACACACACACAGCACTGCTGACTGCCTTCGACAGGTTTTTATGGTTTGGTAGCCATTAGGGCGAGGTGCACTGTCACATGACACCTTGCCTGGCTTCAACACATTCGGAGCCCTATTGGCATGCACACTGGTTTTTCAGCAAAGAAAGCCCTCGGAGGTTTTCAGTAATCTGTGACTTCAAGACAGCCATCAGGTCAAGGTCCTAGCGGCACTCTTTTGTGAAGTAAACTAAAGCCAAGCAGTCAATTTTAGCCACATATGCCAGCCGCGCTCACTGCTGTGTAGAAGGGTAGTTGAATAGAAGGATCTGCTCCAGAGCAAGTAAACATCCACATTCATGTAGGCTTATACTGGCAGTTGGAGCTGATGAGATCATGATGGAAACCATACTGGAAGAATCGCCATTGTTCAGACGAAGCCTTTCTATCTTCATTATTATCTTCAGAGTAAACACAGCTGGCAGGTTTTTCCTGTTTAAATGGGAGCATACAATGCATTTATAAAATCCTGGAAAGCTTTCACTTTGCATCTACATTCTCGGCATATTGCCCTCTACATGGTCGACAGCTTTCCTTGGCACAAGAATATTGACTTGCATAGTGGATATTCGAATAATGCCCTAATTTTTTCTGCGACATTGTTTGTCAAAATCTGCTGGACCTGTACTATTTTTCAATATATTCTTGGTCACCATGTAAAGCTTTGTGCCCTTGGTGAAGAAGGAAGGGCATGTGTGGCTTAGCATAGTCTGATTTTCATCTTCATACTTTGCAGATTTAGATTTAAGAACGCTTCTTTTGTGCTATGAGGACGGCACACTAGTTCACCCGAGTATGACATGGTAGCGTTAAAGGTCTACGACCATTTGTGGGGATCCCCTGGCACATCCTATCATAGTCTTGGACATGCTTTTGACTAAACATTGTGCTTTTCAACGCAGTCGAACGAATGTGCCTCGATGGCTTAGGGTAGTGTGCTTGACTTGCGACCGAAGAGTCGGGAGCTCGACTCCACCTTTGATTGCACATTTTGCTTTTAAGTGACGTCTCTGCATGTTTCGTCATGGTGATGTGACCCCTCTTGACCAGTCTGAATTTTCTAGTCTCTGTGATGCTGGTATTTTTGCTTACCGGACGGAATCTTTGTCAATATTGGTTTTGAAAGTGGTGTGCATGGAGGCCTTTGTTCATTAGTAGTGCAAAGCAATGCCGATTGACCAAGAAACATTGAAAACCAATATAGGCACAGCAAATATGCAGCTGTAGTATTTGTTCCATAAATTTTAAACTGAACTTTAGTGGGCCGTACCATTTGAAGCACTCCTCATGACAACAATGCTCGGGCAGTTGTCGAGCGCTGCTCCACTGCTTGGGGTCATCGTGCTTGCACGGCAGCTTGTAATATCCCTCTGTGCTTCTGCAGCCACTGTGTCTTCTTGAGCAGCCACACGGAATCCTGTCCTGGCTAACTGCTCCGGCACTCCTTTTTTCCGTGCTTTTGAAAGGACTTGTAAACTTTGAACGAGCACTTTTCACTACCTCCGAGTGAAGCAGCCTTTTACATGCACATTATAGCTTTGATTATATGCATGGGGGGTTCCGCTTACTCAGAAGGGTGACGGAAAAACCGGAAACAACCGAGATAATGCACTGCATAACGTTGCAAGGAAATCTATTGTTGGGTGCAATGGACTTCGCGGCCTGCGAAGACAATATAGTCTACTTGTACCAAGAGGTTTTAGTGGGTGGTACTACTAGCTGCAATCACGGATTTCACCAATGTCTGTCCGGAGCGAGAGAGAGAGAAAGGTGGCGAAAGCGTCACGTGGCTTAGTGTTGAGGCGGAGCGGGCGCACAGCTGCAGCCAATGAGAAAGGCATGTATCACACGTTTCTGCTGTCACTGAGCAGTGTTGCACACGCGCGTTACTTTGAACTTGGCAGTCTCGTGTCGCTCGGGTACCCTCCACCTTAGGCTTCGCACTCGCTTCAGTCGCCCTCGGCACGGACAGCAGACATGTACTCACGGTGCTCCCTAGACCTTCGCTACTCGCCGCTTGCCTTCAAGCGCGATTCCTTGCTCTTCGATTACCTTCACCCAAAGGACCCTCCTTCACTGCTAGACTACAGTGTACTAGAATACTTTAGTACATTAGCTAGACCTGATGCCAAAACCATGGACTATACAGGATCTGCTTTGCTCACCCTGCGTTATTATGTCCAAACAGTGTAAAAATGCATAGAAAAACAGCAGGGGGAAGGAGTGCTAGCGCAGCTATTTTGCATTAACTATGCAGATCATACACGGCAAAATAATTTTTGAAAAGGAATGAGATTGCATAATTTCCTGAAATTCGTGAAAATATAATTAAACTGCATTGCTAGTTACTGCTCCCAAATGTAATGACATTACATTAAAATTCTGCAAAGTTATACAATTATTCTGACATTACATTAAAATTCTGCAAAGTTATACAATTATTCTTAAATTACTTTCTAGTTTTCATTCATAGACAAACTAAGCCTGCTAAACAAAACATATCTGGAGGTACGATGTGCACATTCGTCTTCCCGATAATATTCGTCCCAGACAAGTACACATACTCTCCCTTTTCCCTACAGTACAGTTGACAAAAATAAGACAACTGCAAAAAACAAGCATGGTCGAACATTGGTCATTATGATTGCGCTCAAGACAGAAATGAGCGGCGAACCCAGTGTCTTGATGGCCCGGAACTGTCTCACCCTTTGCAGCAGAATAATTTGTTGCTTCCGTAGTCCCAGGAATCGACGACGGCACCTTGCACACAGTAGTGTTCATGCCATTGACGTCCATTTCCATCTGTCTCATCGCCCCGTGGCAGTAAGTGTAACCAGGCGTCACTTGCCAACGTAACAGGGAGTGCCACTGCGCACTCCAGACTAGGTTTGAACTCGGGCCGCCTTGCACCATTTTTCTCTACGGCGACCCCTACACGTTTTACACCTTGCTACTTGAGGAATAGTTGCGACCATGGTGTTGGAATGGTATGGCTGCAATGAGTCACGTGGCGACACATGACACCGTTGGTCAGGGACGCACAGCGCTCTATTCTATCCTCTTTTTGCCGATCCGCTATGTTGGCCGAGGCTTGCCGCACGTCCATCTTGCTTTAACGGAACCTTACCGAGCGTATCTAGTGGTGTCTGCAGAAGTGTCAGTGGTTTACTTTAATTAAAGTAATTATCAAAGGAATTAATTTACTTTTTTTTGCAAAATTATATTGCCTTAAAATGATTGATTACATTACTAAATTGGCAGCTAGACCAAAAATAATTTATTACATCACAAATTTCGAGGTGAAGTAATCAAACTACGGTTGTTTCACTACAGTAATGTCGGATGCATATCGGCTGTAATTTTTTGGTATCGTCACACTGCAAATATATGTATCTAATGGACCTTTTCCTGAGGTTGCACCGCTGTTTGGCAGCCTGCTCGCCTAAAGTATGCTTGGGACAGCTAGATGCGCCGATTGCGCCATTTCGATTCAAGCATGCTTTTCCACGCTATGCTACAGGAAAAGTATTTGTGATTGAAACTGCACCAAGTTGCGCCCAATCTGTAGCAGCACCCGGTTTTCAAAGCGAAAGCTTCAATCGCTATTTATCAGCCAAGGCCAACCTGGCACGTCTCTTGATCTTCAATGAGCCAGAGCAAGGTCATACTGTGACTATATAGCTTAACCGTGGTACCACCTATGGTAGCATCATCATCATCAGCCTGACTATACCCACTACCGGGCGAAGGTCTTTCCCATTTTCTTTCAATTAACCCGGTCCTGTGCGAGCTGCATCTACTTGACCCCTGTGAACTTCTTAACCTCATCCGCCCACCTAACTTTCTGCCGCCCCCTGCTACGCTTTCCTTCCCTTAAAATCCAGTTTGTTGCCCTAAGTAACCATCGGTTATCCTTTCTTTGCGCTACATATGCCCTGCTCATACCCATTTCTTCTTCATTTCCACTAGAATGTCAGTGACAGTGAGTTATTTCTCTGACCCACTCTGCACGTTTCCTATCCCCTACCATTTTTCTTTCCATAGCCCTCTGCCTTGTCCTCAACTTCAGTAGAACCTTCTTTGTTAGCTTCCATGTTTCAGCCCCTATAGGTAAGTACAGCTAAGATGCAACTGTTGTATACTTCCCTCTTGAGCGATACCGGTAAGCTGCTAGTCATAATCTGGGAGTGCTTGCCAAATGCGCTCCATCCTAGTCTTATTCTCCTTGTTATTTCCCTTTTATGGTCCGGATCTGCAGTCACTACCTGTCCTAAAAAGACATATTCGCCTACTACTTCCAGTGCTTCGCTACCTAATGTAAACTGCTGTTCCTTCCCTAGGCTATTGAACATTACCTTAGTCTTCTGCATATTGATTTTCAAGCCTACCTTTTTACTTTTCCCATCTAGGTCATCAATCATTGTTTGCAATTCATCCCCTGAGTTACTTCGCAAGGCAATGTCATCAGCAAATCGCAGATTACTCAGGTATTCTCCATCTACTCTTATCCCTAACTGCTTCCATTCCAAGCCTCTGAATACTTCTAAGCAAATTAGCACGGCAATGTCATCAGCAAATCGCAGATTACTGAGGTATTCTCCATCTACTCTTATCCCTAACCTGATCCACCCACCCTAATTTTCTGCCGCCTCCTGCTACGCTTACCTTCCCTTGGAATCCAATTGGTTACTCTTAGAGACCATTGGTTATCCTCTCTTCGGACTACATGTCCTGCCCATGGCAATTCCTTATGCCTATGAATTCATTAGGTTTCATTGTGGAGGGCTGGGAAGTAATTTCGACCGTCTGGAGATCTTCAAGACGCACTGACATTGCGCAGCACACGGGCGCCTTTTGCATTTAACCCTCGTCGAAACGCAGCGGTCAATGGCTCATGCAATCTCCTAAAATTATATATGGAATACGTGCTGTCTGTAAGGGTGGAAGCAGGCACGAGAATTTTCGCGTAGCTCAGGGAGCAGTAATAATGCCACTACAAATATTAGAGAGCAGGTTGGAGAAATAATTATTAGAAAATAATTGGTTCACAGTAAGGGAAGGGCGCTGTACCTGTCACAGTTTCTGTGGACATCTGATTGATTTGATTGATTTATAGGAAGGGAAAGGCACGGTAACTGTCTCACTTGTTTTCTGTGGACACCTCAACCGCGCCGAAAGGGAAGGGAGGAGTGAAAGGGGAAAGAGAAAGAGGAGCCGTAGTGGAGGGCTACGGAGTAATTTCGACCACCTGGGGATCTTTAATGATGGGGCTGGGGCAGGTAGGTCACCGCCGCTTGCGGGGGGGGGGGGGGAGGCTATCCTGCCACCGAATTTTAATCTGTTGTAGGCCGGCATTGCACCCGCCACCGATTTGGTGGTGGACGACGGCTGTTGCTGCGGCGCGCGTCTTTCTTTCCCTCTTTTCTTCTCTATTTTCTCTTCTGTCTCCACGAGGCAGCGGAGGTGGCTCAGCTGCAGAGCCAGTAGCAGGCCCGTGCATTTTCTTTTCCTTCTTCCTGCAGCTTTTCGATGGAGGCGAAAAGCAAGGCGCCCGTGTGCTGTGCGATGTCAGTGCACGTTAAAGAACCCCAGGTGGTCGAAATTTCCGGAGTCCTCCACTACGGCGTCTCTCATAGCCTGAGTTGCTTTGGGACGTTAAAACCCCACCAACCAACCAACCAATCTTCCTGCAGCCACAACAACAACAACAACAACGCTGACATCGCACAGCACACGGACGCCTCTTTGTTTCGCCTCCATCGAAACGCAGCCGCCGAGGTCGGGTTCGAACTCGGGTAGACATCTGAACCGCATTGTAATGGAAGGGAGGATGTTGGGAGTGAAAGTCGAAAGAAAGAGGAGCCGTAGTGGAGCAACATTTTCACATGAGCACTGATCTGACCTGACACAGTGCAAGAGCGGCGGCGTTCCGCACTGACTGTGACCAGGCGATGAAGGTTTCTTCCAAAGTTTTCTTTTGAGGTATTCTTTTCTTCTTTGCAGGGTGTTTGTTGGTGGGTTGGGCAGATGTCGACATCTTTTCCTGGCGAGGGGACGTCCCCTGGTCAGTCAGACAAGGGCACAGACCCTTGAGAAACAGTACGAGGACGATCCACAAGCAGTGTACGTGGATGCAGCTCAGCACATCAAAAACGGAGCATACGTGGCATGTATGGCCACTCCAAAGTCAGCCTTCATTAACGCCATAACATTTCATGCTAGCTCCATATGCGAGGCAGAGGAAGTAGCTATCGCACTGGCCATCGCGGATCCCCACACCAAAACTATTCTAAGCGACTCAAAAAGCGCCGTTCAAAATTTCGCCAAAAATTCTGTAAGCGCACTCGCGGCACGAATTCTGCGCAACCGATCTCTCAATCACAACATCAATCTCGTATGGGTTCCGGCTCACGCGGGTAACTCCAGAAACGAAAGGGTCGACCGTCTAGCCCGAGGCATAACCAACCGGGAGACGGGAGATCTATCGGGAACGGACGCGCCTGTCGAGGCACCGCGCACATACGCGGAGGTAACAAACTTTTATCGCGAGCTAAGATGCACGTACCCCGCCCCTCACCCCGACCTCGACCGGGCGCAAGCCACGGCACTCAGACGCCTACAAACAAAGGCCATTCTTAGCCCCTACCGACTATCGTTAATTACAAACGGAGAATTCAACCCTGCGGTGACGGGACGAAGGCCACTCAAGACCATATACTGTGGGAATGCGCCAGCAATCCCCCTCCAAAGACACTCTTGCCAGCTCCCTCAGCGGAGGAATGGGACAAGCTGTTGGCCAGCCCAAGAAAAACTACGCAACTGGCCCTCGTCACGCGAGCTCAAGAGGTCGCTCCCTACTGGAGGCCACCCTAGACTCGCCCCAGCCCGAAATAATTCCTTTCATTTCGTGGCAATAAAAGTTGTTACCACCTTCTCGGTTGAGTAAGCAGTGTTCCTGTAGCGCTTGTCCATTCAGATGGAGGCGCCATTAAGTTGAGCAACTCTGATTCAGTGCAAGCGGCATTGAAGGGGATAAAACCACAACTTATGCAAAATCTCTAACGTCCGCCAGTTCGGCCGAGGAGGAATTTTGTGCACATCAGCAGACCACGCCTGTTTGAAGGAGTTACTCAAGTGTTCAGAATTTGAAAGTCACTCGGTGAGCGCTTTTGTCCCTCAGCACTTGGCATGTTCTATAGGAATAGCCCGGGCTGTCCACTCGAAATTAAGTCTTTCGGAAACCCTTCTGAAGCTGTCTCCTGCAGGGGGGATCTCAGTTGTTGTACCCGTGTAATTGATGCAGTTAAAATACCAACAGAGTCGGTAATTGCAACGTTTACCGGAAACATATGCCCATCAGAGTTGAAGTTGTGAACACTACCCTTCTGGGTTGACCGGTTTGTCCCTCGGCCCTGCCGTAATTGTTGAAGGTTTGGAACAACGCAAACGTCGTTGTCAAATTCTAGGTGCTGTGTATGTGGTGCGCACCATGAAAAAGAACAGAAATGTGAAGACAAAGAGACACATTGTTTGTGTAACGGTGACCATCCTGCAAACAACTTTATTGCCTTTCGACGGCAGAGGAGGTACAGATTTTGGAGATTATAGATAAGCGCTGTTGCTCGAGGCGTGAGGCCATTACAGTTGTGATGGAAATGACACATAGTTATGCGAGCGTTGCAGGCGCCAGACTACAGTTACGGATTGCTGTCTATCTACTGCCATAGCGGCAGCGGTAGAAAAGGCTATGGCAAAGATTATGGACTGGTTGGTAGAATCGGTTACATCATGCATTGCTCAGGTAATGGGGTCACAAATGTCCTCACTTGAGTTAAACCCAAATGCCTCTCACATGGCTACAGTGGATCCCGCTGCTGCTTCCGATCAGAATGTAGAAAGGCCTCCTATTTCATTGCCGCATACGCAAAAATAGCGCCCATCTCCAAACTCTGCCTCAATAGCCTCGACGGATGAGTACAAATAGTGCAACGGATGAGTACAACGATGATGATGGATTTAGATGCTGGAGCTCTAAAGCTATGCCGGTCTCCACTAACCGGTGCTGGATCTTCCTGCTCTCAATCTAAATAAAAAAAAAAAACGAAATTGCGCTACAAAGAGGAAGTACAGTATATTGGAAAAGGTACTCGCTGCTGCAGATCTTTAACCTAGATGGGGTCATTGAGAGTATCACAGTGAAACTGCCGTCACAATCAGCCTATAGTGATTTACTTTGTATTACAAATAAAAATTTTCCCGACATAATGGCGATCCAGAAAACTTGGTTAACTAAAGAAACAAAATTCAGTATGGCAAAGTACCGAGTATTCAAGATCGATCGTCCATCAAGGTTTAATGTTGTTAATATCGACTAGGTTTTGTCACAGGGTAAATATAGTGTTTGAGTGGATGGCCGCCAATAGTGAAATTAGTGCTGTGGTTCTTATCATACCTGGATTTCATCCCACCACTATCGCTATTGTTTATTTTCTATCAGGCGTGCTTAACAGGCGTCCTCTAGATTCCTTATTCTCCGTCGACAGGTCACAGGTGTTGATAGTAGGAGACTTCCTTTCACACCATACCACTTGGGGATTCAGAAAAGATCAATGTGGCTCTCATTTACGGGACTGGACGTGTGTTAATAATCTGATCTTTGCGAACTCGCGTTGTCCAACTTTCCTCAGGGGACAATTATTATCAGTGTTAGATTCAACTTTCTCCATCACGGGAGTACCAGTCTCTTTCTGGGGTCATGTATACTCTGCAACAAATAGTGACCACCTTCCACTCAGTTTTGTAATTGTGTGTCCCATGGTTTTGATTGGTGGACTCCGTCTCGAATCTCAGTCCCGAATCTCTTTAATGAATGCAGGGCGTCAGGCATTTGATTCGCTATAGAGCGAGCGGGGTAGCAATCCGAATTTATAGTCCGGAATGATAAAGGCATTCCTCCGAGTCCTTGGTTGAAAGCAGAATTTACCAGAGATTACAGACGTCGATAGGCAGCCTGGAAAAACTAATTCACAATCAATGCCCGAAAAATTGGAATAGATTACAAATTTATTCTAGCAACGTTTAGGCAAACAGTGTATCGAGCAAAGGATGATTATGATGAACAGATTTATGAGTATTTATCTCGATCAGAAAACAAACGAGCTATGATTCGTTTCCTGAGATCGAAGAATAGGTTGCCAATACCTTTCAATACACCCTCAACTATCTTGACCCTGGCGAAACTTGAAAAGTCGTTAGAAGAAATAAGTAGAGGTCTGGAGCGACGCTTTTCTGTGGTTATGCCCTGTCCCCTCACAGTGGGTAATCATTATCATGACTTTGTTGAAGGCTCGATTTCTGAGCTCTTCCAAATTATGGATCAATTACATTCTTCCTCTACTGGCCCTGACTGAGACACCTCTCAGATAATTAAACTAATTCTTGACGAATTACCCAATGATTTACTGGAGCTTGTAAATTACTCTATTAGGACTCCGTGGATACCGGACTTCTGAAGTGTATCAAAAGTTATCACTGTACTTAAAAAAGCAAAGTGAATGGTTAGTCTTAGATAATATTTAACCAGTTTCTTTAACATCGAATCTGGAGAAATTGATGGAACGTGTGCTGTATGGCCAAATCATGCCCCTCTTCACCGAAAAGGAAATGTTGAGTTCCTGTCAGATTGATTTTAGGCCGGGCTGCATATGATGTGCGCATACTGATCTAGAAAGCCGGGTCCGATTAGCCCGCCGCCATCATCAATATGCTGCACTTGTTACTCTGGACATCAATAAAGCGTACGACAGTGTTGAACATAGGCATTTGCTGCGCAGACTGCAAGTTCTAGGCTTGGCAAATTACTTTATTGTATAGATGTCAGCATTCCTGACTGACAGGAAATTTTACTGCTGTCAACGTGGGGTATCCTCATCCACATTCAAACAAATCCGAGTTGTGTCTCAAGGTGCGGCTCTCTTTCCCATGCTTTTCGATCATTACACACTTCTATTCCGAACGCTCCTGATGTATCTACGTATGTGTATGCTGATGACATAGCTTTCTTTGCAGCAGGGGGTAACTTATATTCCCTTTACAGGGTACTGCAGGCGTACTTAGATGCCTTTGACCAATGGTAACGGATATCCACTTAAGCCTTACGTACGTGCGCTTTGTTCGTTTCCCATTTCAAATCAGGCTCATCAATTTAGCGTCTCACTAACTTACCAGTATAACGTTATACTGGTAAGTTAGGGAGACGCTATGGTATCACGTACGTGATACCATAGGTGAGCTCTATAAAGTAACTCGGTATTGCATATGACCCCTCTCTTACTTAGTAGACTCGCATAGTGCAAGTTGCAGCGAAATGAGTCAAGGCTCTTGGAATGCATAGTGGGCTGAGCAGCCCCTGCTGCGGTATGCGCAGACACGCTCTTTTGATGATTTATAAAATGTATATTCGCCCAATTTTAGAATTTGGCTGTGTCCTGCTTTCTGGAGCCGCTGCATATAAACTACTTCCTCTAGAGACTCTCCTCGTCTCTGTTTGGGACTCCATTAGTTTGTGTCCAATAATGTTTTATATCTTGAAGCACTTTACCTCGAAGTTTTCCAAGCATTCTTAAAATTATGCGATTCGGAGCGGCATGTGACCAAGTTGATCTTCCTTACTCATCCAGGGGAATTCCTTGGAGTAAGGTGGCCTCGCTTTCAGTCTCCACAAATTTGTTTCGTAGAATCTTTACTAGGACCACTAAATGTGCGAATGTTCGAAATTGTTTCGGTGGGATCAGTCACATCATTTGTGAATATAACCGTCGATGACATTTATCCAAGCAATGCGAAACTACTACCTTTACCCTTGATAAACGGCATACTACAGGACTACTTGATGACCTTTCGTTCACATGTTATAATTGTAACAGATGTCTCGATGTGTAAAGAAAAGGCAGGCGTGGGCATTTTCTCTCGGTCCTTTGGCTGGTCTTTTTATCTCCGTCTTCTAGACTTCACCCCTATTTATTTGGCGGAGTTACTAGCAGTAGTTCTTGCCCTGCGCAAGCTCCCAAATTCTATTTCAACGGCTTTAATACTTACAGACTCATTATCTTTGTACACTTTTCCATCTGCGCTTAACGAATCGCAGTTAGTTCGCACATTAAAATTTCTGATTCCTGTTATTGTCCACTTGATTAGGATTACTTGGGTTCCGGGTCACAGGGGCCTTCATTTGAATGAGTCTGCTGATGCTTTAGCGAAAGTGACCCTGAGTGGGCTGATTTCTTACCCTCTTCCAACCTGTGCGATCGTCACGGCGGCACGGTTTCGTACTTATATTTTAATGCGAGAAATTGGCACCTCTGCACTTATTTCCCGAGATGATTTTCATCACCTTGAAGAACTGGCGGTCTCGCAAACTTGAGGTTACCTACACGCGACTTAGTTGTCGTGTTCCCCAGCTAAAGCTTTACCTTTAGAGGCCTGGTCTTGCAACCTCACCTAGGTGCCAATATTCTGATGAGCCAGAAACATTAGAACATTTTTTTTCTCTTTTGTCGACGATATACATCAATAAGGAGGTGGTTGTTAGAAATGCCATTACAGAAACATGGCATTGCGCTTGTCATCAGCGATTGTTTTGTCTCTTGGCGCCTCTATGCTGGGACGTGCCGATGTGAATATATGCTCTGCCGTACAAAATTTTCTTCTATAATCAAAGCGTTTTCCACCATAACTGCTTATAATTCTATGTCCTTTACTTTTGAAATTCATAAATTCATATTTATGAGGAGACCGCTTCACCTCTTCACGCCGTATGCTGCGGCCACCCGAGGTCTCGCTTTGGCTTTCGTAGTATTGCTTTCGCAATAAAACTCTGGCTGCTACAGACAACGACTGGAAGAGCGCACTTACAGAGACTCGGATTCCGCGAGCAGATGCGAGAAATGGCGAGGACGGAAACGATCCCCGGCGCGCTGAGATAGTTCATCCCGAGGAACATGAACCTCAACCTCCACCGAGGCATGAAGCAAGGGCCGAATTGATTGAAAAAACATACGCTCCTCAAGACAAGACCGTGTATGCAGACGCGTCCTCGAGAGGAGAAGACACCGATTTTGCAGTGGCCACGGTGGTCGATTCGACTCTACGCGAAGTGACCAGCGCGTCTATGCGACACTGCACGGTAGCAGAGGCCGAGAAAGTAGCCGTTCCACTAGCGGTGGCGGAGGGGTATAGAACCGGGCGGTCGCTAACGATACTCACGGACTCAAACAGGCTGCTGAAATTACGTAAAAGGTAGGAAAGGTCGTCACGCGCTCGTATACTCCCCGAAGCAAGCGACAAAATTAAAAAAAAAAAAAAAAACACGAAGAAGAAAACAACAAGACTACACAAAATTATGTGGGTTCCGGGGTACATGAGGGTGGCAGTGAACCAAGAGGCTGACAGGATAGCTCGAGCATACACTACTTCCCTAGCATCCGACGAGACCACGGAACTTTCGTGAGCACCCAAGGAATACTCGGTCACGCTAGAAAACTATAGAGGCAGAAGAATTCGATATCCACCGCCGCACAGTTCTCTCAACAGAGCGGAAGCTGTCACTTGGAGACAATTACAGACAGGTTTGTACCCAAACCTACACATTCTAAACAAGATGCAGCCTGCAATATAAGCTGACAAATCTCCCTGGTGCGACGAGAAACCCACGCTACGTATATCACATCGCGGGGGCCTGTAAAAACATAGACATGCTCCCTAAAATACGAAACACGAGTGCGGAGCAATGGGAGACTCTGCTGTCCAGCGACAGCTGCGAAGACCAGCAAGGTCTGGTATAGCGAGTTCAACGGGTGGTATGCAGTGGCTAGCGGAGCCCTGCACTGAGGGCAACCGACCATTGGCTGGAGGTGGACGAGGTCGACGGAGAAGACTCCTGGGGATGCAACATGGAGACACCTCTGAAGACGCCCCAAAACAGCCGAAATATAACATAGAGCTAAATAAAGCTTTTCCTTCCTTCCTTCCTGACATACATGTACAGGTGTGTAATATATTGCAGTTGACCTGAGCAACACTTCTGAGAAAGACTAGTAGAAAATGGAATGCTTGCTTGTCTACTTCTTAACTGCACACCTGAATTTGATTAAAAGCTTTGCGCTCAAGCACTGCCGCCAGTTAGGAGGTTACGTCATTTAGAAATACAGTACAATACTCCACCTTCGGCATGTCATTTCATCCTACTTCTGCGCTGATAAACTCTCGGGCATCGGTCAGTATAGTGCCTTCAGGGGGAATAGACGGCACCGAAGGGTAGTCTTTTCCTCCTTCGGTTTCCTGCCTGTTTGCCCCTTACCTTTTGGTCAATGAAAGGTACTTCTATGCATGTTTGACTTCAGAGTGCTTATTCAGAATTCATAGAGGGGTCCAAAAGCCGAACACTGATGAAGGGACCTCCTATAAGTGGTAGCAAAAAGCTTATGAGTTGAAAAACAGCAGTCACAGCATGAAAACAATAAAAATGTTAAACAAGCACTAATCAGCTGACAAAACAAATTTTACTAGATTCTTTAACGTAGTTTTGAAAATTTCCGAACTAAAGAAGAGAGAAAAGTAATGGCTTGTTTACCTTAATTAACATTAGGATACATAACAATAAGTAATTGTTCACAGGTGCAAAGCAAGTGTGTTTGAGGTGAGGAACTTGGTCATGCCGGGGTGAACAAACAGAAACTTCCAAATGTAAAATTTGAATAACAAACGCCAAGTGAAATTTCAACTAAATCAGAGATTGATAATATCTGATATTTGACGAATATTGGCGGCGCAGAACGCTAAAAGAGATTATTAGAACAATTGATTCTGTGTGTTTTGGAGAGGTGATTAATGTGTAATATATAGCATTGACCCAAAATAAATACAGGAACTGCAACGGCTGTGAATGAAGGAATAATAAAGCTAGATTAGTGTGTGTACATTAAAATGCTTTCCGATCCCGCGCCGAGTCCTATAAGCTGCTTATTTTTTTTTTTTTTTGTTAAAGAAAAAGCATGCTCTCGAAGCTTTAAATGCTCATCAATTACGGCAACAAGAAAGACAGTTTGGCCGACAGCTGTGATGACAGAAGAATTAGAGATAATGAATGGGAGAATAAGGATGTGTTTATGGTGGGGCGAAAACAAAGCAGTTTGACTTCAGTGCATTGATGCAAAGCACATTCGTGCGTCACTATACTCTGTTATTCTGGATGCGTCATCATAAGGTATCTCGAGATTTATCAGAGCAGTGTTGTGATGTCGTCAACGTATAAAATACATGTAGCAGAGTCGTATAGTATTAGTGTACATATGAGCATGTATTCTCAGTTTTTAGAGTTGCAATAAACTTCTCTTCAGTCGAGGTATATAGGAAGGTCATTTATGTGGAAGAGGAAAAGCAATGGATCAACAATAGAACCAACCCTGAGCAGCACCGGCATTTATCATTTTAAGGCAGGAAACACAACCAGACACATACAGACCGCTCCCCTTTTAATCAATAATTACGAATAAAACGAGTAGAGGCCAGCTCGCAATATAGCTAAACAATATATTACGGTTGGGTTTTTATTTGGTTTTGGCTCATGGGGTTTAACGTCCCAAAGCGACTCAGACTGTGAGAGAAGCCGTAGCGGAGGTCTCTGGATTGCCACCTGGTGTTCTTTAGTATGCACTGACATCGCACAGCACACGAATTATATCTCCGTTTCACCTCCATCGAAACGCACTTGAGTAAATTGGACGCTTTAGAAACACCATCAGTCTTTAGAATCTAAAGACGGATGGTGATATTTCTTTTTTAATTAAAAATTGGAGGCTTATCAAGGTTAAGCCCAGTGGATGCGAAGCATGTTAAGCAGCTGCCTCAGTGTGGATGGGGCTAAGTAACGGAGACGTGGTTTTAGGTTAATCGTCGTAGGCATCTTGACCACATATACGCCCGGCGCAAAGACGCTGGCGCGGTTGCGGGCACAGAGACTGACGCGACGGCGGGCGCGCGCCGCTTCATCCCTGGCGTGACGTCACATATCACGTGATGCAGCGACGGTGGCGCTGCCGCCGCGCCGCGTGCGACGGCGCGAACCGAAGCGTGGAGGCCTCCGCCGGGCGACGTCCGACGGCGCGATATGAGGCCCCATCTGCAGCCGGTGTGACGTCATCACGTGACGTCACATCATGTGATCTCACTTCCAGGTCAATGGTGGCCACCGCCGGGAGGCGACCGACAGCGCGATATGAGGCCCCATCTGCAGCCGGTGTGACGTCATGTCGCGTGACCCCACTTTAGGGTCACGTGCACTAGGACGCATCGTTTCAAGAAGCGGCGCCCAGGCTTACCGGTGACGTCATCGCCCGGCTATAAGAGAAAGAAATATAATACAGAAAATTTATGCGAAGCATATTAACGTAGGTTTCAAGCCTTCGCGCGACGCCCGGCGGTGGCAGTGGCCACCGCCGGGCGTCGCGCGAAGGCTTGAAACCTACGTTAATATGCTTCGCATAAATTTTCTGTATTATATTTCTTTCTCTTATAGCCACCGCCGGGCGTCGCGCGAAGGCTTGAAACCTACGTTAATATGCTTCGCATAAATTTTCTGTATTATATTTCTTTCTCTTATAGCCGGGCGATGACGTCACCGGTAAGCCTGGGCGCCGCTTCTTGAAACGATGCGTCCTAGTGCACGTTCGGCAGAATGTCATAATTGGTTCACAGGAAGGGAAAGGCGCAGCATCTGCCAAACTTGTATTTGTGGGCGACGGAACCACGGCGCAAGGAAAGAAAGGAATGTGGGAGTGAAAGTAAAAAGAAAATAGGATCCGTAGTGGAAGGCTTTCGGACTAATTTAGACCACCTTGAGAATATCTAACTTGCACTGACATCCCACAGAACGCGGACGCCTCTTCGTTTTACCTCCATCGGAACGCAGCCGCCGGCGGTCGGGATTGAATTGGTTCACTGGTAAGGAAAGGCGCAATATCTGTCACGATTGTTACGTAGAAGCCTGAACCGTGCCGTAGGGTAAGGGGAGCAGGGAGGTGGAAGTTTGGTTTGGTTTACGGGGTTTAACGTCCCAAAGCGACTAAGGCTATGAGAGACGCCGTAGTGGAGGACTCCGGAAATTTCGACCACCCCTTTAACGTGCACTGACATCGTACAGCAAACGGACGCCACTCCGTTCGACACTGGATGACGGAATCTACGGCCTTTGATATTTCAGTTGATTTATTTATAGGAAAGGAAAGGCGCGGTAACTGTCTCACTTGTTTTCTGTGGACACCGCAACCGCGCCGTAAGGGAAGGGATTGGATTGGATTGGAAAACATTTATTTCGTCGCTCAAGCAGGTGGATGGAGAGACGTATTAGATGGCCGCTAGTCCATGGCTGGCGGCGACCTTATTAGCCCGCTCGATGGCCCGTAGTTGAATCTGCGGGTCCGAGCTGACCAGCACGGCTTCCCACTGCTCGGGAGAAGGGAGCTGTATTAATTCCGTCGCAGGTGGATCATTTGCGCAGTTCCAGAGAATATGATCATATGTCGCTCTTTCGCCGCATTTACTGCAGGTTGGATTGTACTGGCTTGGATACATCAGGGCAAGCACCGCCGGATTTAGGAGAGAGCGTGTTTGTAGTCGGCGCCAGGTAACTTCCTGTGCCTTTGTTAAAGATTTGTGGGGGGGGGGGGGGGGGGCGGATATGTGCGCCTTTCCAGCCTGAAGTGATGGGTAATGTCATGAAAAGACATTAACCCGTCCTTCGTGAAAATCGGGTCGGAGGGCGCGCTCACTGCCCGGTCGACGAAACCTCGGGCTTGCGCGTGAGCCGCCTCGTTGCCCGGATTAGACGAGTGGGCCGGGGCCCAGATTAGTTCAATTTCCCTAACCGGAGTAGGGGTGCTTTGGAGGATGCGGAGGGAGGTAGACGTGATGCGACCCCTCGCGAAATTGCGAATGGCTGTTTTAGAATCACTGAATATAATATTGGCGGACGTGTTTGCAATAGCTAAGGCTATGGCCGCTTCCTCCGCCGTCTCGGAGGAGGTGGAGGAAGGTTAGAGTGAAAGTGGAAAGAGAGAAAGGGGAGCCCTAGTGGAAGGCTACGGAGTAATATCGACCACATGGGGATCTTTCACGTGCACTGACATTGCACAGCATACGGACGCCTCTTCGTTTCGCCTCCACCGAAACGCAGCCGCTGAGGTCGGGTTCGAACCCGGGTATTCCGGCACAGTAGTCGGGCGTCTTACCACTGCACCACCCCGGCACATTTGTCGCATAACGTCTCTGTGCGGTTCCATTTCTGGCCAAGGCTGACGTAGGCGAAGTTACGTCGTATGTCTCCACCGCGAAAGGTTTCTTTTTCGTTTTGCACCTGCGTACGTGCGCACGCAAATTTGTGAGCGCTGCTTACCAGAAGCGGTAAAGGTCTTCACACCTTGCTCTTTTATGCGGCATCTGCTGTGGACCGATATCTCTCGTTCTGTTCGTTATGGCCTTTTTATGCAGCACCTCTATTCCAAAGTCGATGTCATTTACTTTTAATGCGTATTATTTATGAAAGATGAGCTGTTCGCGAAAACGCCATGCCGCACACAAACAAAGCCTGCCTTGACATCTGGTCGACGACAGATCTCCATATATAGCATCATTGCCGTTGTGTGGCGACGGTGCTGAAAACATAAGGTGTTGCCAGGGGCCAATTCTACGGCCTATATGGTCTCCATACGGAACAGAGTTGTGTGTAATTGATTACTTGTATTTAGTTGCATTTTCTTGTACTGTTGTACTTTTGCATTACTTTTTCAAACAGCAGGTTCGAGTATATCAATTATATCTTTCTGTAGCTGATTAGATAATTAATTACTACTTTGAAAAGAAGGCTACACGGGTGAAGCGTCGCTGACGATGTGATTCTGTCAGATTTTCGGCCGTGACGCAGTGCGCATGATTGCCTGTGCCAGGAACTCTACCATCGAAGGATGACGTCAGGAGCTCCACTATGCAGCTTTTGGCAGTAGTACTCCCAACCAGCAGCTCCTTCTGATGTTCTCAAGGAACCACCTATAGTTAAAATGTAAATTGGTCTAATGAAAAGTAGGGTTACGGAATAATATCAACCACCTGGGGATCTTTAACGTGCACTATCGCACTGCACACGGACGCCTCTCCGTTTCGCCTCCATCGAAACGCAGCCGCCGGAGTTCGGGTTCGAACTCGGCACGTATAGATGATTTTTCAAGTTTTCTGCAGTCTTACTTGCAGCGCCTTTCCACAGCGCCAACAACTAAGCTCACCACTTCATATCTGGTATCGAGAGGGTGTACAAGGCGTTCGTACGGTGTAACATCGCCCTACCCTCTAGCTCCTAATCGAGAGAGTGTTAAGTGTAGCGATTGATGCCTCCACGAGCAAACGTTGGGAAATTAGTGACGACAAAAGTTGGAAAACAACTCCTGTTGAAATAAGCAAAGCTTAAAATTTCAAGCAAACCGCAGATTTATATAGCCTGAGTCAGTTTCTGTTATGTGAATAAATTTCGAAGTAGAATAACGCACTAGTAATTGATTGCTGATTTGTAATCGTTCAAAAACTTTTCTGGGCCTGTAATTCCCCACTGTAATCAAATACATTTCAGATGGAATTATCGTAATTGTAATCGGTTACTTATTTTCTGTAACGTGTACAACACTGATACAGACACATCGCCGACAGCAGCAGCAAATAGCACATAATAACACTGCAACTTTCTCAGCTGTCATTTGGTTAGTTCGGTAGTTCGTTGTCTTTCACGGCTTGTCTTGAGTTGCTTCACGCATGGTGTCGCCGCCACGCGGTCGCCTTCTGTATCGCCCGAGAGGTGATATCAGCACATGGCGACCGGCTTTGGCCGGCATCTGCCATTCCATACCCTTCTACTTGCCAGTAGTAGCGCAGCGTGTCTAGAACATTATTGTGTTTGGGGTCGTTTTTTTTTTTTTCTTTTTTTTTTTTTTTAACTTGCATAATACACAGGCTTATGTGCAAACAACACAGTCGGGTTGGAGGAAACAAAGAAACCACTTTCTATATCTGCCGTTACGCTCGAATTGTCCAGCCAAGGCAAGATGATCCTGCGTAAATTTTTCTCTAGATTCTCCGCTCACGGAGAAAGAGATAATAAAACTTCGTATTGCAAATTCCGTGATCTCGTAATTCAAAGTTACCTGTGCTGGTTTCTAGCTCGAATCTGAGACCCACGTGCATCTGTTGGTGAGACCCACGTGCAGATTTTTAATACTGAGAAGAAAGTTTCAGCGTCTGAAGACTCCACTAAATTGTCAGTATTCTTAGTCCGGCACACCGCACGACGAGGCCCCATCTCGCGCCCGCTTTACTAGAGCCATTTGGGTCTCCAGTGTGGAGCAGTCGAGGGGGGTTGCCTCTCATGCGTCTCGGATAGGGATTGAGGAAAGGGGAACTTTAGGATTCTTAGCGCATGCCCACACCATGTTATAGATATCATAGATTTCTCCATAGTGCGGGAAGCACCCATCGATGTTGAGATCAGTGTTTCAGTATGGCAGGACAGAGAGGAGTGCCTGTCTGTAGACGTATAGTAGAGTTCGCTCCTCCGCCTTATTCAGCCCCTTGGCAAGGGCCGAGTAGAGGCGGTGGTTGTCGCAGTACTGATTTAGAATTTCTCAGAGCCGCAGAAGCGGTTGATGAGCCTCTCAGCCAGTAGAGCTATGATGTAGGGCCCGGTGTGTAAGCGCTCGGGTGGTCGCATCACCGGCCTCATTGCCTCAGAGCCCTTTGAGGCCAGGAGCTCAAACGATGCTCTTCTTAGTTGGATCGTCGGCAACCCGTAATAAGGTTGGAAGCAAGATGCGATATAGATGGTTATCAAAAGCTCTCGCTAAGCCTGTGAACATTATCTTGCAGGGGAAATGTGCATCTGGAGCACCATTGCTGAGCAATAATTTTGACTCGCGCAAATCTGGTTCAAGACTTTATGGAAACCGAGCTTTTCAGCAGCGCCCACGTAGCATTACCGGTACTGTAGTGGAAATAGCCATACGTTTCTTGTGTGAATGCACTGAATCCTCAGTGCTACTATACCTGTGTAGAACGTGGAGCTACTAATGCGGTCGGTATCACCAGTTACTAGCATTCGCGTCATCCGAATAGTAGTAATTACGGCTCACTCTAAAGCAGCCGCATGCCCCACCGCGGAGGTGCAGTGGTTAGCCAGCGCGCTGTACTACAGTGCCCAAGGATGCGGTATCGAATTCCGGCTACAGCGGCCGATTTTTGATGGAGGCTAAAAGCAAGGCACTTGTATACTCTGCGATGTCAGAGCACGTTAATGAACCCCAGGTGGTCGAAATTTTCGGAGTCCTCCTCAATGGCGTCTCTTATAGCCTGCGTAGCTCTGGGACATTAAACCTTATAAACCAAACCAAACCTAAAGCCGCTACAGCCTTGCTTAGCATGCAGCTCATACTAAACTGCTTCCGTAAAGGCTTGCTCACAATTTATGCAAATGAAAATCTTTGACGGACGATGTTGCTTCAGACCATCGGGGCTTAAACGTTCACTCCAGGCGAGCATTGATACTTTGTGATTTTTTGTGTTCGGACCACGTTCCTATCGCCGTGACGGAACATTTTGCGTCATCTAGAAATACTGGCGTTCTCCAGCATGGTACGATCGGACAATTACTGAAAATTTTCCCAGCGTCCCTCTTTCACCTCGGATCCGAGCTGAGAAAAAAATAAGATCAAAACTCAAGGAGACCATGCGCAGATGTCTTAACTCTAAATTCGAAACACGAACTTCGTCAAATCAGCATTCACCTGTCTACGATCTTACTGTAGTTTTCCGCGCCGCTTTCTCTGCCTGTTGCTGTTGTACATCAAACGGGTGGAAGCTTGTACGTCAAAGGACGCCTCCTAGATGAAGTGATTTTGGCTTCTTCATATTGTCACGTGGTGGTGACAAGGTCGGTGACACAAATGAAGAGTCGATGATTGCACTGAAGAAACTCTTTATTGGGCTGACTTGCGCCCGCAAAAGAACTAAGTAACTCAGTGGCGGCGATAGCAACAAACGTGCTCATCGATCGTCGAACAAACAATGCCCGACACACTCGTCAACGCGCAATTTAAAGGCTGCTTAGAACAATCTAGATAACGTCGCAAACTGCTACTAGTGCGACCTGGAACATTGTGGAAACATACGCAAGTGATCGGAATCTTCGATACAGATCTCGGCGCATCGTTCGCGACAAAAGAAAATGATAACGCGTCGTATCGCGACAATGAGCATGAACAAACACGGGATACAAAAGTGATACGCGATCCAGAATCAGAGTGATAAGGCCGCATGCCGGCGGCTGTTAAACAACAACAAATACAGTTTTGAAGGTTTCGCGGCAATATGCCTCGCGCAGATACCACGCATTTCTTCAGGACTCTTTCTCCTGTGAGTCACTGTACCCCTGCGAGCAGATAAATGAAGGGGAAAGGAGGGTACTCGTTATAATACATGAAGGAAAGAAGCCAACAGTCGGCGAGACCAAGGAAAGCTTTGAGAATTGTACTTTATGTCAATTTTTTTATTAATTTTTTTTCGATAATCGCATAAATTAGTAATGTAATCTGTTTAGGGGAAAGAGAATTGAACACAAAGTAGAAGAAAAAACAACCTGCCGATGGTGGGAACCGAACCCACGACCTCCGTATATCGCGTCCGGTGCTCTTCCAACTGAGCTACATCGACCGCTATCCCCCCTGCTACTTTCTTGGGTATTAATGTTGTCTGTATACGAACCTTGAGAGTGTTCACCAGCGCCACCTTCAACCATAGCGGCGGACGTGGAACGTCCTGTGTTACCGCCAGCGTCACGTAGAACGTGATCAAGAGCGAGGGCGAAAGCTGTACCCCTGCAAGTCATACAAAGATGGCCTGCACAACCTAATGAAACCTCCCGAAGTGTCCTTTATTTGGTTAGTGACTCCTAACTATACTGGTAGCGATTCCTCGATACAGCACATGTTACTCCATGCAGGCTTTTCCTCAGCTCGTATGCCATGGCACGATAATTCGTACGAGCCGAGTGTCCTTCGGTAATTCTATCAAAGCAGAAAAAAAAAAAAGAAAACAACAACGATGCTAGGCTGCGTTTACAGAGTAGGCCTTGTCTTGGTATTTCACAGTGCTTTATTTTTTATCATTCACACGTTGTAAGGTATCATAATATCAGGCGTGCAATCCACACCAGGAGTTTAGTCGGCGAAACTCAATTTAGGGTGAAAAAGAATTGTTGTACCACAGAATCTAAAGAAGCGCAATGTGCCATCAGAGCGCATAACTATGACAAATAGTAGCAGAATAATTATTAGGAGTTTCATCTCAAACTCGATGATACTGAACAAAATTGTATAGGCCACATCATAGTTCACGTCATAGCAAAGCGAGAATGCTCGGCTTTGAAACATGTGTACCTCGCGGATTGTATACAGTGAAAGCTACGGTATGTTGACACCAGTAGCGAAGATAAATCAATGAAGTAACGATTTTTTTGCATTGAATCATTACTGCAAACTGGCCAGTGTCCACAAAAGAGAACAAAGAGAGAGAGAGAGTAAGTATCTTCATTAAATCTTTTATTCCGGTGCTCTCAGGATGCACCATTATGCTAAACAATATTCCTATTGTCCACATCTGCACAGATAGGCAGATAGTATTCGGGCCGCTCAAGCATCCTTTCATGGCCGAAAACTTGTTTAGGTTAATTGGGAAGCTGTTGGACTGTATCATTAGAGGGATAGCAAAAGCCAAAAGTCCCTTTTTTTTTCTGGCTTGTCAAGCTTGCACACCCATTGCAAATATAGCGTGACGTTTGCTGAGTATTATTCAGCGGTGTTTCGGCTACAGGAAGACCTCAGACACAGCACTGGGTATAAATGTATATTAATAAACAACGCGTGGCATGCTGAATGCCACTGGACAACAGCAGGTGAGCAAAAACAGCTTGCGCACCTGAGCAGATGTGCGACAGTTGAGTTCCTGGTCTAGTACCGTTCAACGTTTATGGATATAGTACCGTTCACTGATGCAGCGTGCATGTGTGCATGTGCGTGCAGTGCGTTCGTGCGCGTGCGAGTGAGGGCGTAAGTCATCTGTGCATGCGTGTTTATACTGGCTATGAAAATTGTTCTAACAGCACTGTTGCTCGTTTATGTATATTTCTCTGTGTCGCGATCACAGTGGCACTTCGTGTCAGTGGCAGTGGCACAGTGAACCTTTCGAAGTCGCGGAATTCGCGAAGTATTTATTAGAAATAACTATTTACGCATGGGCAGAGAATCGAAATTATACACGGGTCGGGTTCGATCCCGACCGCCGGTGGCTGTGTTTCGATGGAGGCGAAACGGAGAGGCGTCTGTGTGCTGTGCGATGTCAGTCCACGTAAAGATGGGTGGGTTGGTTCATAGGAAGGGAAAGGCGCAGTATCTGTCACACTTGCTCTGTGGACACCTGAACCGGCCGTAAGGGAAGGGATGAAGGTGGGAGTGAAAGTGGGTAGAGAGAAAGGGGAGCCGTAGTGGAGGGCTACGGAGTAATTTTGACCACCTGGGGATCTTTAACGTGCGCTGACATCGCACAGCACACGGACGCCTCTTCGTTTCGCCTCCATCGAAACGCAGCCGCCGTGGTCGGGTTCGAACCCGGGAACTCCGGCACAGTAGTCGGGCGTCTTACCACTGCACCACCCCGGCGGGGCCGTAAAGATCCCCAGGTGGTCGAAATAACATCACAGACCTTCACCACGGCTCCTCCTTTTCTCTCTCCACTTTCACTGCCACCTTCTTCCTTTCCATTAAGGCGCGGGGAAGGTGTCCACAAAACAAGTGTTACAGATACTGCGCTTTTCCTCTCCTGTGAACTAATTATTATTATTATTATTATTATTATTATTATTATTATTATTATTATTATTATTATTATTATTATTATTATTATTATTTTTATAATTATTATTATTATTATTATTATTATTATTATTATTATTATGTAAATATAATCCCGGACTAAAAGAAAAGTCGTTACAGTTGATCGATTATCTAAGTTAAAAAGCATAAAAAAAGAAAGGTTGAGCATAGTGATGACTATTACCCCCCCCCCCCCCCCCCCCCCCCCCCCCCCCCCGTTTCAAAGGGAACGCTCCACCTATCCGTTCATCCGTGCGTCCATCCGTCCACATCTTATCGGGCCTTGTACTTTATGACTCATTCCTACCTAGGTAACTTTGTCTTTGTTGATTACTACCTATGCAAAACATTTCAATTTTTGTCTAGAAGAAAATTACACCGGCAATTGACTCTATTCGTCGATTGTTATCATTCGTTCGTCATCGAGAATTGCAAGAGAACTGAAAATTATATTTTTTGAAAATTTCGACACATTTTTTTCAACATTCCAGGACACCTCGAAATTTGCCACTCGTTTCTTCCCATGAGTAAACAGTTATTTCTGATGCATACTTGGCGAATTGCGCAATTTCGAAAATTGGGTCACTGTGAGCATGATACTGACAAATATATATAGACGAGCACAAATCGATGTGTATAATTTTAATGCTTAAATGCAAATCAAAATTCATCCGATACAGTTGTAGCAAGCATACCTGCCCTAAAGAAATGTACTCATACTGGATTGCTCACGCCTTCGTAAACCCTCTATAATCGCTCTGAAGGCAGTGAAACGGGGATTAATATGTATTTTCTTTCTTATAAATGTTCTTATAAAAAGCGCCTAATATAAATGCTTGGAATAACGGCGAGCACAAGCGTGGGTCGCTGGCTGTATAGCGTATTTCGGCCGAGCAGGGAAGAGACTATACTATTCTGCTTTGATACAGTGAAAATCTAGGTGGACGTTATCAGAACATAGCGAAGTGAAATAGTAATTAACCTTGCGAAACGCTCTGGCATCGCAAGGGAATGTGCACAGGACGCGGTCCACGCCTTTATTGCACACTCGGGAAAACTAGACGGGTAACAGAACCGCTTTTACAGCTACATACTGCGCCCTCGTTGATGCAAGCTCGAGTGCTATGTATTTATTAGGTCAGGAGTCCTTCCAACGCAGCAGTCATGACTGTTGTCCCCTGTGCAGCCTAGATCTGGCGGTGCTTGCAGCATTCACTCGATGTTTCTGGGGCTGCTCCGGGACGGACAACGCAGCTGCGCCGTACGATAAGGAGCAGAATGTGGTTTTGTCAAATACATGTTTCCCTTATCGCTTTCTTTGGTTTTTCTTTTTCTAGCGTCTTTCCTTCCATCCATCATTCTTGAGATCGAAAGCGAAATCGCACAGACCTAACATGGTGGCTCAGTGGTTAGGACGCTTGCCTCTTGCCCTTGTCCTTCATGTGAATGATACAATTTCGCAACCCTAGTTGCCAGATTGCAAATTCCGGGAGTTCTGACCTAAACCTAAAAGGGCTGATTATTTTACAAAAAGTGCGGCCTTTTTAGATTTCCTGGGAATAATACTGTGTAGTGATCAAGTTGGGACCATATCCTTTCTGGAAGGTCGCTAACTACCGCTATGCATCGGCTGCATGACGGGGCTGTCTTGCTGCAAATACCTAAATCTAGGTACTCTCTCATAAACCCCCGCCTTTACGGTCAACAGAGGCAGGGGATCCCTTTTACGGTTAGCCGTAGTCCCTCTATGAGGTTTGAGAACAAAGTTAAAGGTTAGGCCGGTCAGCCCGTGAAGTACTAGTGTCAGTGTGTGATTGAGGAATAAGTTCAAGAAAGTCACTTTTTCTTTTACAAACAATTGGATATTTATATAGTAGTCCAAATTACACAACATAATAATAGAACAAACAGAAAAGAAAAGGCCATGACACGAAAGTGATAAAAGACGAGTCGGTAAATGATGAGGGGAAAAAACAGACAATTAACAAACGCTGCGATAAAAGAAGACTATAAAGATAACAATGCAAGTATTCCATATATAGTAGTGAGGCAGCTTATGCTATTCGCAGATTACTTGGTGAGAGCAGTTGCAAGTAGTTTGCAGAGAAGCTGTTGCTGTAAGCAGTTAACAACCATCCTAACCTCAATTAATATTATTCTTGAACATGGCCGTAAGATATTTAAAATAACACAAACAATAACAAATTATAATTGGCAGAGATTAATTTTCTATATTTATTGATAACATAATTTTCTTTTGATAAGAGCATATGTAATTTGCCACGTAACAAAAAGATTTTTTAATCGTGTCTTCAGTGCAGCTCAACTCTGGTGTCACCAACTCAGGCCCGGGGCCACCTGAATCTGGACTTTTTCACTCATGAACTGGGCTTATACGTGGCTGGGATTCTGTCATCAAAGCATCGCACTTGGCTCCTGCTTCTGACGAACCACTCGTGTCATGCTCCCGGGAATCTGTGCATGCATCTTCTGTACCTTCAGTCTCACTGATGCGATTGGTTGCATCAAGAATATCACCGTTATGAGTGCTAATGCCAAGAAAAATGGCGCACAACCCGCGCTTGCAGATGGCACACAAACCACAAAATTTTGAACTTCTTAACACTCACTACCCAGCTGTATATCAGTGTTTACAATAATATGTCAAGATTAACAGTAACAAATTTAATCATCCAGAGAGCCAGCGGTATTCCCTGGCTCACCTGTATCCGTGAAAAATCCGGCTAAATGTCTCGTGCCGCGACATTTGACATCGCTATCTGCGCTGACCTCTGCGTTCTATTTTTAGAGAGAAGCGCGGAAAAGAGCGCAGCAGGTCAGGCAAGCGCAATTTGTGAGTCAATGTTTCTTTTTCTTTTTTTGTTCCTTTGTTTCATTTTTTTTTTCATTTATAGCTAGGTAGTGTGCATACCATGGCTGTAAGAATAGATATATGCAGCTCTGATCCTGCCCCCCCCCCCTTCCCCCATTTTAAATTAGGTTTGTATGATGCGTTGCTTTCAGACGTCCAATCATCCAGCTTTGTACTCGATTTTCAGCTCGCTATAAAAGTTGTGCTGGCTTGCGATTAAAAAAATTCAGAATTAAGAAATAATCTCTCTCTCTCTCTCTCTCATTATGTAGTGTTTGTGCATTAATCAGCCCTCCTAGACACCAATTTCAAACTGGCCGCATAAGTTTGAGCATGCTTCTAACCCAGTTGACGCTACGTATAAAAAATCTTATATAACTTGATGCTAGAAGCCTTTAAAATGCGTTGTAAATAATGAATTGTGGAGGTCAACGTCCTGAAACGACACATGAGCAATGAGGACATCGCAGTGGAGAACGCCACGTAATTTAGAGCACATAGGGCTCTAACGCAACAGCGTTAAGAACTTCATTCTCCGAAAATTCCGGTGTCAGTAATGGGAGCGAAAAATCCTATTTTCCGCAGATTGCTATGTTAAAATTGAGGAATCGTATCGTGAGACTAATAGTCACACTGATTATTTAAAAGGTATTGCACGGTGTTAGAAGTGAAACAAGTCTTCCTTCAGTGTCTCATGCAGAAAGCCCCAAAACGAAATTGCGTTCTTGTAGTACATAAAGACCAGTGTTACCGTCCATTCTTTGACACAGGCGACAGATCATAGAAAATACATGTTTAGTTCTCCTGCGGAGTCGCATATTAACGAGTATCTAGAGATTCGCTCTGCAGTTTAAGAATACCGTTTTATTGAAAGGCGAACTTTGTGCTTTAGAGTTGACTCATCATGGTCATTAAGGCCAGAGTAGAGAGAGCAGCATAGTAGAAGTGGAAACAGCGCTGATTTAAGTTCTTTGTATAGAAGTTTACGCGATACAATCATTACAAAAGCAAACTGAAAAAAAAAAAAAATACATAGCGAAGCATAAACTTCCACGCTAAATGTAGGACAAAAGCGATGTTCAAAAAAAAAAAAAAAATGAGAACACACCGCAGTGGGCCTGCGATATATCTCTTAGACTTAGGCTGGACGATTAATTTGATGCGTTTAAATAATATCACAGTAGCCGCCGAGCCTAAATCTAAATGATATCCCAAGGCCACTTTGGGATCTTCTAGCCTTATTCAACACCTGCCCGGCAAGTGTTTGTCGCAAGATGTGTGTGTGTGTATATATATATATATATATATATATATATATATATATATATATATATATATATATATATACGAAGGAAAGAAGCCAACAGTCGGCGAGGCCAAGGAAAGCGTATGGTACTTTGGATGGTACTTTGTCTTTTTTTTTAAATATTTACTTGGATAATCACAGAAATTAGTAATGTAATCTGTTTAGGGGAAATATAATTAAACACAAAGTAGAAGAAAAAACAACGTGCCGATGGTATATATATATATATATATATATATATATATATATATATATATATATATATATATATATATATATATATATATACACCCCACCCAGTGGCAGTGGTGACAGTCTCTACTAATGTGCCCAAGGACGCGGCACAGAAGCCTGGCCACGGCGTCCGTTTTTCGATGGAGGATTTTGAAAATCAAAGCGCCAGTGTATGTGCTATGTCAGTGCATGTTAAATAACCCCAGGTGGTCGACCTTTCTGGCGCCCAGTGTGTGTGTGTGTGTGTGTGTGTGTGTGTGTGTGTGTGTGTGTGTGTGTGTGTGTGTGTGTGTGTGTGTGTGTGTGTGTGTGTGTGTGTGTGTGTGTGTGTGTGTGTGTGTGTGTGTGTGTGTGTGTGTGTGTGTGTGTGTGTGTGTGTGTGTGTGTGTGTGTGTGTGTGTGTGTGTGTGTGTGTGTGTGTGTGTGTGTGTGTGTGTGTGTGTGTGTGTGTGTGTGTGTGTGTGTGTGTGTGTGTGTGTGTGTGTGTGTGTGTGTGTGTGTGTGTGTGTGTGTGTGTGTGTGTGTGTGTGTGTGTGTGTGTGTGTGTGTGTGTGTGTGTGTGTGTGTGTGTGTGTGTGTGTGTGTGTGTGTGTGTGTGTGTGTGTGTGTGTGTGTGTGTGTGTGTGTGTGTGTGTGTGTGTGTGTGTGTGTGTGTGTGTGTGTGTGTGTGTGTGTGTGTGTGTGTGTGTGTGTGTGTGTGTGTGTGTGTGTGTGTGTGTGTGTGTGTGTGTGTGTGTGTGTGTGTGTGTGTGTGTGTGTGTGTGTGTGTGTGTGTGTGTGTGTGTGTGTGTGTGTGTGTGTGTGTGTGTGTGTGTGTGTGTGTGTGTGTGTGTGTGTGTGTGTGTGTGTGTGTGTGTGTGTGTGTGTGTGTGTGTGTGTGTGTGTGTGTGTGTGTGTGTGTGTGTGTGTGTGTGTGTGTGTGTGTGTGTGTGTGTGTGTGTGTGTGTGTGTGTGTGTGTGTGTGTGTGTGTGTGTGTGTGTGTGTGTGTGTGTGTGTGTGTGTGTGTGTGTGTGTGTGTGTGTGTGTGTGTTCAAATAAGAGCGGTAATCGAGGTGCCATGACCATTTTTTGTTTTTCTCGGCAAAAATGTCGTATATATCACTAGAGGTGGAAAACTCCGTTTTCGTCATTTCAAAAAGTTGCAAGTTTGACGACTAGCGTACTAAAATATTGTCATCCGTTATTCTTTACCCACTAAATCTATGCAAATCTTGTTCCTTTAAGAATTATTGAAAGCCAGGTTTGTTGTTGTTGATTCAGTAAAAAACCGCAAACAATGCTCCAGAAGCAACGCGCTACAAAAAAAGTCCATTTTCAACCTTACATCCGGGCATGACGCGTTGCGTTGTTAGTATTAAATCTTCTTCTGTTTATTTTTCTGGTCATTTCTTTAATTTCAGGCAAAATTTGGAGCTCTAGACCATTAGGTATGTTCTCCATAACGCATCAAAATCGCCCAAAATTTAAAAACAGCAATAAAGGGGCAACTTTTTCAGTCTCAAAAATCCTCGGTACCTCAGGAATATTGCGGCCTAAAAAGTGTTATATTATAGTGTATAAAATTAAAAAATAACATTAAAATTGACCGCCGGTTTCGGATATTGTCAATATTAAGTCCTACATTCTGGCACGACTTAATAAAGTGTTGCTACTGAAACATTTTTTCTATATTATCCAGCTTTAGTTGTTCATTTATGAAAAATTAAAACCTCTAGACTTGTTTGTTCGTCCTCAATAGTTTTCTGAAATCTGCTAAAGTTCAATATTATCAACAACAACAAAAAAAAAACTTTGACTCGAATTTAAGTAACTGCTGTGTTTTCGATTTTTATCAAAGTCTCCTAAAAATAATTCTGAGTATTTTATAAATATCAGGCACTAAAATATGTGGCAATATTTTAACTAGGAATATAAAAATAAATATAATATTTAACGTATGTTTTCATTCTAAGCAGAGCTTATGGCTTCCGCTTAAGTAGTAGGCGCCACAAGTTCGGTTAGTATATGCTGAATTTAGTTACATATTAAATTGCGCAGTATTCAGAGCCTTCTCAATGCTTATAATGTCGTCTTGTGCTCCTTTGGCAGTGTTGATTATTGTTTAAAGTGGAATAATTAAAGTCGCTATTTCTGGCAATTTCATTGGAGAACGAAAGTGCCGGTTGAACTTTTTCTCTATCCAGAAATTTTTATTTTTTTGATGAGGTGCTTTGCTATTCAATCCAGGGCCGGCTTGCACGATAAAGTCCGAGCTAAGTCCAAACTTAAATGGTGTCTTTAGAAAGACCAAGCTTATTTAAGACGGCTCGTGTTCCGAACGTTGAACGCTTCGGATTCATGTTCACCAGAGTGGCTTCCCAGAACGGCCTCAGCAACCACTTGGGGCATTTTTCCTCGTAACACAATCTTCAGCCGCAAAAAGCAATGGCACGGATTTTACACAACGCAAAATTGACGGAATGTGTACATCTTACAGCAAGGATAGTGCCAACGCATCCCTGTATTTCCCTGATTTCTCTACTTAGACACCTGGCGTCCTTGTGTCTTAACCAAGACAGCACTAGAGTCGTAATCATACAAGCGACTTATTCAAGTCAGGACTGAAGCCCAGTCTTGACTCCAGTCTTAAGCGGCCATGCTAGTGGCCTATTCTTTAGACTCCAGTTAAGTCTGGACTTAGCTAAGACAGTCTTAAGATTGTTTTGTGCAAGCGGGCCCAGTTCTTAGTTATGTTATTTTAATTCTTCTTTGCGACAAAAGCTGACAGTACTCTATTCTTGAAGACCATTTTTCTAGTTTGCACATAGTCATAAACAAAGCGCTTTGCAGCCGTCCACCTGAATAAACGGCAGGTTACGTGCAGTCTTTGTAAAAAGCATAGAGTTTCTTACTCTTACCTAGAGGGAAAGCTGTGCTGCCGTCTATGGGAGTTTACATGGAGTTTCCAGACGGCCAGTTCAGCCACCATGGGCGCTCAAAGCATCATTGGCCGGAGAGCTACCGAGTGCATGCAGAACTACAACTTTTGGCCAAAACTAATGCAAAGATAAGCGTTGTTCTACCGTAAATAATGTCCTAATATTGAATATTGTGACTATAAATTGCAAAAAGAGAGAGAAAAAGCATGTCAGTGTGGTGTTTATCCAATATAAGCGAGGGCTCTTTCTCCTATTGGCTTAGTTTTGAGCAGCACAAATACCAATATTTCGCACTTAATAGGCAAAATTTGAAACAGAAAAACGTTATAAAAATATTTATGGTTGTGCAATCACTTAAGGAAGTTTTTAGTGGCATTTCGGGAAACAAAAAACATTTATTGGCGACGCCTGCTTTTGCGCCTTCTCTACTATGGCTTTCGCGGTCTATGTACGCACCTTCAGATGATGATGATGATGGCGAAAAAGAAACATCGCAGTAACGCCACTCCACGTACCCGAGAAAAACCGACTGTCCCGCAACAAGTAGCACACCGGCCCATGATTCTTACCGCGCCCATAGTGGCTGAAGGGCAGCGCCCTCAGCTTTCCCTCTAGTTAGTGTAAGGAACTCTATGGTAAAAAGGTAGAGCCCAGGGGGTCTGCTTCCAAGCTCTGCTGTGGCGCTGATTTAGCAGTAGTAGAAGTACTTACCATTGGAGAGGGTAGGGCAAAAAATCTTTTTACCCCTGAAGAAATTCGTAACACTGAAAATCCATTACAAGCCGCACAAATCGGATCAGAAGCAGACCCCATGGGCCCTACACTTTTGACAGACTGTACGTTTTGCCACACAATGCGGTATATATGCCGCTTTTCAATGGAGGCGGAAAGCAAGGCACCCGTGTGAGGTGCGTGTGCGATGCCAGAACATGTTAAATAACCCCAGGTAAT